>NC_143256.1:127316246-127627609 GCF_984573655.1 Nuphar pumila
GCATGTGACCATCCAAGGTTCCTACAAAGTAAATCTTTGAGAGGGAAAATGGAGAAAAATGGCATAGAAAGAAACAATGAAGTTTAAATGCATGCACAAACATAAACAGGCTAGGACACCAACCACCAAACACTTCTAATGTATGAAGAATATCAGGAACATAGCTGAAATCATTGCATCGTTCAGCATCACTAAGAACTTGAATACAAGAAGACAGAATATCGGGCAGATAAGTTCTAAACTCATCATTCAGGGCAAGGCAAAGCTGCTCCACCAAATGTAGAATCTGCCCAAAAACATCATACAGCACCATAGCAGGAAACATCTAAGGAAAGAATCGAAACGAAGAACAAAAACCAACAGCAGTATGGGTGACATGAGAGGGCTTACTGCTGATCCCTGCACAGGACGGTTAGTTGCTGGCAGTGTGAAAGAAGACCACAACTCAGAAATAAGATCCAGTAACTTTGGTAAATATTTACGGATATGCTGCAAAAGGCAATGTAACAACATTTTCAACATCTTAATTTGACAGCTGCAATGCAAAGAAAATTAGTCACAATTGAAAAATAGATACATCTCACACTGCACCTGGCGAACAATGGAAACCAAAGTTCCAAGCTTCCATGTAATGTACTCCTTAAGCCCATCTTCACAATTACGAACAGTGTTAAAAAGTTCAGGTAAGACCTGCATAACATTAAAAATCAACAATGCAGTCAAAGAGAATGTCACAAGGATAACAATCCAAGACACGGTATTTCCTAAGGCATACTTCATGCCTAGAAGCTAAAAGGTATCTGATACAAGATTTCCTTGGTATCGTCATTCTTTCATGTTCCAGTTCTGATTCTCTAAGTCAAGACATTCTTTTTTACTAAATTATGCTCTGGGACAGGAAGAGATTTATATATGTGCACCCTGCTGAAATTGGACTAGAATGAAAGTTCTTGTTGATTTAAGAAGGCAAAATCCCCATCATTGTATTCCTCACTTGAACTTATTGCTTGTCTAATCATGCCTGTATGTTTCTCAAATAGGTAGACCGTTTTCAAAACTTGCATGAGGACCTAAGGACCACAGATCAACCAACCATGAGCTTCGGTGGGTTCTCTTCACAGATAGGATGGGGTAAACATATGCCATGAAACATGTTAACCATGATAATTCACTAAAAACAAAACTTTTGTTGAACCGTAGTCACAGATATCAACAGTATTTTGAAAATATGGCCTATATAAATCTTCTTTTTTTAAGAGAAAACAATTTAAAAGACAGAATATACCAAATTTTTCAAAATTATATCTAGTGTGATATTACACGATATTAACATTATATCATTGCAGTAATATCATGATATTTTCAGTCACTTTAATATCTTTTCTACACGTTAATTATGTTTTCTTCTTCTTACTTTTATATCTTTTACATTTCAAGATCTCTATAACTTCTATTTACATTTCTACATGTTCATACCTTTATAAGTTTAGATATAACTTTATAACTTTTTATATTTCAAATTTTTTATATACATTCCTGCATATGTACAACTCCAAACATGTGTTTCTTCTTCTATTTACATTAACATCCTTCTAATCACTCGAGCTAGATCAAACTTGAGTTGTCTAATCGCCCCTCTCCCAGAAAAGAATTATTCACATGTATGAACTAGTCCCCCGTTGACATCTATACTTGTCTGATTCCAAAGACCATATGAAAAATGTGTCATATTTCTCACATAGGGCTCTCTATTTATATATTCCCCTAGAACTTAGATCCTGAAGCTCTCTAAAAAATCCTAAGAGATACTATTGTAACTTCAAAGATGGTGCAGTGTCTAACCTAACGTGCCCCCACAAAGGTCACTTGTGTCCTTTGAAGATTGCCTAACTATATACAGTATGGGTTGGGTATCCCAATATAGAATTCCACCATTTAATAAGTTTAAAAAATCATTAGCCTCCAAACTACCAGAAAATATGCATGAATACTAACTCATGGCTATCACAGGATTCTTCAATTGTGGTATCACAGCACCTTTTCCCAAAGAACAATATATAGAAAAGAAGGATGATGAGAACATTGGGGCTGCAAGTGGAACGATACCCAATATGGGTCGTCCCTTCAAATTTCTTTCTTTTATATTATCAGCACAAGAAAAGTTACAATATTACCCCTCACAATAACATGGGGTTACAACAATACAAATAGTACCAAAAATGTCCATGTACCCTATACATGTCTCGTACATAAAAACAATAAAGAAAATGCCCACCCTAACAGCCTCCTTCAAGTTGTACATGGCTTACAACCATGGACAACTTGCACTTCAAAAACCAATATCTTTGCTTGGTGAGACTTTTGGTGAAGATATCTGCAATGTGATCTTCAATCCCTACAAATCTGGCTTCCGGTTTAACATCCTCTATCTTTTGCTTAATGAAGTGCTGGTCTATCTCAGGATGCTTCATCGATTCAATGAAATCTTGAGTGTGCTTTGGTTATCGCAATATAACACTGATCTTGAAATTCTCTCTCCGATTTCACTCAACAAGTGATGAACCCATGTCACTTCTGACATAATTGCAGCCATAGATCTATAGTCAGCTTTTGTCCTAGATCTATCTATAGCTTTTTGCTTCTTACTAATCCGAGATACTATATTTTCACCAACATACACATAGTACCCTGAAACCGATTATATTTCATTAGGATCTTCTGCCCAATCTGCTCATAAAATGCCATAACAGAAAACACGTCTTCTTTTTGAGACCTTCTAACATATATCAATCCGCCTCCAATTGTTCCTTTCAAGTACCTGATGATTCTCTTTATTGCTTTCATATGTTCCATTTGTGGTTCACGCATAAATTGGGAGACTTGATTTACTACATAAACTATATCAGGATGGGTATAGGTGAGATATTGAAGCATACCTACAACTAATGTTGTCAGTATTGTACCATATTGTATCGTAGGACACGATGCGATACGGTATGATATGTATCGCTACTGTGGGAAAAAATGTTATGATACACACTCGTATTGTGATACGAGTGTCTATCATATCTGGATCATGTGTATCGTACGATACAGTACGATACACGGTTGTATCGTACGATGTACCTTCGGTGCACTTTAAAAATGGCTGAATCGTAAAAAAAAATTGTTTTAAAGACCTCTTGAAGGCCGACTTCCTCGTTTGTGTAGAGGACATTAGAGGGGTATTGAGTCGTGAGAGCGATGAGAGAGGGCTTTTGCAGTTTGCTCAAGAGTGCATTTCCAACATTTTTCCACTCAAGGAAGTGGGTTAAGCTAAAAAAATCTCTATTATGAATAAAATTATAAAATTACCCTTTAAAAAAAATTCACAGGAGCGCTTTCCCCTGCAACCCCCTGCCAACTTACCACGAAGTTGAATCCTTGAAAATTTGAGAATTTGCATCCATTTGATTCAACGACCAGCCATAATCTAGGGCAAGAGATAGAATAAATCTTATAGTTTTTATCTTAACTATAGGACTAAAGGTCTCTTCGAAATCCAACCCATACTCTTGATCTATGTCACCTAGGTACGAGTGTGGGTACGGAGGGTACAACATGGCAATTCCAAAAAATATGAGTACGGGGACATGGCTATGTATATACACAAAATTAACTGAATAAAATCTAAATATATATGATATATCTAAAATATATATGAGATACTGAAAATATAAAGTTATAAACTAAAAATATAATTATAAATTAAATATAAACTTGTATGTATGGAGGGTAAAATGGAGTGTTCGGGTGTCGATGCGTGTCGACACAGGGATACGCATGTCGACACAGGTACGGAGGGCAAAATGGAGTGTTTGGGTACCATAGCTCTTGATTAAAACCTTTTTCTATAAGTTGTGCTTTATATCTTTCAATGCTTCCATTTAAGCTTATATTTTACGAGTCGTGCTTTATATCTTTCAATGATCCCATCTAAGCTTATATTTTATCTTGAATACCCATACGAAACCAACCACAATCTTGTCCTTTGTCCTTCTGATAATCTTTTATGTTCGACATTTAGCCCGAAAATGTCAATTCTCCCAAAAAATCCTATGTTGAGACCCAATTCTCCCAAAAATTCCTTTGTTTCCATAGTGATAGTGGCGGTGAATATGTATCCATGGCTTTTACTAACTATTTGCACGAGAATGGTATATTGCATGAGAGGTCTTGCTTGAAAACCTTGCAACAAAATTGGGTGGTTGAGAGGAAGCATCGTCACATTGTTGAAACAGCACTAACTATGCTGATGAACTCTAGTGCTAGAAAAGATCTTTGGACTGAGGCCTTCCACACTGCGGTGTATTGCATCAATTGCATGCCTTTGTCTAATTTGGGAGGAGAAAGTCCCTTCTCTTTACTTCATGGGAAACATCTAAACTATGCCCTCATGCAAGCCTTTAGAAGTACATGTATCGTTACGAAACAAACATGCTACTAAGGCACATGAGTGTCAGTTTGTAGGGCATGATGACGAATTTTTGGGATATAAATGTTTTAACACTACCTCTCAAAAATTGGTGATTCCAGACATGTTATCTTTTATGAGGATGACTGTGTATCCAGCCTAAATGCAGCAAATCAACACCAAACAGCAAATTTTCAGTCCTTCTCGCCTAGTGTCATATCTCTAGCAGCAAAGGAAGCAGTTGCTTCAAATGAGGTTGCTGAATCTGAATCAGCCACTGTACCATCTGGAGAATTGGACAGATCTGCCCAAACAGTTTCAGATCAAAATTTTGATTTTGTTTTTCAATTCTTCCTTAAAGTTCATACTCGACCAAAGGTGATATTCCAACATCACCCATCCAGTCAACTGGTGAAAGTCATGTGCAGCCAACACATGATGAACGTGTTCTTCAGCCTTTATGTGATGTCCCTTAGTGCTGGAATCGCATCTTGCTGTCCTAGAAGTGCCTCAAGTTGAAAACAGCCCAACAACATCCTCCCAACTTGGAACCTCTGTGAGAGTGAGACATCCTCCTCAGCGATGTGTTTCTTATGGTGCCTTTACAGCAGAATTTCAACTCTTTGCAGCAAGTCGCCTTCAAGAAAAAGAACCTAAATTCTATCATAAGACCTATCGGAATCCGCGATGGACAGAAACCATGAATGAAGAAATTTCAGCTTTGCATAAATGCAACACTTGGGACATGGTCTCGAGACCTTCAGATAAAAATGTTGTGGGGTGTCGCTGGTGTTTAAAATTAAATTCAAAAGTGATGGGAGCATAGAGCATTACAAAGCACAGTTGGTGGCAAAAGGATACACTCAGAAACATGGACTTGACTTCGATGAGACATTTAGTTTTGTGGTATGTATGAAAACTATTTGTATAGTTATTTCTCTTGTCGTTTCTTATGGATGGGATCTCAGTCAGTTAGACGTGAATAATGTTGTTCTTCATGAAGGAGTCTACATGGAGCATCCACCCAGATACGCAAAAGGAGATCCACAAACCATCGTGAGAAAGCCCTTTATGGACTCAAGCAAGCATCACGGGCATGCTTTGAAACCTTCAATACTGCTCTATGGAGTCTTGGATTTATTCGGAGTCAGTGTGATTACTCCTTATTACTCCATCAAGACCGGCAACACATCACTATTGTCTTGGTGTATCTAGATGACATTGTCATCACAGGCAGTGATACTCTTCGAATTGCACAGTTGAAAAAACTCCTCAGCACCAATCTCAAATTTTTTTGGTGTCAAAATTGACAGAATACATCAGTTCATGAGTCACACAACACAAGTATGCTCTTGATCTTATTAGTCGGTTTGGTATGCTAGACTGCAAACCCATATCCACACCCGTGGTAGTGAGCACTAAATTGTCAACAAGAGAGCCAAGTGATGAGATTCTTGATGCACCACATGTTTTTAGTAGCTAAGTTGGGGCATTATAATACTTGGCCTTCACTCGTCCAGACTTGATCTTCGCTGTAAATCAAGTCTCCCAATTTATGCATGAGCCCAGGAAAAGTCACATGGAGGCAGCCAAAAGAATACTGAGGTATATTAAAGGGAGTGTTACGGATGGACTGGTGTATAGAAGACATCCTAACAAAAGCACAAATCTTTCTCTTGTAATACAGGCATACTCGGATGTTGATTGGACAAGAGACCCTATAACCAGAAGGTTTGTGACAGGGTATGGAGTATTTCTTGGCAACCATCTTGTCTCATGGGCTAGTCGCAAGCAACGAAGTGTGGCATGGTCTAGTACAGAAGCGGAATACAGGGCGATGGTGGTTGTCACTGCAGAAGTCCTGTGGATACACCATCTTCTCTTCTCCCTCCAACAGCCTGTCACTAGATCCCTATTGTTTTGTGACAACAGGAGTGTCATTGCCATTGCCTTCAATCCAGTTCAACATGGCAAGATGGAACATGTTGAATTGGACCAACATTTCATATGGGAAAAGGTTGAAAGCAAGGAAATTCATCCCCTTTTTATCAAAGGTGACGAACAAGCAACCAACTTATTTACCAAACCATTGACATGTGCTTTGCATTGGTTTCTTAAGAGCAAATTGTTCATGGCTATCGCGAGTGAGCCATGTTCAGTTTGAGGTGGCGTGTTAAGATTATGTAATATTGTGTAGGGGTACTTCAGTCTTTCTATACCTTAGTGTATATTGTTATTACCCCCTTATGTGCAGGGGTATTATTGTACACTGATGATATATATATATATATATGGGCGTAGACAGCAAAACACATGACCCATGCTCTCTCTCTCTCTCTCTCTCTCTCTCTCTCTCTCTCTCTCTCTCTCTCTCTCTCTCTCTCTCTCTCTCATGTGGTTTCAAGGAACGGTTCTAGGGTGCCATTTCTATCACAAAATGCCCATACACTAGCACTTTCACACATCCATCACTCCATGGTTTACCATCATCCGGAGAGTAAAATATAGAGAAGTATGAGCAACCATAAAGAAGAAAATCACGTACCTTAGGTAAGTAGGGAACGCATCCAAGTCCCATAGACTATTAAAAGGAAACATTTAAAAGAAAAAAAAGGAAGTAAGCTAACCAAGATAAGGAACAAAATCAATTGGCAAAACTAGAAGCAACAACCATAATGCAAGCATAGTACCTTAAATATGAACATAAGAGAGCCCACCACCTTCTGGTGATAACTAGATAGTGAAGGATCTCGAAGTATCCTCATGAGGGAAACAATAGCAACCTGTTAAATTACAACTGTTTCTAGAAGTACCAGGAGAGAAACCAAACACCAAGGAAATTTTTCAACAAACAATTACCGTTGAGTAATAATCCTCAGAAGTAGCAAATGATGGCCACAAATCCATAGGCAGGTTTTCCATAGATTGCATGTGTTGACCAGTATCAATAGTTGTGCGGGTAACTTCCCCAAGTGATCCTGGCAACAATAGTTGGTTGCGCTTATGTGCATAGGGATCCAAAGCACCCATAATGCCCAAAACCTAGCACACGCAAATAAAAATTATTACACATGCAATGGCATGTGAGGTTCACAAAAAATAAACCATACATACCTTCAATACTTCTTTTCTAGTTGGCCAATCCAACTCACCATTCAACAACTTCAAAAGCAACACTAACAGTTCAGGATACTCATTATATGGAGTGATAACACACCTGTCGATAAAATTGTACAGACTATTACTTCATAATCAAGGACTCAAAGTCTCAAACACATTTTGATCACTTAATGTTGAATTTTAAAAATGGCACAATGAAAACCAAATCATCAAAAAAATCATGAAAAAAAAACTTTAGAAGAAATAAAATAAAATAGGTCAACTATCTTTCATCTGATAATCAGGAACAAAAATATACATCCAAAAAAAATTATGAAATTGGATTACCACATCAAAGCTGTGAAAAGAAATACAATAGATCAGTTTGGAGATAATGTCAATCTAACTCTTTCACAAGCTAGGTTACCTGGACCATATTTGTCTCAGTGATCATTGCCAACACTTAGCAACACCTATACTTCTGGATGCTTCAGGTTTATTTTTATGTCTTCATCATAATTGCAGCTTTAGGGTTTTCCTTTGTGAATAAACACACTTCTACAGTTAATTTTGTTTTATCTAAAATTACAAATATCTTGATGACACCATATTGTGAACGTGGTGATTTTTTATTTAAATCACTAAAAAAAATGGTGGGATAATATATAGGTACTCTATTGACTTGTAGTCTCATACATGTTACTGATTTGATATCCTCCCTTCGTAGTTGATCTTCTAACATACTTCACCCTCCCCCTTTGTAGTTTGATGTCCAAAGTCCAAACATGTGCTGCAATGTCGCCTAGTTTGAAGTCAAAACATGTTACGTGAATACAGACCCGTCCAGATATCTGATTTTTTAAGCCTCAACATGTAAAACACCCTATACCTATGTCCAGCATTTGACACTTGTACCAGTGTCTTAGCCAAAATTGTAACACATCAAAATGTAACTCCAATGCCTCTAAGACGACCTAGCCATACTCAAACACTACTGTTCAAGCACATCTCAAGCTTGAGCGGAGCTCAATCCTGGTTGAGGCTACATAAGAGAAGCTTAAACAGCCAGGCTTGGGCTCAGTTGCCTCATGTACAGACCTAATAATATGTCCCAAGACAAAAAAGATAACTAGGAACCAACGAGAAATAGATCTCAGGTATATTCTAATCAAAGGAAGCATTATGAATACCTGAACTTATATATTAAGGTTTGCAATACCATGCATTCAACATCAAAATATCGTCAAACTAAGAACAGCAAGCCATTACTTTCAAAAGTAAAAGCAATATTGATAAGAACATCAATCCACAGCATAGAGCTTACCCTGTGCTCTGAACAACTTGACCAAGGGTTGCAACAGCAACTCGCCTTTTAACTACAGCAGCTCCATCCAGAAGAGCTTCAACAATTAATGGCATCAGCTGATCAAGGTAACGCCTCATTGCAAAACCACCCTATACAGCAATTAAAGGATATATAAGTGCCCAGGTCACTAACTGCTGAACATTGTTAAATGAAGGTCGACTAACCATTATTCAATAATAGCTTGATTATCATGGTTATATCTGACCCTGATGATAAATGTGACAAATTTGCATGACATATGCATTTTTGCACATCAAACCCAGGGTAGGGAATTGACACGTCCATCCATACCCTGAACTAACTTGCTGCAATGCTATTTTAGTTTCTCAGACAGTTACATGTCAAAGTCAAACTCAAAAAGGTTATTCTTAGTTATCACATGCCCATTCATGTTCCTTGGTACACGAAACCAAACTCACACGAATACTGCAATTCAACCTATATCAATGTGGATAAGATAGCTAAGTGATGACAAGGTGGAATTCAAGCAACATAATAAAGTTCATTTATCAAATTAGGGAGCATTGAAACAAAAGAAAAGCTCATTTTTGTACCAACGAACCTCACCCAAATGTTCTATAAAGGCTATAAAGCATGCAAGCTTGCACCCATACTCACATACACACATGAAACATCATTCACATACCACCAGAGCCTACAAATTTTCACACCAATGGTGACAATTTTTATATGATCAAGTGATACAATCTGCATGAATATGATAATAGCACCTAAGAACGCAAATTAAACATGTTGAACAGAACCCACCACCCTAGCAAGTTCTCCAGTTGTAACGAGAACACCAGTGACAACACAATTGTTCGCATTAACTCCAGTGCCTTCACGAAGCTTCGCCACAAGTGCCTTAAGGTCAAAAAAATTAACTCAGATCACTGTGAAAGTTGCAGCAGCATAAGCAATGAAGACACAAACCAAACCTTATGTATCGGATCAATGTATGGTAGTATCAGTCGCTCACATGAATGAATCAAGCATCCCAAGAGTTTAGCACTCTCTTCTCTACATTTGCTGTCAGCACTGAACATCGCATCAACAGAACCAAGTTTTCAAAAGTTAAAACCTTGCATACTTTTATTAAAAAAGATAAAAAGGGAAACAAAATGGGTAAAATAGCCCACCTTTGCTCTAGATATGTTAACAGTTGTATAAGATACCGGCGGAGAGCTGGTAAAACATATGCTGGATTCTTTTCAGATAACCTCCCAACAATTGTTATAGCCAACTCCCGAACTTTAAAATCCTACAAACAAAAACAAAAAGGAAAGAAACAATGAATTTTGAGTTATTAAATTTAAAAAAAAAAAACTCATAAAACATATGCTGGATTCTTTTCAGGTAACCTCCCAGCCATTGTTATAGCCAAGTCCCAAACTCTAAGATAAATTAAAACAAAACAAAGTACAAAACTCAAAACTATTAACCAAAAGTATAGGATGAACTAGAAACACCATTAATATGCAAAACACGCAAGGAACATTAACAATATGGCCTCCACAAATACCGAAAAATGATGTGTCTTTAAAAGAGAGAGAAACTTAAGTCACAATGAATTTTCCACTAAAATGTTGGCATCAGGTAACAATGACTGAACATAGACGTGCTCAAATATCTTCTTACAAGTCAGTTGTGAGATTGACAACAAAATAAGCTAGACAGACCGCATATGAACACCTCAATAATATCAGCCCCTCGAAAGCTTCACTCGGTTGTTTTTAAGGGCCCCAGCTCCTACATTCACCACAAGTGCTAGCTCTGCTAAGGTTTAGCCTCTCTACTAATGAATCGTAGTGCTTCAACAAAGATGCTTATGGAAACCATACATAGATAGCAGGTTTAATGATGTAAAGATTCCTGCCGCAGTGGCCACTCATGTACCAGCCTTGCCATCTTCATATGAAGTTATACTAGTAAATTTCACAAGAAACCAGACAGTAGTTTTCTGGAGCCAACTTCAATTTATGGAACATCAAGTTCCAAGACCAAAAAAACATAGAAAGTCCAACATGACAATTTCATCTAGTCATTTCACTGGAGGAGGTAGTGAAACTCATTTCAGTCTAACAGAAAGAAGGTACGTGAGAAATGTAAATATAATCTTTTCAAGTAGATTTTGAAACTGAGGACAGTTGTATGATCATTGGTAGTGGTGTCCTATGATTATGATTAGCTAATGCTCAAAAGTGTGACAAGAATTTAGATACCTCAAGCATTTACCATAATAAATATATAAAGCCAAAAATTTATCATTTGAATAAGTCCTTAGGAAATTTTGGATGTCATACCCAAGGCTACTCAACACAGTAGTAACCCAAAGATCATTATAAGATATCACAACCACAATTGTGAGCACCAACTCCTCCAGAAATTTGGTTATGATTCTGCTTGTATAGGAGATAATAAAGCAATACTGGTAGTCTCCAGAAAATAGATGGGTCATAGTAGCACCATAAATATTTTCATTTTCTTTTCACTACAACTATTAATAGTATCAACAGAAAAGAAAAATTAGATTTAAAAGAAAGTATAAGCTACTCAAAAGACCTGGAATTGACACATTACAAACTCAGACTCTTACCTCATCATTTAATGCAACAAATATTGCACTTAAGCAGTCGGCCTGTGCTAGAAAATCATCAATAATTCCATTATCTTTCAGCGAAGTGAAAACAGACTGCCGAACAATGACATCAGCATCTGCTACAGCAGCGATAAGAAGCTTATCTACAATCTGCAGCAAAACAAAGAGGTAAACCTCTATTTCAAAGCATCTACATACATCAACAGCAAGAAGAACCATTATAATAAATAAGTAGAAAACATGAAAGCGCCACTACAAGGAAATTCATCGGTAATTTAGCTTGATGCAGCAACAAGGAGTCGCATGATCTCCTCAAAATGAATGAAAAAACTCTGAAACAGAGCACAGAAGACCAACTTCTTACAGCAGCTTAAACTTACAGGGAAAAAGAGTACACATGTACCATTGCAATTTAATATGCATAATCAACCGAAACCAAAAATCAAACATTGAACAAATTATTTAAAATGTGCATCAGGGATCAGTGAAGGTAATGTATAACTCACACTCATAAGAAACATCAATAAAAAAAGTTTGCTCCAAATGGAGGATCTGAACCAACCAAGACAAAAACAAAAAATTCTGATGGTGGTAGTAGTGATCCATCCACAGCTTTAGGTGACAGCTCATTCAACATACAACAGAAAATAACTGTCATTCTCTTTGGGTGATAAGTTGTAATTTGAACCAAGTACATATCATAGCTACAAGACAAACTCAGAGAAGACGGGACAGAGATAGACCCTTAAACAATTAGAGAAAAACTAAGTCACATGGACCTAGGTGCGGGTGAGATCAACCCGCATTCAGGGTTATATTTGTCCAAAATAGACTCTATCAACTTTGACCGAGTCCATTTTGATCCAATTGTCAAAAAAACTTGAAATTGGGGGTAGGGCACAATCGCCACCCCCCCCCCCTCCCTGACTCCTCCCCTGCTCCTCTTCCAACGGCGGTGAAATAGGTACATCTCTCTCTCTCTCTCTTCCTTCTCCCGCTCCTCGTCCTTTGTTTCTTCTTCTTCCTTTTCCTGCCTCCCGCTCCTCCTTTGTTTTTTCTTCTTCCTTCTCCTCCTCCTCCTTCTCCTCCTCTTGTCTTTCTTCTTCTTCCTTTTCTTCCTCCATCTACTGCCTCCTCTCTTTCTTCTTCTTATTCCTTCTTCCTCCTCCTCATCTCTTTCTTCTTCTTTCTCCTCTTCCTCTCTTTTTTCTTCTTATTCCTTCTCATCCTCCTCTCTTTTTTCTTCTTATTCCTTCTCATCCTCCTCTGCCTCATCCTCTCTTTCTTCTTCCTTCTCCTCCTACTCTCTTTCTTCTTCCATTTCCTCCCTCCTCCTCCTCTCGTTGGCGCAAGGGCCGAACCCAGGCCTGCTCCAAAAGAGGCTCTGGTGAACTCAGGATTGGGTTCACTAGAACTAAACCCAAGCTGACTAGGTTCAGCTCTAGTGAATTCAGGCCTGGGTTCACTTGAACAAAACCCCAAGCTTGGGTTGGGTTGAGTTGGGTTCTGAATTTGGCCAACTTTTTTTATAAATTTTATTTTAATAAAAAATTTACTTTTTGGTTTTAAGGCAAAAATGGTGGATAAAGAGAAAGGACTAGTGAACAAAGAGAAAGGAATTGTATCATCATCATCTTCACATGCAAGTTATGTTGCTACTGCTAGTGATAGTGTTGTTGATAGTGGCAGTGTTGGTTTTCATTCTTCAGTTGCATCAACGGATCACTATGGGCACATGCGGAGAGGCTTGAAAAAGCTAGAGGTGGTGAAAATATGAGATTTTGGTGAAAGCTTTATGAGGGAGCTTTTGTTAGGTCTTACTGAAGAGTTAAGGCTCATTTGTTAAAAATATCAGGACATAGCATTTCAGGATGTAAGAGAGTTGATGAGGCAATACGAAGACAATACAAAAATAAAAGATGAATATGAGAAGAGAATGATTGATTCTCGTTCAATCAATGTACACCCTTTAAGCCACTAAGAACATGCTCAAAAAATTTGGATGTAGGAGGTAGATGAACGATACAAGCATCATTCAATACATTTGGAAGGGAGGAGATAGATAGAAAAGTAGGGAGGTATTTTTATTATAGTTCATTTTCATTTAATGCAGCTAAAAATCTTTATTGGAATGATTTAAATAGTTCACTTTCATTTAATACAGCCAGAAATACTTCTTTTTGCTTGACTTGTTTGATTGTTTCATGTTTTCTTAATTTACTTATTGTAGCCATAATATATTTATGTTGATTTAATTGTTGTGTCATTTTTTATTGACAAGGAATAGCAATTGTAGATTGTTAATTTGATTTATTGCATAAATTTATGCATGATGAATTGATGATATGATAATTGTTTTTATTTCATTAGTGTTAACTTAAAACTATTAAAAAATACATATATACCCTCTCTGCACCCCTTGTATCTATGTTGTCTTAAAGTGTTGCATCGCCGCATCCACACCGGTATCCGCACCCGCATCTATGTGACATAGGAGAGAAATGTCATTACAGAAAAAAGAAACTAGACTTAAAGTGAGGTTGCATGAACTAATATTATAACAATGTTGTCCCAGAAGTCGTTACAATATTTCAGCAGCCTTCAAACAATTAGGGATATAAATGCCATCAGATTAGTAGAAAAGAAACTAGACTTAAGCTGGGTTTGAGTACACTAATATTACAACATTTTTTATGAACAAGACTTGAGAGTGGTTTGGATACACTAATAGTACAACAATATTGTAATCAGGTGTCATGTTACAATTTACCATTCATCTGACTTTTGACATGTATGGATGTTAAGAAAAAACAAGATATTTAAATTATATTTACATAAAGAAAGCTTGAAAAATAGGAAACTGCTTTCCCCACACCCCAAGTTCCCAAAAATAGACAAATCAGTTTTTTCTTCTCCTTAAAAATAGGACCAACCATTTCTATTTTTTTTTAATTACATCATAATGCTATTGTGTTACACAAAATAAAAGAACAAC
Organism: Nuphar pumila; assembly: GCF_984573655.1. Lineage (NCBI taxonomy): Eukaryota > Viridiplantae > Streptophyta > Magnoliopsida > Nymphaeales > Nymphaeaceae > Nuphar > Nuphar pumila. Next base: position 127,330,759 of record NC_143256.1, read on the forward strand.
TTACAAAAGCATGACAATTTTTTTGTGTATTTACGAATCCATGCCAAACATTTCAGAAATTACATGTACCCTGGGACCAACTCAGTTAGGTTAACCTTGGTTCCCCCAAGTCCCTAAAAATAGATCAATCAGTTTTTTTCTTCTCCTTAAAATAAGAATCAATCATCTATATTTTATATTTTTTTCCTCTAAATATATCATAAATGGATTATTATCTAGCAGATGACAGTTTTTGTCACCCCACATTAGCCAAGTGGTCCGTTGATATTCACCTTCTTATCACAGGTGGTTAATTCTAATTTCTGAAACATTAGGCAAGAATCTGCAAGTATGTCAAACCCGGGCATGTTTTTCCTAGATTGTTCTAAATAAAATGTATAAAATCTGTAGTTTCTTTAACTATAAAATAGTAGTTTCAGAATATACACACATTCAACTACCCTTAATCTTAGTAACCAAATATACAGGTTCTGATCAATATGCCTGACATCAAAATTAACCATTTTTTAGAAGAGACTCCAAGGTTCTTATGTAAAAAGAAGAGAATATACAAAAAAACATAAGCTATAGGACAAACCAAAAATAGAGAGAATCACGAGGGATGCAATAAAGAGCATATATCATAGTCACCTGTATTGTTCAAGGTAACTTCTCAGGGAGGGTTTTTCTCAGAGATATTTTTAAAAAGTGATTTTTCTCAGGAAAATCTTGGAAGACTTGAAAATTGAAAAATATAAATAATAATAAGAAAGATGGGAAAATAATAGGTTTTCTATTATTTTCCTTGCAAAAAATATAAATAAACAAATTTTAAAGTTCTTAAAATACAAAAGAAACCAAAAATAGAAAAAGCGAACTTAAAATATATAAAAATAAGAATTTTTTTAAAGATATCATGATATTTGTGATATTATCAGCCTAGCTGGAAATGGTGATAATATCACGATATCGATGATAGTGCGCTACATCACTAACAAATTTACAATAATCAACCTCTTCAATAAGACGGCGCCGCTTCACACTGCCTGTTCGATTAGACCGATTTGAAGCAAACTGTGACCCGACCATGATAGAACACAACGAGTTTTCCACCAATCTGCAACAACAAATGGCTGCATCTTTGCGTGTGCCACCATCCTCATCTTCTAAATACACAACCACTGATTCTTTTGCAAACTCAAGCAGCTCATGACCCTACAGAGAAAAAAATGTGTAATTAAATGAACAAGCACAAGATGAAGAGCCAGTGATAACTATATATGACCTTGAAATCAAATTGCGCCAGTGTCCTTAAAGCAAGTTGCACAAGAGCTGAGCCACTGATATCCGAAACTTGTTGCATATTATTCACCACATTAGTCCGAACAACAGGAACTCCTGGTCTTGGCTGCTGAATAAGGGGCTTTGAGAGAACTATAGAAATGCAGTCGAGCAAGCGCACTTGTATAGTCGGCAGCAAAGAAGGTATACTGAATTTTTGAATCACACAATAAAATGTTGAAGTAATTTACAAATCCTGCACATGTAAAAGGAAAATACCAGCAAGGAAACCAGAAACAAAGATAGTTGCACATTTCAGAAAGCTACCTCGAAGTTATCTGCTCAAGGGCTTCTACAAGGGTAGGAGAAAGACCAGAAGAGAACATGGAATCCAATAAACTGTATACATAAGGTTCCATAGCAGGTCCCATCGCACTAGCAAAACTACCTACACAAGCCAAGGCCTCAAGAGAAGGTTTTCCTCTGCGTGGAGCAATCTATGAAGCAGAAAATATTTTAGATTTCAGATACAACAATCATCACATGTAATCACATGTAACACACATAAGAAATACATACTGCTTCTCGAAGATTTGCTGTGATGGTTGGCAAATATTCAACCAGCTCCCCATCCAAAGCACCAGCCATTTCTCCAAGAGCAATAAAACCACTTGCTCTTTCTGTAGGTACACGCAGCACTGATAGTATATGATCCATGCATATCTGCTACATATCAATCGGTGAAGAAAGTTACATAGCTCCTTCAGGAAAATAAATGGCAACCAAAACACAGCATTCTATAACCCTAGGTACTAAATAAAAAGTGACATACACAATCAAAATGACCAAGAAAAATTTAAAAAAAAAAGGAACCTTCAGATAAGATGTCACAAAGCGATCACGCAAGAAGTGTGCTATGCGAGGTAGCAATGATGTTATACTCAAACGAACATGTCGATCTCGATGCTCCCGATATTTGAAAACAATATCTGTTACTTCTTTGTACCTTGACATCATGAATTCCCCAGTATTTCTGGATGGACTTAAGCAATGTGAATAACTAGAATTGTTCATAGATGTAACTTTAACAACAAAGTGTAAATTGATGTGCTTCCTATGGAGTAGAATATAATTTATAAGACTCCAACTAGGAAAACTCAATAACAGAACAAGATTATGAACATTAAGAAATGGGAGATATAAATCTCATGAATAATCATATTTAAAATCTCTAAATTCCCTTCTGCATAGTCACACAGGAACCACATTTACCACACCCCAGAAACCAAGAAAATCACAGGAGCACCCTATACAAGAACATAGAAATGGTAAGCATAGTGATGTGGTCCAGCATATCTACATGATAATGAAAGCAATAGAAGAGCATCTTGTTAACCTGAGAAGCTCTCCAACTGCAAGTAATGAACCATGGATGCTGTGAACTGAGGCATTCCTCCCAAGTCCATCTTGCGTAGCCTCAAACATACGGTAATACCTGATTGAAAAAAAAATGATCTGAAGATAAAAGGATGATTATAAAAACAAAAACAAAAAAACATTCAAGAAGCTACAGATCTTGAGCAACAAAACACAACTTCTTAACAAAATTTTGAATCATTTGAGGGAGAGAGGGGGGGCTATCAATTTGTCAATCCAAATGTATGGCCTATAGTCTCTCTCACATACATACATACATATATGTATATATAGATATATACATATAGAGAGAGGGGGGGAAGAACCTATATAGTATATACATATATACATACATAGATATATATATAAAGAGAGAGAGAGAGGGAAGTTGGATGTAGTTTCCTTCAGACTAACCCTATGGATGTGTTAAGCACAGTTTGTTTGCTAGGAATCTTGGTTCATGTTCTTTTGAAATAAAATCTTGATTTTTTAAGTCATGAGATTTTGGTGCATTGTGAGCCATTGATTTTTACGCCCTTGAAAATCCTTCATACATATCGCAATTATATGATCCAAAACATATTTTTTTCTTAAAAAACTATGTAGATCACATCTATAGGGCTTTCTTGAGCATTTGATAATTTGATTAAACAAACCATGTAGATTCTATTTAACCCATTAAAATGTTTAAGAAAGCAAATTTTCTTCTATGATACCATTGAACTCGCCAGCGAGTCTCCCGTTTTTCAATAACACAGAGACAAGCACGCAGAGCTTCCACAGCCTTCTCACGGACTGCTAATGTTGGATCTCTCAATGCAACCCAAATTGCATCTACAAACTCAGGCACATGGACATTGAAAACAGTTGATGCATTTTCTGCCATTTCCTGCAAAGAGAAAGCCCAATTAAAATTTTAAAATTGTGTTTGTCATATAAAGCTCTGGTCAAAACATGGCAATCATCATTATTAAATTAAATGGGCATAACAAGGACATGAAGAAGGCTAAAGAATTTGCAGAATACAATGTTTACCAATTATCCCCAATTCTCTCCCTCCTGTGGCTATTTGAATGCCTATAACAACAGAACCTCCACTAACAAAACCAAAGGTCTCACATTTCTTTGTTGACTAAGCCTGCTTTCCTCATGAAAAACGACTCAGCTCTCCAGAAATTAGAAGACGAGAGAGATCCATGAAAAGTTGAGCAATAAGTGGACATACAATAGATAACATGATTTTGAAGTGCTAACTAATAAATTTGTCGCTCTCAAACTATAAGGCTCACTAAATTCTCATAATGTAACCTGAAGGCAGGATGAAAGAAACTCAACTTGGAGTATCAAGCATCCGTTAGAAAGAGGGATTTTTCCTTCTCTCTTTTCTTTTTTTTTGGTAGTATAGTTTTTTCTAGTATAAAGCAAGAGTTTTAGTAGAACTGGTTCAGGAAAATAACATACAAGTGACAAGCAGTTAAGAAAAAACAAAAAGCAGAATATGTCAACAACAAGAAAGTCCAATCCAATGAGGATGAATCCAGGAATGTCCTAGATCTCCCATGACCCACCACTAGAAGGCAGACAGCACTGCAAAGATCTTTGAACATCTTCAACATCCCGAGAGATGCCATCAAATATTCTCATATTTCTCTCTTTCCAAATCATACACCATTCCTGGAATAACAGCCTTTTCAAATGAAAACCCACCTTCCCCCTTTAGCTTCAGCCCTTTGAGGCTGTCAGTCGGATCATGCCAAGCAAAAGAGCCTCCAGAAGCAAGGGCATTCGAAAGAGGTTCATTCAATTTTCTTCTGCATTTCTACATAAAATGTTGAAAGAACATACAAAACCCCCCTCACTTTCAGATTGTATTGGCATAAGAGCACTGTCCTGTGTGACCAGCCAAGCAAAAAGCCTTGCACCCATGGAGAACTAACTAGGAAAGTTCCATTCCCAGGAGGTGAACTAACTAGGGAAGTTTCATTCCCAGGTGTGAGACTCATGTAGCAAGATGAAGTCAAAACTTATATTTGTGGGTGCTTTTTCCAGAACAATCTATCTGGGAATTGGCTGAGTTTGACCTGTTTATGTACTTCCATCAGAGCAACTCTGGTTCAGAGGGTTGCCTCCTTAGGATTACCTCCCAACTGGTAGTATAGTATGTAAACCTGTAGTCTTTTTGAATTTTGGGTGGATCTGCCCAAAAACTCGCTTGGTCTCAAAATCCATCCTAAAAATGTGACAGTGTGTTTCTTTATGACTTGGTCCCATGAGCAACCTTCAATGACAAGGATGCATTCCTAGTACATGGAACACACTATTTCTCAAGCTTCAAAGAGCACATTCAAGCTAGTGTAAGGCTTTCAAATGACTCTTTTTGCATGTCTGGCCAAAGCATAGCATACTCTGGAATAATGGGAAACCTTCATGGCAGCTTAAAAAGCTTAGTTCTTTGTGATATTAAAGAGAAAAACAGAAAAAGAAATGGTTCAAGGTTTAGGTTGGTGGAGACATCACTAAAGTACATGTAGCTAGAGGAGAGTGTGCTTGAGGGTCCCCTTAATGCCCACAAATGCATATAAATCTCTTAGCCTATTGGGTGGATTTCTCAAGCGGTGTTCTTTGCTACTTTTAATATTCCTTTTAATTTCAGAGATTGCACTTTGATTTTTTTGTATTTCATCTCTTATTATGATAAAGATTCACTTTATTTGCTCGAAAAGAGGTCCAGGTCAAGAATATATAACCATAATTAACCTATGTCTTGAATTTTTATTTTGAAATTTTCCCATGGTTACTGTAAAGGAAGGCTATGATGTTATCAGACCGTATTTCCATTTGGGAATGGTTTTCATATGGACAAGGTTTATAATTGAGCTGAATAAAGGCACATCTGTTTGATTCACAAATCTCAAACCTAGATTCCACCAAACCCCTTGGGGCAACAAGGCAAAGACATTTTCCACTAAAACTTGCTACTGCTCATTGATGGAATGATAGTTTTCCAACCAAACTACAAAAAAGGGTACATCCCCATCTTCCAACCAAACTACAATAAAAGGTCCATCCCTATCTTCCAACCAAACTACAAAAAAATGGACCATCCTTGTCCCGGACAGAGCCTTCGAAATGGAGCATGTGCAGTGTGCAGATCTACTGAGTGAAAAATGCAAAATGTAGGAACGTGTGGTATGTGTTGGGCTGATCGATGACAAGCAGTAGTAGCATGGCATGCGATAGGCAATGGTATCTTCGTTGATGTCATGGTGTGTGGCGGCACAGACGTGAAACATTGTTTGAAGGATGTTGTCTCTGGAGACTTGGTTAAGGACCTCTTGACTTGGATGTGTATCCCACACATAGCATTGGTCGCACGGGGGTGTGTATGGGTTAGGGCTAACAATCCCAGGGATCACATTAGGTGGTTTCAACTGAGTATGGTGACTCGGTGAGCAATCTCAAGTGAATGAATGTCTAGGCGTCGGTGAGCAATCTCAATCTGGATAGTATTGTTTGCTATGATGTATCATCTATTAACTGGCCAAAAGGTTGGGCGGTCTTGGAAATTATCTTCTCATGTCCATTACAGACCTGAAAGGCCTTATTGAGTGACGCTCTGAAGATGTCAAAAATTGGGTTCTGATCACACATGGCAATTTGCAAAACGAAAGTGGGAAGCAATACGAGAATCGGGAATTAAGAAGCGATCACATCAAAATTTCAAAGGATTACACTTATAAACTATATTAGCATATTAGAAAATCTCTACTCAAGAATAACATGAAAAAAAGTATAAAATATTCAAAATAAATAACTTAATAAGATGATTTTGGATCCTGAATATTGAAATTGTAACGCCCACAAAATCCCAGACTTGTAACTTTTTAGAAAAAAATTGAAAGCTTTGTAATCATTCCTTTTTCAAAGTTTAAAAGAGCAGTTCAGCGAAAAACGGTGTTTGAAATAACAAATAAATAGACCTTGAGCGCATTACGGGCGAATCTTTCTTTACACAACGGATTTGTAACTCCGTACATTCATTGAAACAAAATAGATTCAAAATGAGGTTTTAAATAATTAAAGTTTATATGAAAAGTGAAATTTCAAAGAAACCCTTATACCAAAATTACAAAAAATGTCCTCAGGAGCGAAACGTAAAGGAAAGAGCCTCATCTTAATATCATCACGTCATCGTGTCATTGATTGCCGTACCGACATAATCATCACTTGTACCCATAAAACGGGTCAGATTAATGAAAATCTGGTAGGTGCATAGATGTAACAATTTAGAACAAGACTAACACATGTGTTGTTCCTTTTGTGATATACAATTCAACATAAGTAAAATGAACATGATAATCTTGTTTCGATATTAACTGTCTCGAGGGTATGCACAGGAGAAACGTAGAAACAACTGAGATTGCCCGGGGTTTGTTATTCTCTGTATTTTTATACCACGGAGAGCTAACTGAGTTCGTTCCAAAGGGGACGATCAGTGACCAAGAGAAAATTCCCCAGAGGCATTCGTTGCAAGAGATACATTCAACTTCTGCAGAAGGCTATGGGATCTACCACCTAGGATAATTTTTTGTAGCCCCATCCCCTAACTCTGATAACCGGAGACACCAAGTCAATTGCTACTCGAAGAGCGTAGTTGTTAACAACCTATCCATCGGAGTTTTTGTACTATCACATCCTCTCCTATGACGGAACCAAAGCGACGAATGGGTATGTAAGGTTTGAAAAGACGTCGTCTTTCATAGTTTGGGTCTAAATCTGATTCGGATCAAGATCCAATCTGTGTTCATTGTGCACAGGACTGTCGCATATTCATTAATGGCTAGATTGTAATTTAGATATGTTGTAAATGGGTATTTTGGTACCATAATCTTTGTATTAAGCAAATATATAATATGAAGACTGGTGCGTCAATTCCTGTGTGAAGAATCTTGGCTTTTCTACGGCTTTTCTACGACAGCATATTTTCTCTCTTTTATTATCTCTCTTCATGTGATTGATTATCGAATTCTATGAATTCTAACAAGGTTCTATTTTAACTGACGACTCATTCTACATGCTCCGGTCTTTCAAACCAGTTCGAGCATCTTGCCTATGAAAGCGATCATCACCATTTATGTGATTTTCTTGTTCCTCATTATGCATTTGCACGCTACGAGGTTACCATAAATCTCTCATCGAATCATCGTAGTACTAACATGGCGCGCATGTCTGATAGTACCGCTATGATGAAAGGAGTATCGGTTTCTCAAAAAGAAACCCCAACTTTGTTTAGAAAATCTCAATGTCATGTACTCCAGGCCGAGGATATCAAAGTTATTTTTGGATATCAAAACAAAAGACCGTACGTACATCTTAAGGCTACGCAGGGTTGAGGGAAAGACTTGGTTGCGAATAAGCAACCGCCAGATATTCATTTTTGCTTTTCGAAACACAAACATTGAAATCTCGCAAGTAATCCCCTTTTTCTTTAAAGACTTGATGAGCATGAGCAAATCTGCGATTTTAAAAGTGTTATGCAAGGTAGGCAGGAGTATGCAAAACTGCGTACTATATATATATATATATATATATATATATCAAAGTATAAGCTTGTGCACATCACAGCGCAGCGGCATAATACATGTATATATCAAAACATAAGCATGTGCACATTATAGCGCGGCGGCAATATAAATGACATAAAGCAAGACTCAATGTGCGAAACCACACATCGAGCTAAATAAATTGCGTAATCGATGAACGATGTACGCAACCGTACATTAGCTAAATAAATTGCATAAGCAGAGCACGATGTACGAAACCGTATATCAACTAAGTAAATTGTGTAAGCAATGTACGATGTACAAAATCGTACATCAGCTAAATAAATTGCGTAATCAGTGCACGATATACGAAACCGTACATTGGCTAAATAAATTGTGTAAGCAGTAGCATGTGCACGTAACAACGCGGTGGCAAAGTAAATGACATAAATTTAAATAGACAAGAATATGAAAAACTGCATCCATTTAATATATATGTTAGAAGTGTTCATATGTGTTTTATCATTGTCCTTTTATGCAACTTTCTCCTACCTCAGAGATGATCGGATTCGCTGACAATTCTGAGCGTAGGTTATCAAGGGTTTGTGCCTTGGTGCGTGTGTCGCATCCGTTACACCAATAGGGTGCGCTAAAAGATATTTTATTGTGTTGCGAAAGATAACGATGCAACAACTTAAATTAATAAAATAAGCAACATTTTGTGTTGCACGGGTCGAACCCGAACCCAGTTTGAGCCAAGCTCGATAGACAGTGGCTCAGTTTGGATCTAGCTAAGCTTCGTTCGACTCGATCCTGGCTTAGCTCAAGGCAGATGAACATAACCGACACACCAAGGTAATGCAGAAAGCAACAGCGTGTGGAGAGATGTCGATGCACAGACCAGACATTCTCCAACACAAGTGAAGGTCACATATACACGGGTCTGGGCTCAGTCTGAAGGGGAGAAAGCGCAAAAAGCGGGGGGTGGGCTCGACAGTCAGGTTGAACCCGGCCTCGTCGTCATGTTGCGACAGAAAGGGGCGACAAGCCCCACTCGGCAAAGAGGGGTGGGCTCGGAGGTCAGGCTGAGCCCAACCTGCCCACCTCCGGCTTGCCGAAAAAAACGTAGATACAGGAGAGGGAGCAGAGGGCTCAGCCTGGTAGCCGAGCTAGGCTAGCCCCAAACCCGAACGAGACAGAACCTAGGCTCGATCCTCCAGTTTGAGAGAACTGGGTTAAGCTCGGTTCAAACCGAGCCCAACTTAGTAATATGCCTCAGCTGCAGCAGGATGTTGCAGTTGTCTCGAGGCAAGGAAGACCAGAGTTACCGGAAGCTTCTTAGATAGGTGGGAAGCTCGCTTCCCGGAAGCTCGCTTCCCGGAAGCTCGCTTCGAAAGCGCGATACTCCTTGCTTCTGAAACTTGATGAGAACCTCGATTCACCGACGCTTCTCCTATGCTTTCCACACGCTTCATTTGTTCTTTTCATACTTTTATATGTTTTCTCTAACTCTTCTCACTCACTTCCATGTGCTTCCCCTAAATTGGTAGTTATCATTTTTAGATTTTGTTAGAAATTTAATTATTACACTAAAAAATCATAAAATTTAGCATTAGTCACTTTTATTTTAGTTTTTATTTGTGTTTTATTTTGATTCTCATTCAATTATTATTATTATTATATATATATATTCCTTGTTCCTCGCTTTCTATATATTTTAAAATGCATAGCTTCTCGCTTTCGCTTTCTGTATCATTTCCCGCTTTTGCTTCCTAGTCTGGCAACCTTGAGGGAGACTGGGCAAAGAGGGGGTGTGCTCGGCACCCTCCCTTCTGGCAAATCCAGAGCCACCATCACTGGTGGCTCTGGTCCGCCAACCGCAAAAAGGAAAGAGAGTGACCTACTGAGAGTTAGGGAAATCCGGCGGGGGCCTGGCGAGCAAGGAGAGAGGGGGGTTCAAAAAGGGGGAGTGAAGCAGGGGAAAAAAAGAAACAGGGGAGGAGGGGAGTGGCGCCCTCCTCCCTGACTTTAACAGAGAGAACGAGAGAGAGAGAGGGGGCAGGACGGTAGTGGAGCACCCGACTGGTGCTGCCGGAATTAGAGAAGGGGGAGAGGTGAGGGAAACCACCGTGGGTGGTTTTTGGTGACCACCGCAGAGGGAGAGAGAGAGTCGGGTTAGTACTTGAGAGGGGGCGAGCTCTGGCATGAGGGGGAAAATTCGACGAGCAAGGAGAGGGGGAGACGGGAGTCACCGACGGGTGTCCGGCCTTCAGCAGAGAGGGGAATCCCAATGGGGGTTGGGGTCAAGCAAAGAGAGGGGAGGAGGGGTTGCGCAGGGGAGGAGTCGGGGGGAGGGGATTTTGATTTGTAAAAAGAAACCCTCTCCTGTGTGTGTGTGTGTGTGTGTGGGGGGGGGGGGGGGGGGGGGGTAGATAGCATACGGGGGAGGGGGTAACTGTGTGGAGCCGGATTCGGTCGGATCCAAAACAACATTTTTTTTTTGAAAAAAGCCAAGTCTTACAGAAATTAGTGTTTAGGGTTTAGGAATTAGGGTTTAGGGATTAGGGTTTGGGGTGTGGGGTTTTGGGTTTTGGGGTTTTGGGTTTTGGGTTTTGGGTTCGAGGGTCTAGGGTCTAGGGTTTAGGGTTTAGGAACTTTCAAAGATTTTGTACAGCAACTATTAGATACTTTATAACATGTATTACAAATCTAAGAAACTTTCACTAAGGTTAACAACATAAGCCATCTAGATCCATACATGTGTTGATATGAAATAAAATGACAAACTAAAGTAAAAAAATACATTCATGTAAAAAACAATTATGAAGCAATGATAACATATATAAATATGATCTCAAAACATATACAAAATTAACCTTAACATCTGAATAGTGTCTTATATCACAAACATTTAACAAATATTATGTAATCATATTTTTTGTATGCTTTTTTTTTTAGTTTATAACCCGAAGAAATGGCACCCGGCACGAAGGCCCGGTTGCGCTCGCTCAGCCTGCCATACCTACGGCCGTCGTACCGGCAGCATAAAACTCTGAGGCTAGGACCCCTGCCCCCGGGCCTATGCTACGCATTGGCTTGCACATAGAGGCGACACCCATGAGAATAGAACCTTGACTGCCTGTCTAGCAGCCAAAGCCTCACCCCACTACGCCAACCCCCTTGGGGCTTATTTTTTGTATGCTTGTTAGTGGAGAAAATATAAATTGTATAGTCATGAACCAAAAAGAAACCAGCCAAGTTAGGCAACTATATGGATTAGATCTTTCTCTTTTTGTTTCTGTTTGTGCCAGATTCCCCCTTTGCGAGATGCACTCCTGTAAAATCAGTTATAGGTTAGCTTGAATTATGGGTGCTTATACATACATACATACATATATATATATATATATATATATATATATGTTGGAATTCCCTTGCATCAAGAATTCAAATTTCTTCATTCATTAACTGGAATTCCTAAATTCAGGAATTGTGACTCCTGTCAGAATCATTTTGTAGGAAATATGAATTTCCATGCCATCCATGTTATAGAAAAGGGGATGGGAGGAACTAGGAATCGAGATTCCTGTCTCATGGGAATCATGATTTCTATATACAGCAATCAGAATTTCTATGCACAGGAATCAGAGTTCTTCCTGCTTTCGATTTACGCTTCTTACTTCTGGGCACCATCCTAGTAAGGATGGCTGGTTCTGGTAACTATAAGTCTGCAATTTTTCTTTTTCTTTTTCTTTTTCTTTTAACATAAATCATCCATTAAAGAATGGTATGTTTGTCATATTTTGTATTTCAGAAAATATATGGGAAGTCTCTAAGTTTCCTTTGTTAATATTTAACTAATGTAAGGCTCTTTGTGTCATACACTGATTAGGTTATATTGCAAAATACAGCCTTGTAGATGTTCCCCCTACTTAAGAGAGAGCAAAGGATCATATTTATTAGGATTGCTCCTTTATTCCTCCTCTTTCTTCTTAAGACTCATGTATGATATCAAATTTACATGGAACCATGTTAGGATGACCAGGAGTATTTTGGCCATTTTACCAATCAGGGGCATTGTTGTAACTTCAACATAGCCAACCAATATGGCTCCAGTTTGGGTTCTTTGTAATACCAATTTTCTTAAGGTCCAAGTCAAGCTAGTTCCAGTGAAAAAGCTTCAAGCATTGGCTTTGCCCAAAGTGGATAGTGATGTTGATGTTTTGCATCATAGCTCGTAACAGTTGTAGTAGGAAGTCTATGCCTTTGGTTTGTAATAAGAATTTATTCCCACTTCCCAGACATATTGATTGATCGTCTGACTACCTATGTTATGGTCGTCAGTTAGATAGACATGTTCATTTGCCATCTGTTTTCTCGCAATAAAGAACTTCTTTCATGACCAAAAGGAAACGGTGAAGTCAAATTTTGTGTTGCCAGAGAAATTTTTGCCTATACTAAAAAACCAAAAATTAAAAACGCCATTGTGCATCAGCTAAAAATGAACTCAATAGTGAATAAGAAGAGATGGAAGAGGAGAGTTCTAACCTTCAAAACCAATACAGCGGCAAAACGTCGATATTCCACCCTTTCCCCACCCAGCCACTCCAAGGCATTCTTTACCTAAACATGCAGCAAACTCATGCGTGAATCACAAACTTTAATCCTTCAAAAACAAAAACCAGCATAGCAATGAGAAGACAAACCAACCTGCCGCTCCACCTCATCTGCAGTCATGGCGCCCCCTGTTTTAGCGAGGCAGCCAAGAGCCTTGCTCGCAACCGTCAAGATCTCGGGATCCCTCTTCGTCTCAAACACATTCCGTATGTAAGTGGATATCTTAGAAACCCTGGAGGCGCTCTCCCCAAGCTTAACGTCTATGAGGACCATAATCGCGTGCAAAGCCCCTAAATTCTCGGAGACGTCATTGCTTTCGATGAGGCCCGAGATTCGGTCGTAGAGCTGATCCATGAATCGCGAGAACGCCTCCCCACTAAGGATCCGGGCTTCTTCCTCGACGTGCTTCTTGAAAGCTGCTCCGGCGACATCCTGCGAGGAAGAAACAAAGGTTCTCAGATTAGAAACTTATTACAAACCCCAATTTTATAATCCAAGAAGTGAAAGGGAAACCAAAACCTTGTTGGTTCCTCTGTTGCATAGGTCGCCGAGGAGCCGCTGAAGAGCATCGACGCTGACACTGCCTCCGCCGGCACCAGTTCCGGCACGACCTGACGCTCCAGCAGTGGCCATGGCTCTCTGCTAAGGAGCTCGGACAGAATCCGAGAGAGCCCCACTCGTTCACGGAGAATCCTAGAATGGCAACTTACATCTCTGCGTATCGAGGCAACATAGGAAAGAGGCATAAACAACTACACACTTACAAAAACATTGTGCCTTGAATTTGCACAAATCGAACATCAATCAACACAACCTGATGAGAGAACAATACAAAGTTCCAATGATTCAGATAAGCAATTAACAATCATAAATTCAACAAAAGTTTCCCAAATAACTGCAGGCAAGGAGAGAAAGCAAACCCAATTCCCAAAAAATGTTTATACATAGATTCATATTGAATTGAGGCCCTTTTGCGGCCGGACGCAGAGAGAGAGAGAGAAAGAGAGAGAGAGAGACCTCAGAGGGTGACGGAGGACGACAGAAAACGTCTAGTGAGGAATACCGGAAGGTCGTCGTCGGTGAGGATTCCGGAATACCGCCGCCGGTCTCAGAGGTTGTCGGAGAACTCCGTGGGGGAAGTCTCGGCTGCTAGGGTTGGAGAGGGAAGGAAAGCGAGGGGGGTTTCCAATTGTGCCAACGGGTCGGATATTGTCCGATATCCGACCCAAATTCAAATCCGATAAGTCGACGGGTAGCCAAAACAGGATGCAATTAATAATCGGATTAGGACTCGGTATTGGATTTCTATCTAAGAACCAAATCCGACTAGAATTCAAACCGGGCTACATATATATTTCGGATTTTAGGTTAGCCGGATCCGGATTCGGATTCGGTTTTTGCTTATCCCATCCAACTTCGAGTCTGAATCTGAATCTGAATCTGAATCTGATTATATCAGATCCAAGTATATCGGGCTGCTATTGCCTAGACTCAATCCGAGTCCGAATCGGGTTTGGGGCATTATCCAAACTGCATCCCAACCCGGTTTGGACATCCCATTATGGGGTTAAGAGATGCTACATTGAGATTTGGGATTGAGGGAGCGCTTAACTGCTTGGCTATCTGACATTAGCCAATCACATGATATCATTGTCTGTGGCCCACAACAATAGATTGTAGGCCCAAAAGAAATGTTGTCATGTGATTCGCTGGAATAGAGATCCAGTAATAAGCCTTGCGACCCATATCTCAATCCCTTTCCTAACGGCCTCAAGAAGAATGAGATGCCAAACCATAACTTTAACAGCCCCAAAGGGTTTTAGCATAGTGGGATGGGGCTCAGGCCATTAGGCAGGCGGTTTATCTTCAAATCCCATGAGCGTCATTTTGCAAGTCAAAGTGTTACAACTCTCTAGGGGCAAGAGCTAAGCTCACTCAGATTTACCTTACCAGGACAGTGGCAGAGCTAAAGCAGTTAGGTCTGCGGTTTCTCCGTATAAATAAAAAAAAAACGCATGAATTTATCGAAAATAAAATTCTTTTTTGAAAGGAGCAAGTAAGCCTTTCTTCTTTACTTGTGTGATTATAGAGGATTCAGCTCAGTTGCTAAAGAAACTCATTTCTGATTCTCTCTATGGAGGATCATGATAAAGGTTCCTACAGATCCAAAAGGAGGACTCCTTGTGAGCAAGCATTTCAAGTTTTTATATTTTCCCAAAAGATGTGAATGATATCCTTTCTGTGGAAATGATTTCTAATATTAAAAACTCGTGTACTTGTTTAATATGGTCACTTTAAGCTTGGCAAGCCATTAACACATCCTCTGATCTTCTAAAGGGGGATTCTATTTGATTTTCTGATGAGACTGATACAAACTCTGTTTCAAGTAAGGATACCCTTGATGTATACATTAGAAACTTCTTGAATCGGATACTTAATGAATAATGTTGACACAATCCAAAGAAAATGCACAATCAAAATACCCGTACAAATTGAAAGAATCATGGACAGATACACACTCACAAGGCACACACAACACAAGGTCTACGTGGTTTGGTTCATTGAAGAACCTGCATCCACGGTGAAGGAAGCTCTCTCTCTCTCTCTCTCTCTCTCTCTCTCTCTCTCTCTCTCTCTCTCTCTCTCTCTCTCAACCCTCACCTTACCTGTGTCACACCGGAACTGATCCTGCTCGCTGAAGGTTTCTTCGCCAGAAGCCCTATTGCCGAACGCTACCCCCAATTCTCTATCACTATGCGGTTTCCCGCTCGCCGAAAGCTCATTGTCCTCTCAATGGAAGCCCTGCTTAGAGGGTCGTTTGTCCCCAATCTCCCTCAACCCTCACCCTTCTTCTCTCCTATTTTGCCCTAGTTGTAGCCTGCGACCGCACCTGAAGTCTCTCTTGATAACCCTCCCCCCCCCCCCTTCCCTTTCCTTTCTTCCTACACTCTTCCAGCCCTAACCCGCATTTTTTCTGGAAACCCCGGCGCCCATCGACGTCGAAGACATTCCGGTGACTTATAAGCGTAGTGACCTCTGCAACGTTGTCCCTCGCCAGAGCTATCATCGCCCGACCTCTCGACCTCCTCTGCAGCGACGCCCCTCACGGCGCAGGAGCCACCATTGTCCCACCTCCTCTGCTATGACGCCCCTCGCTACGTCGGAACCACCATCGCCTGACCTCCTATGCAGTGACGCCCTTTTTCGCGTGGGAACCACCATTGCCCGACCAACTCTGCAGCGACGCCCATCGCCACTCAGGAGCCACCGTCGCCAGACCTCCTCTGCACGACCCCCCTCGTTGTGCCAGAGCCACCATCGCTCGACCTCCTCTCTAGCTACCCCCCATCGTCGCCCGACCTTAGGGTCATCCTCTGGAGCATCGTCCCTCACCGCATCGGAGCCACCATCGCCCGACCTCTGCAGCGTCGTCCTTCACCTTATCGGAGCTAACACCAGCTGCAATCGCCCACCATCCCTCAAGCAGCAAGTTCTTTGGCGTTTTGGGGGTTTTATGACTGATGAAGAGGTCGACCTCCCACAGCAACCTTCCACGATTCCTCCGGTAGCCAGGTGCTCTCTCTCTCCTTTCTTCCTCATGAGTCGCTCGTCGCGTGTTTTTTGGGGTCTTGCTCTTTGGGAGCAAATCGGAGGGCCCTTCATATCATTCAGGATGCTCTTAATGACTGGGGCGCAACATTCGCCCTTCGACGGTTGGGTTTTGATGTTGACCTGTCGTTCAGACTCAAACATTGATTATTTTTCAATATCTCGGATGTCTTCGGTTTAAGCCTAGATGCGGGCTCTCTTCATATCTCGGACATCATAAAATTTATCCATGTCTTTAGGAGAGAGCCTCTCGAAGCTTGTTCTGTCATGGCGTTGCTTGACCCGCCTTTTTTTTTTGGGAGCTTACGCATTGGGTCGCTGATCGGGGCTGGCAGCAGGTTCAATCTTCATGGCAACGCTCTTTTTATGCCCTTCGCACAAGATCTTAGTTGCGTCGCGCTAGACCGGGAGATTGGTGGTGCGCATCATGTTTTTCTCTGAATTTTCAGAAACGCTTTGATTGCCAAATGTGTGGTTCATCTTTCCTTGCTCGTCGTCATCCTTTTTGGAAGCGAAGGCGAATAAATGTTCCTCACCACCATTCAACCGGGAAGCCTCTTGACTCCAGCAAATCTTTTGTGTTGGGGAACCACTTTGCCTGTCAGAGTTCTAAGCGACCTTCGCGATGTACTTCTTTTTGCCATGGGTGCAGATTGGAGATCTTCAGGAGCCGAAAATTTCTTTTCATGCCACCAAGATTGGGACTATCTGGATCCTGGTCCGGTTATCACATGCTCTGCACAGGCAGCTCAATGAAAAATCATTTTCGACTATGGTGTTGGCTATATCATCTATAAAACCCGTGAAATTTAAGAGATTCTAAATGAATAAAAGTGGAGCATTTATGTGAAATAGTGAGATTTTTTGCTAAGCAATACAATTTTTGATGATTTGAAGTTTATAGAACGAAACCGGTAACAAACCCTCAAAAGTGGTATTTGGATCTGGATATCGGCAGGATCCGATAATATGACCCGATTCATGGGACCCAATGGTAAATTCAATGGTTTCGGGATAATAGCGTGAGATCTGAAACACATTTAAGGTAAGAGAGGGCAAGTTTAGAACAAACAGAAGAAAAATCTACGTGAAAACGGAAGAAATCCATCAACAAGGAAAAATGTTCCAATATGACATAAAAAAAAATCTTGCAAAAGTAAACACCAAGTGATGGTGTGGTGTAGTGGTAAGACGCACGGTTGTGTGGCACCACAAACCAAGTTCAAAACCCCCAAAGCGCCCACGTAGAAGAGAAAAACATTGTTTTTTTTCATGAAATCCAGAACAAAACTAAAAGGGTTAAATACAATTTAGTTCACATACTTTGCAATGAAAAGCAACATAGCACAAGTGGAGGGGTTTGTTGCCCCTTAGGTGGAAGACCTTGATTTAAAACCCCCTATGCACGGATTTTTTCTCTTTTGCATAGAAAAGTGATGATTTTTACTTTATAAAAAAAAAAACTCTACCTCATAACCACCTCCCACCAAAAACGTGTGGGAGTTGGTTTGAGCTTCACTTTTTCAAGAAACAAGAAAAATCCCACCAAATGGAGGAGGGTACCACTAAAGAAGAAAAAAATGGAAGTTGAAGAGACTTGTGCTAATGAGAGGGAGGGGCAATGTTGGAACTTCCAAACACCCACTAAAAAGGTGGGTTGGAAGTTAGGTTTTGAAAACCAAAACTCCCCTAAGTGGGGAGAGAAAGAATTAAAGTAGAGGAGGAGAAAACGTTTCTCTCTCTCTCTCTCTCTCTCTCTCTCTCTCTCTCTCTCTCTCTCTCTCTCTCTCTCTCTCTCTCTCTCTCTCTCTCTCAACGTTTCTTCTTTTCTCCCTTTCCCTCTCTCACGGTGGTGGTCGACCCCCATTGTTGAACGGAGTGGACTCCCATTATCAAGGTGTGTGTGTCGGCTCCAACGCGAAGAAGAAACCACCATTTTTTTTGCCGGTTGAAGCTTCGAACAAGGTAAGGGGTGTTATGCTTATATGTTGTATTCCTTGTCATGTGGTGCGATTATGAGGCAGGTGTTCAGCAAAACCCAGTATGAAACCTTACCCACCGTGGTTAGTTTATGAGTTCCCAACCAAGCACGGTTGGATGCGGGTTCTATAAAAAAAAAATAACAAAATCAATAAGCGAAGAACTGGGTCACGAGGATAGGGTGCGAGTTCAGTCCAAACAGCTGATGAAAGTGTTTGGGTGTGGACGACCAGCAGGGTGCTGGCCTAATGCAACTACTAACAATGATGGCCTATTAGTTCAGTTGATAAGAAATATATATATATATATATAAAGTCATGCATATACGTATATAGATATACCTATATATGTATCTTTATGTATGTATCCTGATAGTTATTAAATGCTCTCTCTCTCTGTTAGTTAAGGCTGTATAATATTTATTATATTGGTTTTGTGATTATTGTATTGTTCCTTTGTTTTACAAGGATATACAAAGATAAGATCTCGGTTTTCTCTAGTGTGAATGGTCATGCGTGAAGACTTAAGTTTTCTTTACAAAATGTTAAATTTGTTATGTGGATGGTTGTTAGTTTAAAATATTCAGAAAAAAAAAAAATCACGGACAGAGTGTTGGCAACAAAACATCTTTTTATATTAAGTCGATGAATAGGGATCTACATTTTATTTTACCTTTATTTAAAACTAAAAAAAATTATGTGGGTTTTTCCTCAATGAATCGGTATTTTATGTTGCATCTCAAAGCATACAAGTTTATGACTGCATTTTTTTTGAGTTTTTATCCATGGTAAAAAAATTTGTCATGTACGTATTACTATTTTGCATATGTTTTATAGCCCCCTAATAGAAATTTGCATAAGTGCTTAAAGATTATAATATGAGCAAGAGGAATAGGATTTTTACATGGAAGTCCTTTAGGTTTATGCGATTTTTTTTTATAAAATAGTCATCAGTTGATAATCAGACTGTGTGCATTTCTTTTTATGGAATGCAATTTCTGTCACGTATATATATATATATATATATATATATATATATATATATATATATATATATATATATATATATATATATATTTATCCTACATATATTTTATAGGCCCGTTCGCATGAAAAATTTTGTAATAATGGAACATGATATTCTTAGTATACACTACTCTTGGGTAGAATCTCTGAAAAAAATATGGTGCACAAACAGACCTGTAATTCCTGTGTGGGCTGCACAGAAAAATAAATAAATAAATAAAACACATAGATTAGTGTTGTGACTATGTATGTCCCTGCTATACATACACGCATGGGGCTGAGAAGTTGTGGCGCATAGGCTATAAACGGACCACACTTGTTGGGTGATCACATGACGTTGACACCAGCGTGTTCGGCAGATCGAATCCGCAAATCACCACTTTGGTGACGTTGGCCTATCCAGCATATAGCTGGAGCAACAACATGTTGATGTTGCTTCCGGCTGAACGTCGAAGTTGTGGTTTGAACTCCATGTGAGTCTGTCAAAGACAACAAAACTCGTGCATGGGTTTTTACAAAGGTCGGTTTGACCTTGGTTTTGTTTCCAGTCGCACAATTGCTGCGAACCGCGATGACATGGTGGTCGATGTGCTCATGGGAGGCGATTAATCATTTCGTAACCCAATTGCTCAACTTTAATCAAGTAGAGGTGTATAGACCGGGTTTGGGCGATAGTTGTGGCAAAGGTTATGATGGTATCGATATGTCAGAACGTAAAGAGAGAGAAGTGCATAAGGACAACAATATTTGCCGCCAATATGTTGTTTATCGGGGGTACGAAAGCGTACGCCATAAACTTAAATGTTGAATATGGGCTTCGGGCCGAGACGATTCGCGAGAAAGATTCACTCATTGGTGGTGCGTGTGGTACCCTGAGTATAAAACGCATAGGATCGCTGTGAACCCCGTGGTGGGTTCGGGTTTTTTAGAATCCCCTGTGGTGCGATGGCTCGCACAACAAAATAATTGAGAAATCAAATATATGCATAAGTGTAAGGTTTGTGAGGTTCTGGGTATACCTGAAAGACAGTATATGTTACCGGACCCCTCAAGGTGCGATAGCTCGGACGTAATGATAAAGAAAGGTTAAATGAGAACATAAACATAAAACCTTCGAGATTCTGGGTATACCTGAAAGATGGTATATGTTACCGGATTCTCCGGGCTCTGGGTACACCTGAAAGATGGTGTATGTTACTGGACCCATGGTCTACCTTGGAGAGGGTAGGTGGTACAAGCTTCGTGGACATTCTTATTTTCGTGAGAGCTAGGCGTCTCACCGGGTCCCCAGTCCACGAAGTTAGGGGACCAGAAATACCAATATATCCTAGGTGGTAGATCCAAGTCTTCTGCAAAAGTGTCAAGGGTGCATCCTAATTTCTTGTTCTAGTCACTAGGGAATTCTCTCTCGATCACGGACCGTCTCCTTTGGATATCCGTACGGCTAGTCATATGGGTTATTAAATAATAGACTCCCGTATGGTCTCGATCCGCTACGAGGTCTATGTCTGTGCGTACCCACAAGGTAAGAGTAAGATAAACATTAAATAATTAAAATTGACAGGAAACTTATTCTTGAATAATTGTGAACTGTTGTTATGACAATTGTAGAACCTATTAAATTACACTTTATGCTTGTATGAATAAATGTACCTTTAGTCCAGTTATCGCTCATACTGTATCATGAAGTAGAAAGCATGTTTATTTTATTGGAATAATGCAAATTACTTGTTAGCTGTAATTTTAGATATCTGCACATATTTATACACAGAATACTGAGCACTACATATAAATATAATGCTTCTTACGCAGACAGGGGAGTCTGACCCTTCTGCTTTAAATGTTTTTCAGGTAGCAACTAATCGAAGCATCGGGTATCATTATGGATATAGCCAAGAGATCACATTTATTTCATTATTTTATGTTTGAACTCTGATTAGTAGATTTACATTTCTGTTATGAGATGTAGTTAATAACATTAATGCTTTAATTAATGAATGGTATGCATGTAGTTAATGACATTAATGTTTTAATTAATGAATGGTATGCTTTTTGGTACTTCTTTGTTTTACCCTGTAATACACATGACTTGTGTTAATGCATTTGACTTGTGTTTTCGCACTTCCGCTATTTCAATAAAAAATAATTTCACTCCAATTTTACTATAAAAAGTTGGGGCGTTACATCATCTACATCTCCGATGTACGTTGCCAAACCCAGCATGTTTGTTTGACTTCTCATATCTCGCTTTCAACGGCCGCCAAACGTGCTGCTGGGGGGGGGAGATATTTGCCGCAACTAGTTTTGATTATTATCCTACCGGTGATAAGTCCATCATTATTTTCCATGCTCATGCCCATCATGGTTTCTCTGTCAGTGACTCTATGCCTTACACGACTAGTGTCCCTTCTCGAGGTGGATTGGCAACTCGGTTAGACAGTCATGCAAAAGGTAGAAAAATGTCAATTTTGCCCTCGTCCTTTATTATTTTTCCATTGAGGTGTTTTGATTATAAGGTGGTTCACATTATGGCGTTTAATGCTCGTTCCATTGAGGCTCACAGACGCATGATTATTCGTCTATCAGTTCATTTTCCCTTATCGTCGGTCATCACTGAGGCCAGTACTACTGCCTCTACCGTCACTGATTATGTGCGTAGTTCTTGGATGTGTGTGGCTCTCCCAAGTGTGGCTCTCCCTTCCGCTCCACCCGTTCCTCGACAGTCCCCTCCCTTTGTTGCCTTTGGGTGTTCAGGTTGAAGAGGTAGCCCAGATGATTGATATCTCTCTCTCCTCGTCGCAACTGCTTCATATAACTGTCGATATGGTATCTACCATTTTGATAGTCTCTACTATCCTAGGTGACTCCTTAGGTCCTTCACTTGATGTTGTCTTTGGTCTAAGGGGTGATTCTCCCGATTCTTTGAGGGCTACTGAGCATACGGGGGTTGTTCGACACCAGCACGTTAGCACTGGTAGTAGAAGCAAGAGGAGCAACCCACTCAATGTTATGACTTTCGATGGCAGGTCTCCATGAAGGACGGTGAGGCCATACACTTCTCGGATTTTTCTAGATTGTGTGTCATGAAGTCGCTTTGTTGGAATATCAGGGGCTTGAATTGCCCCTCTAAGCGTAGGTTTCTGGCTAATTGGGTTAGACAGGAGAAGCCTAACCTGATTGTCATTTGTGAAACTAAGATGGATGAAGTTTCTCGTTTTGTTGCCTCTGGTATATGGAGGGGTGTTGACTATTTTTTTAAGCCTGCGGTCAGTCATGTCGGTGGTATCCTTATTTTAAAGAAGCAATCTTTAAATATTTCCCAACTGAACATGAGTTTGTTTTCATTGTTTGTTGCCTTCACTTTACAAGACAGTGGCAGGAGGGTTGTCGTCACTGTTGTGTATGGCCCTAATCATGCTGTCATGCGACCTGCTTTATGGAATGACTTAAATAGGATCATTGTCTCAAACAGGGAGTACCATTTTCTTATGGGGAACTTTAATTGTCTTTTGTCTATTCAGGATTCTAATAACCTCGTTCTTCCCAATCCATCTATGTGAGGTTTTCAAGATTTTGTTCATCAACATCACCTTTACCTAATTCCTTTTATTGAGAAGCGTTACTTTTGGTCGAATAGGCGGATTTGCCCATGTTGCAGAGTTCTTGACAGGGTTTTTGTCACTCCGAATTTGCTGGATCTCATTCCCGATGTCAAGTGTGTCTTGCTGACTCCTTCTATCTTGGACCATGGTCAGTTAATCAATATTTGGGGGAAATGGTTTTAAATACGCCAGGAGTTTTGTGTTTGAACAATGGTGGCTCCAGGAGCCAGACTTTCACACTATTATTTCAGACTCTTGGAACAAGCCCTCCAATGAGCAGTAGGCGACTATCCGGTGTTATGAGAAGTTATCTCGTCTCATTAAGGATATCAAAGCTTGGCTCCATAATTGAGATGTGATTAAATTTCAGCAAATGGCTGTTTGGGAGCAAGAGATTTAAGCATTGTATCAAACTATGTTTTCCCCGAAGTCTCTATCTGATTCACACATGCAGAGTTTGCAGACCAGATCTACTGAGTTATTAACACTTTTGAAGAACTGGAGGGTCAAAGAGGAAATTAGATGGAAGCAACGGGCAAGGGTGAAATGGCTTGCGGCCGGAGATGGTAATACTATTTTTTTTACTCATATGCTTCTCATCGTCATAGGAGGAATGTCGTCCCATCAATCACCATTGGGAGTGTTTCGTACCTTAATCAACACGTTATTTCAGTTGTCACTCAGTATTTTAAAGATTTATATTTTGTTTCACTTACTGTGAAGGGTGTCATTGGTCCTATTTCTGTTGGTTCGATTTGGCAAGATCAAGCCAGAATTATGCAAATGAAGTTCTCTGAAGATGAGATTTTTAGGGCCATTAAAGGTTTGTCGATGTGGAAAGCTCCAAGTTCTGATGGGTTTCATGTGAATTTCTTAAGATTTTTTTGGTCTTGTGTGAAGCCTGATGTTATTAACATGTTTGATGAGTTCTATCATAACTCCAGATTGCCTATTCAAACCCACTTGACAATTATTTCTTTAATTCTGAAAGATGATGATGCCACTGATATCTCTAGGTTTCGCCCAATTTTTGTTATGAGTGCCCTTTATCGGATGATTGCCAAGGTGTTGGCTAATAGGTTGAAGGTCGTGAATCACCAATTTTTTTTGAACTCTCAGTTCGCCTTTATCCACAATAAGAGGATTCATCATTCATTCATCTTGGCCTCTAAAGTCATTCACTCCTTACATCTTAGTGGTCAACCCTATTTTTCTCTTAAATTGGATTTTCATAAAGCCATTGATTATGTGCATTGGTCCTTCTTATTTCAAATGTTATCCAATTTTGGCATTGGTCGTCGTTTTTCTAGGTGGGTGAGGGAATTGGTCTTTAATGCTCAGGCTATGATTAAGATTAACGACACTAGAAGTAGTCAGATCAAGTTGGGGCGTGGATTAAGGCAAGGTTGCCTTCTCTCGCCTTTGTTGTTCAATGCCATTGCTGAGGGTCTTGTAGTGTTGCTCAAGCATGCCGCGGAGAAGCGCCTGATAGATCCTCTAGATGTTCCGGATTTCTCGGACCATATTCTTATTTATGCTGATGATATCATTATTTTTGGGCGAGCAAACATGCAACAAATGCTTAGATTCAAGCTTATTCTCCAGTTCTTTCTTTCTCTTTCTATGCTTTCCCTAAATGATAGCAAATGCTCTCTGACTATGTTCAATGTTCAGTCTCCCATGCTTGCAGTGGGTCACTGGATTTTTAATTGTGCAATCTCTGAGTTATCGATGACGTATTTGGGCCCGCCGTTACAAGTGAAGTGCCTCTCTTCCGCTGCTTGGGCTACAACTATTCAAAAAGTGAAAAACAAGCCTTTTTCGTGACAGGCGTCTTATCTCTCCATTGTTGGTCGTCTGAATTTAATTAGACATGTTCTTTCTTCTATCCCTGAATTCTTCATATCAATGTTCATGATGCCTGTGGGCGTGGAGAAGCAAATTTATCGTTTAATGATGGATTTTCTTTGGTCTGGGTGTCAACTTAAGAGTAAGAGCCATTTGGTTGGTTGGCGAACAGTGGTGTTACCTAGGCATATGGTTGGCTTAGGTGTTTTTGCTCCAAGACAAAGGAGTATTGCTCTTGTGGCCAAGCAATGTTGGATGACCCATCAACCAGGTTCTCCATGTGCTCATTTGCTTCATGCTAAATATGGTGCTTCTGATTTATCTCATTTTCGTCATGGAAACCGGGGGTTGGCGATCTCGCACTTGCGAAGCATGTGGCTGAGAGCCTTATCGTCCTTCAGAGATCAAAATGGGGATGCGAGAAATTATGATCAGTGGTTGCAATGGGCGATTGCACCAAATGGTGCGTTCCACACCCACAAAGTGTATAGATCGTTGCTCCCCCCAGGGGCAGATTGGTTCCTTGAGTGTGCGTTATGGGGTAAGGGTTCTTCCCCAAGATCTCGGGTCTTGGCTTGGTTAATTTTGCATGATAGGGTTCAGACTCACAGTTATTTAAAGAAGTTGGGCTTTCAATTTCCAAGTTGGTGTGTGTTGTGTCAAGCTTCTGAAGAAACTACTTTTCATTTATTTTGGTCCTGCCCAATCTTTGTGGCCCTATTTAATAGGGCATGGAGATCTTCGGACGTAATTGTCAAAGAGGAGCCTTTTGCGCTTGATCTGCTCCTGGGCCCTATTGAAATTAGATGATGCAAGCGGTGGAGACTGATCTGGAAGACATGGTTGCTTACTACTTGGTGGTTTGTTTTGATGGCACGCAATGATGCTACTTTTCGTCAAATTCCGGTCATCCTTAATAATCTTGTCCATAAAATCCTGGTTGATGTATATGTGATTCTACGCATGCATCTTAGAGACCTCTCCATCCGTCTGAACAACATTCACTCATCGGTGGTTTCTTCTAATCCAGCGGATCCTGGTTGAGCTTGGCTTTCTTGTTTGTTGCTAGCTGTCCATAGTTTCTTTTTCTTTAGCTTTTGTTTTTCTATATTTTAGTTTTGTTTTCTATTTTGTTCGGTTCATGGGTTCAACATTTTGTTGATCTTCATGAGTGATAATGTTGATCTTCTTTCGTCTCTCTCTCTCTCTCTCTCTCTATATATATATATATATATATATATAGAGAGAGAGAGAGAGAGAGAGAGATGTGACCTATGATGAGAGAGGAGAGATTAATCTTATTTGTAAGTGTTGATACATGAAGAGTCATGTTCAACCACATGAGTTTGGTTGTTACAGGACTGATGGTTCTTATCGCAATTTGCGATAACACACATTAATCTTGTGGGAGTCTTCTTATATGAGGCTTCTTCACATGTTGGACTAGTAGAGTCCCTATTCATCTTAACAGTCCTCCTCAAGCTCATTGGGCTAGGCTGTACAACGAGCTTCATATTGAGTTGAGATAAGAGGCTTGGTGAGAATATCGGCAATTTGTTCAGGAGAAGGCATGTAGCGAACCCGTAGTTGCCCTTTAGCAACTTGGTCACAAACAAAATGAATATCAACCTCAATATGCTTACTGCAAGTGTGAAAGATGGGATGAGCAACGAGGTAAGCAACACCAACATTTATCACACCAAAGATACAAGAGAGAGGACAGATGAACGCCCATTTCGTCAAGGAGAAACTTCAACCAGAGAACAACAACAACACCATTAGCGAGAGCATTTCAGTGTTGGATCGACCCTCAATTTTTTGCTTTTTGGAGCTTCGAGATATGAGATTTTTACCAAGATAGATAGCATAACCACTAGTGGATTTATGATCATCAAGAGAGTCGGCCCAATCAACATCAATATAGCCTGTAAGAACAACTGAACTGGACTTGTGAAATTGAAGACCAAAATGAAGTATGTGTTTCAGATAACGCAAAATGTGTTTGACATATTACCAATGTATTTAAGTGGAAACATGCATGAACTAACAAACTTTATTGACTGAATATGCAACATCAGGTCTTGTCATAGTAACATACTGAAAGTCACCCACCACACTCTAATATAATGTGAGGTCAAAAATTTAAGGACTATCACTAGAAACAACTTGGCATTAATAGTTATAGTTGACGAGATGGGCTTCAGCTCAATAATATATTTCTTTTGTGAGAGGAAAAGATTAGGGTAGCTTCAATGCCCCAAAAGAAATGTAGTTGTCCCAAATCTTTAATAGCAAAGGTGTGCGTGTTGCTCGGTGACAAATCTTTAATAGAATTAGGCGATCAATATGACGAGGGCAGTTTCTCGTGACAATAATATCAATATAAATAAGTATAAAACCAACCATAGTGGAGAACCGAAAACTAAAACAAAGAGGTATCCATTTTTTACACTTGAAATCCCAATAAAAGTAAGAAATCACTCAATTGTTGGTACAATGTGTGTGTTGCTTGCTTAAGGCTACAAAGGGTTTTACGAAAACGACACACATAAGTAGGATAACATAGATCCTTAAGGACTTGTGGCTGCTCAAGATAACCTCTTTCGATAGAATACCATAAGAAAAGCATTGTTGACATCAAGTTAATAATGACATAAGCAAGAGCCATATGAATAATAGTGGGTTTGACAACAAGGCTAAAAGTATCAAATTAGTCGAAGACTTTATTGTGAATATCCCTTAGCAACAAGTTGAGCTTTATACATTTCCAACGTGCCATAAGCTTTTGGCTTAATTTTATAAATGCATTTGCTGCCAATAACGTTATAAGAGGGATTAGGTGGGATGGGCTACCAAGTGCCATTTTGAACGAGAGCATTAAGTTCATCTGCAATAGTCCGGTGCAATGAGAATGTTTGTGAACTTCAAAAAAATAAGTGGGTTCTAGGTCCTGGGTTTTAAGCTACCATCTTGAACTGAGTTACTATATGACAAGGATGACAGGAAGGTGTTTTGATATCACAGGTTGGGGGAGTGTATATGGTAAAGACGAGGTCAACCAAGAGGATATGCTAGAGGTTGTGATGGGAGGATGGGATTTGGCATGAACAAACTTATTCTCATCAAAAGTAACAACGAGACATATAGGTGCGAGACTGAACGAGACCAAAACAAACACACCCCTTATAATTAGGATTGTACTTTAGTATTGGGTTGGAGTTTATGAGAATTATAAGGGACAAGGTGAGGGTAACGCGTGCACCCAAAAACACAAAGAAAAGAGTAATCAGGTTTTCTAAGAAAAAGAATATGAAAAGGCGATTTTTTGTTTTCATTAAACGAGAGTAAATGGCTAACTAAATACACAACAATGGGGAAAACATCAACCAAATATGGCACCAGCAAACTACAATGATCTATTAAACTGAGCCCTGTTTTTAAACTACATGTTCATGCTTACGTTCAACAAGCCCATTTTACTGATGTGTATGAGGACACGATATACGAATGATGTATGCCACATGGCAATACAAATTCTTGAAAACTTTTACAATGAGTTCTCCCCCACGTCACTTTGAAAGATCTTAATTGCAACCCCCAATTGTTTTTCCACAATAAGTTTAAATTTTTTAAAACACATGTAAGCATCAAATTTTTGCTTTAATGGAAACAACCAAGTAAAGCGAAAAATTTCATCAACCAACAATAAGTAATACCAATAACCATCACGAGATATGACTCGAGCTGGCTCTCATAAATCTGCAGGAACAATCTCACCGTCTGGGTCGCCTCAAGCTGAGGAGGCGGCGGCAAGCCGGTAGGGTGAGGAGGATGCTCCGACGAAAACGGTGGTGGTGCGTGAGGCATGCACACTGGGGGGGGGGGTGAACTGAGAGGGAGAAGAAGAAAACAGAGAGAGGTTATTGGTATTACTTATTGTTGGTTGTTCCTGTCGACCCGAGCTCAATTCAACTTCTGCCCCCGGTGATGCCCATAGCCGCACCTCTGCTCGAAAAAACAATTTTTTCCGTCGCCAGTTTAGCCACCTCTTGTCGCGAATTGTTGCCTCACTTCATAAACTTGCTTAAGCGCTACAATTATGTGCATCTACACACATTCCCATACCTTTGACATAAATACTGTTGTGCGGGCAAGCTTCTACCTACGCTTGGATTTGCCGAATGATCACATTTTTTGAGATAGGAAAAATACATGCGATGATCATATTTGTACAGGTCCTGATATACATATTATATATATATATGATTTATTTAAGTATATAGTTTTTTATACACATGCTTTATTTAAATTACACACATATTTTTTTATGATAACATTTATGTGCATGCTACTTTATTTAAATTATGTGTACATCTATTTATGTATGCAGTTTTGCGTACACTTGCTTTATTTAAATTATGTGTGCATCTAATTTTGTATGCAGTTTTGTGTATGTTTGCTTTATTAAATTATGCTTGATTTACTTACGTAGGCATACTTTAACGTGCGTACGCGTGCTTTAGTTTACTTTTCAAAAGCACATGCATGATTTTTTGTTCACATGCATCAGACATTTTTAAATGCTAGACTTTACGAAACATTAATCTTGATTGGTTCAAACTTTAAAAGTTGTTCAAAAATAATAAGTTTAGAAATAAACAGTCAAATCTATTTTTGAACGAAAAAATGCGAGGCTTCGATTATGTGGACTTCGATCACACGTATATCAAGTTTTTTTATATGCATATGGAAACAACCTGGATCTACGTCGACTTGGAATTCGGAATATCATTTTTTAGAGCGATAATTTTCTAGAATACCTCTTTTGATTTTCAAATACAAAAGTGTCAATCTTTTTAAAAATCAAGTTGGTTATCATCACTTGTTGTACTGTAAGACATGTGAGACGTGTTCGTACACTCATGAATGAGTTGAGGTTTATGGCAAACCTCGCAGTGCAACAATGCATTGTATTATATAAAAATCACTTGCAAATTTGGAGATTGTCTTCATAGATAACATATTCGATCGGTTTCAAAGACTAGAGCATAGTAAGGCATATACAAACGTGAATGAATTACAATAATAATAAACATGAGAACCTAGCCAGAATGAGCAGATGATGCATATATACCCGAGTGAGGCATATACAAACGTGGTAAGTCTTCTTATAGTAATAAAAGACCCAATAACTCATTCACACATAATGCTTATTTGGAGATGATAGGAGGTACAAACTCCTATGAACAAGTTGTTAATAACTATGCTCCATGAGTAGCAATGACTTGGCATCCACAATCATCGAAGATAAAGGACAAAGCTATCAATTATTGTCTTAAGTGGTAGATTTCACGATTTCTTCAGAAGTTAGGATGCATCTACATTTGTCTCGGCCTTTGGAGAATTCTCTCGGTAGCTATATTGTCCACCTTAGAACAAATTTAGCTAGTTATTTGGGGTATCAATTTACATTAAATAATAAAACCCCGAATGCTCTCAGTCAGTCTATACGAATTTATCCTGTGAGTACCAACATGTAGGATAATATCAAAACAAAGATATGATATTCACACTGTTAACCAAAATAGAAATGATTTTTCATTTATACAAATTCATGGATCATTCAGTTGCATGTGTTACGATATTATCAATGTAATTAATACATATTTTATTACATTGACTATTTGTCATATAGAGATTAGTTATGTACAATTATATGACATTGTTGTACCTATGAGGCTTTTATAAGTCTAACCCTTTTTATGGAATCCAGGTCATGAGTAGACAACTGCTATAGACGATGATGCAATGACTCAGTGATATCAAGAAACCATTGTCTCTGTGTGTTCACTCCTGAACACATTTTTGTGTTTTGTATATAGATTTTTTTTATAAACTATTTCAATCAAAATCTTTGGTTTGAATGATTATGAGTTTGAATGATTGTGTGAAAATACAAACCAAAATATGAGATATTTGGAGACCCAATCCATTTGCTGGATATTTCGCCTGTAACCCATCTAGGGTTTGCTAACTTGATCTTTTCGAACAAATTTTCTATCGTACTATCATTTTAACTCTAAAAAAAACTAATTATAAAAATTTTATTGTTTCGTCTTAATTTTACAAGTTAGAAATGTTAGGGCATTACAGGCCTTCTTAGTAGTTCCTTCCCTGTCACTTGATCCTTAACCACACCACCCGTGTTAAAGAATATCAAGAGACAATTATTATCCTCTATAAATTTGCCAACAGATAAGAAGTTTTCCTTTATGGCAGGCTCATGAATAACATCACAAAGAATACATTTTGTTGAGAAGTGGAAAGAGTGATGTTACTAGTATTAGTGATGGAAAAATACAAACCATTGCCAACTATGACATATTAAAGCGTACTCGGATCACTTTGTCCTATCATGCTTTGAACTGAAGTCATTTGATGAGTGACACCACTGTCAGGATACCATGGATTATCGGAGGCGGAGTTCTGGATGATAACAGTGAATGCTTTTGCAATATAAAAACATTGGTTGGTTGTATGGTTGCGATGACCACAATACTGGCATACAGCTGGACCGTTGGATGTATCATCAGGAGGTGCAGGGTTTGAATTACTATTATGACTTGAAAAATTGTGACCCCGACTATCCACGACCCTTGTTTTGATCTCATCTTCTTTCACCAAAAAATGTTGTAGTAGTGGGATTATTTTTAGTAGGCGGACTCTATTTTGGGCAAAGAAGGGCAAGTCTATGTTCTTGATTTAGGAGCATATAAAAAATATCGACAGCTTAGGTATATACTTGGTCGTTGTTGCTATAATACAGGTTATAAAACTTTCATATTCAACTGAGAGACCATTGAGGGTTTCCTGAACTAGATCACTGTCACTCACAACCTCTTCCGTGGTCATTAAGGAGTCCGCCAATAATTTAACTTTATTTAAAAAATCTGTCATGTCATTCTTGACTTTTTATGTTTCTTAATTGATCTTTA
The DNA here is from genome assembly GCF_984573655.1 of Nuphar pumila. NCBI lineage: Eukaryota > Viridiplantae > Streptophyta > Magnoliopsida > Nymphaeales > Nymphaeaceae > Nuphar > Nuphar pumila. The sequence continues at coordinate 127,362,654 of NC_143256.1, forward strand.
GGTTGTCGAATATGCCATGAAGATTGTGAAGCATATATGACCTCTCAAGAACTACCAATGGATCCAGATGATTTGACTCAAAACATATTCAAACACTGTAACTTTAATCCAATTGAGTGTGATTTGGTTAGCGTCATACCATGCTTGATATTCAGAATTTAACATACCATTATCCTTCTTTAAGTATTTCGATGAACGGGATATGTGCCATCAACAAATTCAAATAAGTCTTGATTGTTCATGACTAACTCAATTTGAGTCCTTTATAATAGATAATTGTTATGATCCAGTTTAACGAAAACCAAACTTGAAAAAGCATTCCATTGGGTGATCGGGTTGAAGACATCATCAAACTGAAAGAACTGGATTGAGAGTTGGATGATGAAGTCATGAGGACACTAAGAACCCAAAAAAACAAAAAACAGGTTACAAGGCACTAGTTTAACAACAAACTGTGCTACTCAGATACGAACTGTTGATGTGGGTTCCGAAAAAATATATATTGGGTGTAGGACAGACACGCAGAAAACAAAAACTAATGGCACACACCTGGGATCAAGCTGCACTGCTGAACACCATCTGGGATCACGTTTCACACAAACGATTTTGCTTCTCTGCCAGAAATACGTTGTACATAGGTAACGTAGGAACCACCTCATCGCATTGTGTACAACTGAACACAACCTGGGATCATGCTGCACACAGACGAAGTCACGAGTGTATGATGACTGGGATACACAACGCTGGTAACTCTCTCCTAGGATTAACGTTGTAGACAGAACAATGTCGATGTATGCTGGGATAACGATGCACTGCTGAACACAGTGTGTGAAGATAACACCACCACCACGATCAATGATGAACTACCGGTCTATGCTATGATACTACGAAAGAATCGTGGACAGATACACACTCACAAGGTACACAACACAAGGTTTACTTGGTTCGGTTCGTTGAAGAACCTACATCCACGGTGAAGGAAGCTCTCTCTTCCTATGTCACTATGATGAGAGAGGAGAGATTAATCTTATTTATTAGTGTTGATACATGAAGAGTCCTATTTAATCACATTGGTTTGGTTGTTACAGACTGATGGTTCTTCTCTCAATTTGAGATAATACAGGTTGATCTTATGGGAGTCTTCTTATATGAGGCTTCTTCACACGTTGGACTCGTAGATTGAAAGTAAGCAACTCAACCCTCCAAAACACCCTGCTCCCCACCCCCCCTTCCAAAAGACATTGAAAAAAAATAAAAGAAGGTACTAGAGTAACGTATCAATTTGCAGTCTTCAATTTTTTTGCTTTGTAGAGGTCAATTAGAGCACTCTTTTACCTGTTGGGTTCCAATAATGGTTATTACTAGAAAAGGGCAAGAAACTACTAAGTAGTTGAGAGAGAGGGACCACCTGAGAAAGGAGTTCAGTGTCAGAGATCTCGTCCGTTGGAAGAAGCGCCACTCTTGCCCCTGCAACTCGCTCCTCTAAGAGAGAAGACGAAAGGGGAGGGCTCCTTTCAAAAATGAGATGACAATCTAAGGCCTTTTTTTTTTTTTTTTATGACGAGGAATCTCATCGAAAACCAGACTGCTTAATGGGCCTGCCTCCCTGAGAGGTAAACCTCTGGTGGGGTCACCGACACCCGAGCCCTTGTGGAGCCCACCAGTTGAAGGGTTAAGTTTTGTAAAACTCATCGTTTGGTTTGGCGTTCATAACTCTCAATCAAACTTAACCGTTTTCCACTCATTTGGTAGGGGAGACTTGTGAATGTCACAAAGTTGATGGGATGTCACAAGTTCGAACCCCACGGGCCTGCCTCACTGCTTAATGGGCTTGCCTCCACCAGAGGTAAACCTCTGGTGGGGTCACCGATACCCCTGAGCCCTTGTGGAGCCCAGCAGTTAAAGGGTTTATTTTTGTAAAACTCATGGTTTGGTTTGGCGTTCATAACTCTCAATCAACTTAACCGTATTCCACTCATTTGCTGTGGGAGACTTGTGAATGTCACAAAGTTGATGGAATGTCGTAAGTTCGAACCCCACGGTGGCGTCCTTTGCCGCAAGGTCGAAGCTGTGTGTACTCCCCGGTGGGCAGGGGGGATCTTAAGGGTTTTAACAATCAAAGGCCAGCTAAGGTGCTGGTCGATGTTGGGGGGTGTTTCTTTTGGATTATCCAAAAAAAAAAAAACTTAACTGGGGATGAGTTGAAAAAAAGAGGAATGGGAAAGTGTTAATGCCTGATAGCCTTATGACTCACTGCACATTGGCTGGCCTCCGGTTGTCCAAACCCTTGAGCCTCCCGGGCCACCAGAGAGTACATCAAGCTTCAACCTTGCTTCAAGGTAAAACACCCATGGGTTTCAAACTTGTGATGTTCTGTCAACTTGACGACATTTACAGATTGCCTTTACCGATCGAGCAGAGCCCTTGCAAGATTCCTTGTCAGCATATAGTGCAACAACAACAACTACGCCTTCATCCCAAAACAATTGGGGTCGGCGATATGAATCAACAAAGAAAATCATTATGGGTCTTCCACATGAATCCTTCTCCTCCATTCATTTCTATCCAATGCCATGTCCTCGGTGAGGTTCAAAGCATTCATATTCTTTCTTATCACCTCCATCCATGTCTTCCTAGGCCTACCCCGACTTCTTTTAACTAATATATTTTCCCATTTCTTCATCCTTCTAACTGGAGCATCATTAGGCCTTCGTCGAATATGTCCAAACCACCGTAAATGATTCTCTCTCATCTTATTTTCAATGGGTGCAATGCCTACCTTCTTACGTATCTCCTCGTTCCGAATCTTATCTTTTATTGTATTTTCACACATTCATCTCAGCATACGCATCTCAACTACACTCATTTTTTGAATATGATGTCTCTTGGCTGCCCAACATTCCGTACTATATAGTAAAGCGGGCCTAATAGTTGTCCTATAAAACTTTTCCTTCAACCGCAATGACATTCTACGATCACACAATACTTCAGTCTTTCATTTCATCCACCCAACCTTTATCCTATGATTGTCAGCATATAGTGCCAATTTTGTAAATGTAGGTAAAACCAACTGGGGCTTTGCTTGTCTGGCAGGCAGGTCACCTTGTGTAGGGACGTTGTAAGTTTGAACCCCAAATTGTATGGTTGTATAACTGGTAGGGGTCTGCCTAACCCTAGCTTTCTCCGTAGAAAAAAAACTTTGCAGTAAAGGATGCTCCCTGTGGGTTTCTTTCGAACTCACCTCCTATCGGTAAAACCCTCATCTTCAACTTTGCAATAAGGGATGCATACCATGGGTTTTGAACTCACGTCTTTTTTGTCAACTTAGTGTCATTCACAAGTCACCCTACCAAATAAGTATAGCCCTTTTAGTGAATTTGAACCAGTTTGCACAAGATCTAGGTTGAATCCTTTAGCTTTTCTTGTTGGCCATTGCCAACAACAATGAGCGGGCATACACACAAACATCACAAGATGGACCCAATCCCAATTCTATGATTCATGGGTAGGCAAAATCCCTAACTTTAATAAGCTCAACATTCTGGTCTTATTATCTGGAGGGACAAAAGAACATGGCATGCAACTCATGATAATGTGAATTCATTCACTTGCTGTCATTTCAAAAACATCAAGGGAATTTTTTTACTGATGCATGGTGGCCAAACAATGGCAATCTCACGGGAGCAAATCCCATGTCCAGGGAAAGTGCCCCCCTTAAAAAAGGGTAGCGACCCATATTAAAGAGGGGTCCGTACTGCCTGAGACAGATAAGGTGCAATCACATCATTGCAAGCGTTGGTGTGGTGCTGCACCCGTCTTCTGTTGGGCCCTGCAGCTGACAGGCTGTACCTAGAGATAGAGGGCAGTCAGGTGTAACATCACACTCAAAGTGAATGTACCTGATCTACCACCCAGGAGGGGTCCCAATGTACTACCCTACTAGGCGGAGCCCTAAAGCAAAAAGGCGAGTCGCGACGCCGACTCCTGAACCACACCTCCAATCTCACGTATTAACACAATAAAAGAATAGAAATTAGTTTGTCAAAATGGAAATTTAGAGTTAAAGAAAAAGAAAAAAAAATGTGGGGAATCTCATTACGAACTGCAAGAACAACTAGTAGTGGTTTAGATTATTTAGAACTAAAAAAGAAACTGCAAAAGTGAGCATAAAACATTTAAACAAAAGAAAAACTTGGAAATGATATAAAGGTTTAAAGGTTAGAGCATAGAAGAGGTCGACGAACAATTGACCCTGTGGATTTGGACTCATCTACCAGCCCTGCATATACGCGCTATCTGGTTGTCATCCTTGCATCTGGTTGATATTAAAAAGATCTCTCTCTCTCTCTCTCTCTATATATATATATATATATATATATATATATATATATATATATATATATATATATGAAAGTGGTAGCTGTCTACTATGGTTATAACCTACCATGAGGGAACGGGTATTTTTAGGTTATTTTTTTTCAAATCTGAACCTGCAGATGTCTTCGGTATGGTCGATTTTCTAGAAAACCATACTTGGATCATGTTTTTTTATTAAAAAACATATTTTTTTAGCCTTAAATATTTGTTAAATATTAAATTATTAATTTTTAAACCTTATAAAAACGTACCTTCAATTCCTATAAAATCAAGTATATAGAACACATGTACAGTCAAATTCATAAAAACATGAAAAAACCGTTCAAAACCCCGATAGACTAAAAAAGTGATAGGCAAATGCCACCTATATATATAACCCTTTTATCGAGAAAACAAAGTCTGAGTTCATTTGTAATTGAATAGCATAAACTGAAACTGTCAATAAAAATAAATTGGGAACTGAGGAAGCTTGTGCAATTGCAAAGAATTTAATAGAAGAGTTTGTTACAAGACCGGCCAATACGACCACAACGTTAGGATGTTGGATCTATGCATGAGAGAGATCAGATACATCCACAACCATAGGACATTCTCTCTAAACCGTGTAAGTCATCAAAGCACCTCACTTAAATCTAAAACCTCAAAACAACATTGTGTTGTTGTGATTTGTTGAAATCAACCCAACTTAAAAATAATGTTTCTCCCAAATTGTACCTAGTCCAAGCCTAAAAAATTAACCCTAATTTAAACCATATGTTCTTAACCTACCCACTAAAAATTGGATCCAAACTCATTTACAATGAAGAGAAATAAATTTGATATTGAAACATATTTTTATCAAATCTTAGTCTAAACCCAAACACATTTTATGTGTTTCCCTATTTTTATCTCCTTGACCTTAAAGTCCTTGAACCTCAAATTTCAACCCAACCTTCTTTATCCTATCCCAAGCCTTTTCCTAATTTTTTATATTTCTCTTATTGGTATTTTGAGAAGAATAAATTAATCTCTAAAAACCTATCAGAATCGAAACAACACCTTATCCCTAGAAAATCCCATAATTTCCAAGAATTTAATCTCCTAAACCATAATTCTCAAAATCTTAAAATTTTTACACAAGATTGTCTCAGGTGTCTCAAAGTCCCTCCTAAATTTTCAGCATTTTATCTGCTATCAATTGGGAGAACAAAATTTATTATCAAACCTTGCTAGAAGCATACAAAAATTTGATTATTGACTTAACCCAAACCTAACCCAACCCACCTAAAACTTAAACCCTAAACCTAGGCCTGGAATGCATCAGTTGCCCTTTGTCCTTTGTGCTCATAATAACTCAAGAACAATGTGTGTGTGAGATGAAGACGCAATACTACCTCTTTCATGCCATTGTTCTCTGTGTGCTAATGGTGTTGGCGATAAGAGAAGGTATTCTTTCTTTGTATACGACAAACATGTGATGTCATTCTTTGGTTTCATTTACACCTTCATGGGAGTGTTGAGGGACAAGCTGGGTTTATTATAGAGGTTGTATGTACTACAATTCTCCCATCTCTTCGATTCTAACAAATATGTGTTGGGCTCTTAAAGTGGTGCACCTATTTATTTTTCCAAAAAATTATGTAATTATTAAAGTCTATTTTAAAAAGGGCAAACCATCTACTACACCTACCATCTTAATTTTTAATAAATCCTAACTTTTAGTTCTCTCATATTTGTCTTTCATTTTGATTGCATCTCGGTAGAGGTGACAATGGCCCATGGTTTACCATAACCCAACCTGTAGGGTCAAATTTTGTTTTGAGATAAAATAAAAAATGGCTATAATTATTAATAAAAATCTATTTCATACGGACGAATCAAACTATTTGCTGCAGGGCTGAGCTAGGACTGAGCTGAGCTAAAAAATGGATAAAAATCTATTTCATATGGAATAAGGGCTGGGCTAGGACTGGGCTTTTAAAATTTTTTTTTTTTAACTGTTTCGGGAGGCAGGACTGGGCTACAGACCAGTCCTGCCCCCCTTAGCTACGCCTTTGCTCGGGGTGATAAACGGGTAGACATCTTGGGGGTGATAAACCAGCTGAACCAGAAGAGCTTGAAGTATTTGAGTTTGGCTCATTCATGTGGCAAGCCAAGCCAAGCCAAGTTTGAGCTCATAACTAGACCGAGTTAAATGAGCTGAGTTCTAGCTGACTTGTTTATTAAAAACATAGCTTGTTTTATAGTTGAAATAAAGAGGATTACAGAAAGACATGTAAAATATTTTTCTTACTATCTAACGAGCTTAAGTCGAGTCGAGTCGAGCCGAACATCTATTGTTAATATTCAGCTTGCCCAGCTTATTTTATTTGAACGAGCGTTGATATTCAGCCTGCCCACAGTATTTTATTTCGAACGAGCTCTTCAGGAGCTGAACATCTTGTTTCACACCAAGTCATCAATCAGCCTCTGCTTCCTATATTAATTTCGGCAACAAACATTTGCTATAGTGCAGGAAAGTGTTTGATTTGCTGCAATAAATGTCATTGATCGATTAAAGGATTTCGAAAAGGTACATCACTTCCATGTGATATGTTGATGAAGTGGTCCATTTAGCACCGATGCGTGCAATGATATGCTGCTTCACCTGACAGCCACCCATTTTTTTGTGAGCTGTAGGACCAAGGGCTGATGGATGGACAATCGAATGGCGCAATAAAAAGGCACGAACATTTGAAATCTGTAGCCAATGATTACTTGGAAAATGAAGATGGGATTAGGTCAGAGTCTGTCACAGCACCTCTAGATGCCTTTGATCTCAAGATGAACGACATCCCAAAACCTGTAGAAATGAGATGCCCGTGACTTAGGAGTCCGGATCAGGTGCAATCACATGGCATAAATTTTGTTTATAAGCACCTGATCGCCGTCCATCAGGGCTTGGTTCCAAGAACTGACAGCCAGTCCCAAAGCTGCTTAACGGGCAACTATTTGTGCAATCACATTGCACCTGATCTTTTAGTATCACTTAGATGGACCCCACTTTTTTTTTTTATATCGTTGGTATTTTATAGATGTAAGGCATAAAAATGGTTTAAAATGAACAATCAGCTTGTTCATTGTTTTGATGGGTGGTGTTCACTTTTAAGTCTAAGGTACCTATGATGTGATCCTCCTTCTAAAATGGACACTATCGAATGGACACTATCGATTGTCATGTCCTCAACTCAGAGTGACCTGGTTCTCCGTGAGGGTTTTTCTTAGTAAAAAAAAACAAACAATGATAAGGTGAGGTTGCATGGATTTCTTAAAAAAAAGTAAACAATATATATGTGCACGCTGGTGTGGCTCGAGAGCGGATAAGGTTAAGAATGCCAGGGTCCCTTGGACGCCATCCATCCAATCAATGAGTGACATCCAACAAGGATTGCTCAAGTCTCATATTGTAAACACCTCAATTTTTTTTTCAATTTAGGCGTTATCTCGCTCTTTTTATTAATGCAATTACCATTTTACCCTCAGGCAACCCTAGATTTCTGTCAGTTAGACCCAACCAAGCTCATTTTAAAGTTCAAAAAAGTTAGAATGTTACTCATTTCTAGCTTTTTTGAGTTCACGATGAGAAAAAAAATATTCATTTCTGATCATTTAAGGTAAAATTAGTTCATTTCTCGAGAAATAAACTCATTTATAGCTCGAATCCAAGTCATTTGTCTCCGGATCAGTTAATTCTAATCGACCCCATGTCTCTGAGTCTAACTTCAGCTCACCAGAAGTTCAAAAAGTCCAGTTTTAGTTCAAATCTGTTTCCCATATTGTTGGAGTTCACTTTAACCGATTTTAGCTCACTTCGGCTCATTTTAACTGAAATTGAGCTAAATCCAGTCAGCCCAGCTAGTATTTGAGCTCCAGATTTAGTTCATCTCAGTATAACTAACCTTCATTCCAGCTCAAACCCAGTACATTCCCGTTACTCACTTCATTCCAATGTTCATTTTTCATCATTTATCTGAGAATTGAGTCATTTCTCGATCATCCAGTCTAGGAGCTTAGTTGAGTCAATGTCTTTTTAGTTCATCTGAGTTTAGAAACCCTAAAATTCAGTGCAATTCAGTTTAAACCAGTTCGAACCCCATTTTCCAGTGTCACACCTTGCCCTACAGGGGCAAAATTATTTCTTAGATAATTTTTATCCAAAATATCATCTCCCATATTTTTCAAACTGGTACAACTGTCAATCAGGGCTCAAAGCAATTTCTTTTCTAAAATTTTAGCTATATCCGAGATCCAATTCACATTTGGATTGGATCTAATATCCAATACCCAATCTCATCCTCGAACATGAATTGTCAATTCTTTGTCTCTGCCAGGGGTTTGGGACTTCAAATCCCTCATCCAAGGTTTGTATTTGGCATATCATTTTATGTCATTTTATCACATTTCATGTCATTGCGCATCATTTTCAAGATCCAACATTCTAATTTTCAAAATATCAAATCTAGACCCGATTTTAAAACCTTCCTTTAGAAATCAATTTAAAAAAAAGTTGTGTTTTTAATCGATATTTTCTATTTGGCCAACCCCAGGGCTCTATATTCCTTTATTTCAAAAGCATTTCTATATAAAAATGATCTAGATTCGTTTTAAACTTGATTTCTAAATTAATTTTTAATTTTACTAATTTTCTTCAATTAGGGCCCATCCTGCAGGAGGGGCGCCAACCCTAATTTTTTCACCTTTATTCAATGTCATTTTAGTTTCATGTTTTGCTTAATTCAAAAATATAAAATTTTAGTATCTATGTGTCCCTTTTAAAGCCTTTTGAAAATCTTGTTTTAACCCTTTTATTTTTACCATTTTAAAATCATTTTTGAAAAACCAAATGGGGCCCATATTAGGTGACACCACATTTGGAGGTATTTAAGTTATTTTAGGTTTAGTTAGTGTTTTAATCAAATTGAAGTTTGAAAAGTCAAAATCCAATTGATTCAAAAACTACATTTTCGTTTTAGCATTTTAACCTTGTTTTTAACTTTTATTTAGGGTTTTAAAAATCAAATATGGACCCACATAGGTGACGTCACATTTTGGAATTTTTAAAATTTATTTAGAAGTCAATTAGGTCTAATTAGTTAGAGTTTTTTTAGATTAGAACTCTCTAAGGACCCCCCCCCCTCCTTTTGGCTTATCTCTTAATTAATTAAGAGAGTTTCCACTAGATCAGAACTCTCTAAATCTGAAGTCATGAAAAACTATAAATAGGGGACCTATAGGGGGGTCGACCCATCTAGTTTTCTCTCTCTCTCTCTCTTTCTCTCCAGTCCTCCTCAAGCTCCTCCTTCAGCAGCCTCCATTAATCCCAAGGTAAGTTTCCCTTCATTTTTTAATTTTAATTAATTTTTACTTGTTTATTTGCTAAATACACCATTGTTGCCCCCTTTGTTGGATCTTTTTCTTTATTTTTTATTCAAGAACCATGTTCATGATTCAAGAAGGTGATCTACTGATTATTTAATGTCCTTTACACATTTTTTATCCACGAATAATGTTTATATTTTATTTAATTCATTAATACCCGAAAAAAAGATTGAGATTCGACCCTTCTATGCATTGAATCCCTGTTTTAATGGCTAAATCAATTTCTTGATCATGCGTCCTTGTGTTTTGATTTTTGTTTCATTATGTTCATGTTTATTTTCAGTTGTTCATGCATTTAATCATAATTCATAGCCTTATTTACACATTTTATAGTTTTTAGCATGCTTGATTAAGTTTCTTTTGTTCTAGGGTTTTAGATTTCACAGTCTTCATTTCTATCCGTCTGTTAATGTTATTATTTTACCAGTTTATATTTCTTGTTTAAATCTAAAATTTTTATGGTAGAATCATGCATCTGTCTATGGGTTTGAGTAAAAAAATTAGTTTTTTTTAGATCTGTAACCTTGTTCATAAATTCAAGAACCAAAACCAGATTTCTGCATCGTTAAAATACTGTGCAAAATTAGGAGCATTTTTCCGAGGTCATATCTCCCTAACTGAAGATTATATTTCAGATCTGTAAAAAGAGGCGTACTTGTCTGTGTGTCTAGTTTATTATGTGAAATTTTTAGAATCTTTCATGGTTGTTTACTATTTATATTTTATCTAAAATCAAAACCTATTTCTCTGGAACCGCTAGGTACTGTTTAAATCATGGGTCATCTTGCCGGAGTGATTTCTCCCTAACTGGAGATGATCCCTTCCAATTCATAAAAAGTATCATGTTTGCTTGCATGTCTAGTTTCTCCATTGTAGTTTTGGTGATTTTTAAAGTCTATTTTTTGTTTTTATTTAACCCAAAATAAGAACTTGCTTTTCTTGAACTGTTATGCCTGAGCCTCAATCGATCACAACTTGCTGGAATAATTTCTCCATACCGAAGATTGTATTCCTGATCCGTAAAAGGGGTTATTTTTATTGATCTGTCTAGTTTTGCCCTGTTAAATTTCATATATTTTTATTTTTGTTTGATATGTTATTCTTGTCTGACACTGTGATATGTATGAAATAGCAGGTAAAATAACATATTTTTTTATTTAGTATTTATATCCAAATAATCCCCAAAATTTATTTTTTGATTGCATATTATTTTTAGGGTTATTAGAAGTTTTCATGTCAATTTCTATGTTTTTTAAAATTTATTTGATGTATTATTTAGTTATATCATACAAAAGGATGCCCATAGAGTTCTGGTTCAACTGAAACACAAGCAAATTTCATCTTTTTTTGTATATTTTATTATTTCCATATATTACTTTTATGATTTTAGGATTTGATCATGTTCATAATCATATTATGGTGATCTCCACATGATTTGGCATAATTTTGAATCCATTTGATCCCAGGATTAAGTGTATTACAAAAATCTTTTCTGAAAAAAACTTATTTTGCAAATAATATCAGTTTTTGAGGGTATTTTGGTTATTTTTCCTCTATTTTGAATTTTAAATTTATTTATTTATATTATTCACTTAGTTATGCATCATTCACTATGTTATTTAGTTGGTTTTATTTAATGGAAGCGTGGAAAATGCTTATATCCGGATAAATTTCTCAATTTTCAGATATTGTTGGATAAATCGAAAGAAGAGTACTTATCTCAGCCTTTTCGTTTTTCATAAAACGCTTTTCAATTTCTTCAAGGAAACATTTGACATTCACCTTTTCAGACATAGTGCTCCTGAAGGATTCAAGAATTACACATTTCATGATCACGAGACTCATGTGATTAGATTGATCTCATTGCTCGGAGTTCTTTTTATCCTCAGTAAAACTCATATCCGTAAGAGCAGGTTGTTGATCTTTTTGCAGTGCAAGATTCAAATCTATACATCCAAGAATAATCATGACATTTTCTTTCCAGCTTTTAAAATTGTTACTACTGAAAATAGGGATAGAATTAATATTTGTAGATATTGCAGAAACAAAGATATTAACTGAATAAAAAACAAACAAGCTTATGATTACCATACATTTTCACATGCATTAACATAAAATAACATATTTAAACAATGGTCAACCTCATCATAAGATACACAACACAACATTGACATTTTGTGTTTGAACAAAAATATCAACTTGTAAGTGGTACTCTCAATATAGTAGTCAAATTTGTACAATTAGTTCTGTCAAACAATGAGTCTTTCTTTGAACCGACTCGTTATTTAAATGAAAAATTATATTATTGTCCTATATTTATTACTGAAAATATATATTTGGGTTCAGCTAAACAGTAATCCTCCTTTGGGCCGATCACCATTCACATGAACCACAGACATATAAACATCATAATATTCCAACACGAACTAATTTACACAACAAAGGTTATATTGGCAATGTATTTATTCGATCAATTCAATTTAGAATATTGAATCCAAAATCATAAATACTAAGGTTTAAATACGTTAATAAGTGCATATAAAAAATAAAACAAACACAATAATATACATGAGCCAAAAAGTAACCGAAAATCGTCCCACCAAAGTGACCAATTATCTGCATCAAATAGCCAAATAATAAAAGAAAAGACTTCATAAATTTTTTTTATTACAAAGCTAGTGTACAAGTCTTGCCAATAGGATCTGGATGGACCCATGTGCAGGTCCCAAAGTTGGTCAGACCCAGATCGAGTAAGACCCTGTGTACCATACCCGGGTGCTGCATGTGCAATGTATCAGGTCTAACTAGGCCCGACCCGCACATGGACTCACTTGACTTAGTTCAGCCCTCACAACTGAATGGGGCTGAACCGAGATGCTGGTCTCCACCCTCTAAATGCAACCTTAGTTGGTTCGGACCCTGACTAGGCATTGAACCAGTTCGAGTTACTTGTGAAACTAGCACACAACACATACTAAATAGAACTGGTCCAATGCGATATAGTCAAACCAGCCAATACCAAAAGGCCAAAATGACCTGTTCCAAATAGCCGATTCAGTCTAATATATGGTCGAACCGTTCTGGTTCGGAGGGCTAAAGGTCGAACCGGCCTGGTCCGGTCGGTGGCTGAGAGTTGAATCATCGCAGGTCCCCGTATCAGCAGAAGCCCAAACTGACCCCCATTTGTAACAGGCCAAGCTTGAACAAGGTGTTGTCTTCCATCGACTGCAAGACGTTTGGCCATGGCCGAACCTGGCCCCGAACGCTGTCGACCCTCGAGGTGTTCGATGATGGCCGAATCCGACCTGAGTGTTATCAACTCCAACGAGTTCGGCAAAGGCCAAATCCGGCCTAAGTGTCGTCGACTCCATCGAGTCCGACGATGGTCGAATCCGGCCTGGGTGCCAACGACTCTTTATCTGGCGAACGATCAAAACTCGAACAACATCTCGACTATCGTCGGTCCTGGAGTGTTCGACGATGGTCGATGTGTGCTCTGAATGCCGCTGACAAAAAAAAGAGAAAACTCGGCTATCGCCAGCCTGAAAGCACCTAGCGATGGTGACTGGGGTGAGACAGATGCCCCGTGTATCTTCTTTGGTCACGACCGGTTCTGTACAATCACCGACGGTGGCTGGGGCGAGTCGTATGCCCAGACCACCACCTATATTCGTTAGGCATGTTGTGACCCTCTGCATCAGGTGAACACAATGGCAGATCATCTGTTTGGCAAATCTGAATGGGCATTGACCCTAATCGTCCAGTGATCTGAGCAAATAAAAACTATGCCCATCCGTCGATTCGACTGGGCAAAACCTACTCTCGAATGCCAGAGAAAAAAATGAGGTGATGTATCTGTTGACAGTTGTTCGACCGATATCCCTTGCCTATAGTCCGACGATGAGAGAAATCGAGAAAGGGCCGAACGACCCTTTCGCTTGATCAACAGGCAATGGAAGAGGGCCGAACGGTCCTCCCCGTCCGGCAAGATCAATGGGGGTAAAAACCTCATGTTGCCCAATGATGATCCGACGATTACGATGGATCATCATCGAAAAAATAGGAAAATTATAAAAATATATAAAAAATCATGTTTTTTCAACGATTCAATGAGAATAATAGTTCTGACACTAATTGTTGGATTTGTAAATTCATCGAAAACTAAAAGGATCGTCAAACATGTTCTCCTCCTAAAAAACAAAACTAAAACTTGATATGAAAGGGTACTTTGATGGGTATGATTTTCTAAAACCTCTGTATTTCTTTAAACGTTCTCTAGATGATTATAAGCCTCTAAGAAGAGCCATTATATAAGATTTTGAGATCATAACCTGATTTGTATATAATTAAAAGTATTTATCTAATTTCATCCTTGCAGGCACAACGCACAACCCAAATTGGGCCCGAACATATAATGTTTTAACGTGTTTAGGCTCACACGATCTTTCCCAACGCCATTGACTTTCTTTGTTGTCATTGTCTGCCACTTATTATTTTACGATTTCTGGGTTTTTTGCTCTGTTTTTTATGCACCCACGTATCCCAAAAAACTGCGATAAATTTCAAGTTGAAATATAGCGTTATGATATAGAATGAAATATCTTGTCCCAGTTTTCCTGATATGCTGGCAATGGGAAAAAAAACTCCTGCACAAGATTTGAGTTTTTCTGTTCGCCTGTAGTTTTTTTAGCCAATTGGTGGTGGGATTTTATTTTTCAGGTTTTCAAGATCATTTTTGTTGGCTCACGAGAGTAAGATATTTGGCTGTTCCTTTGTAGATTTTGGTTTTGATTACTTTTCTGAGCCTGTAATTTCTGTGTTTGCTTGAAATTCATGGCTGTCCTGTTATTATTATTCTATTATCTTTTGTTTTTTCCAAATTATATTAAGTAACCATAGTGACATGAAGGAAAAAAACAGAGTAGCATGTGGTTTATTTTGTCTTATTATTGGGCATTTATTATCTTTTTTTTTCTTTTTTTAGTGTACCCCTTCTTCGTTTCTCTGTCTTAGGCCTCGTGTTTTCATCATTTGATCTTGAATGTTCAGCCAAGCTGAAAACTCCTCTCTCTCTCTCTCTGCAAACGGCTGTTGATGGGATTTTCTTGGAAAAATTCTTCGTTACATTGTGCATACTAGTATGTGAGCGTGATTTTCTACTTTTATTATTTTATTCCAACTTTGTTTGTTTATTTTAATTTCCTAAAAGACTTTTATCAGAGTTTAATTTCTCGTCCTTCTGCTGGCTGCTTATTAGTAGCAAGTTTGAATCGCTGATTAACATCTCCGTTTCCTGATTAACATCTCCATTCTACCCTTTATTGTTAGACTTGAAAAGCTCCTACCATTCTTCCTCTTTTGTGGCTATAGTCGGTGCTGGGATGCACCTACTTATAAAAAAAGTAGGATAATCCCAGCTTAAATTTTGATGAAATTGCTTATATATTGAAAAATTTCTATCCAGGTTCGAGGACATAGGATTATAATCACCGGATCAATAGATGGCGCGCTTTCAAGTTTATATTCAGGGCATTTTATTGTTACTGGGATGCATGTCATTTGGAGAAGCAAGCGATGCTAGATACAAGGATCCAAAGGAGCGACTGAATATTAGGATCAAGAACTTGATGAAACGGATGACTCTAGCAGAAAAGATTGGACAGATGACACAAGTTGACCGCTTACTTGCAACCCCAGATGATGTTAAAAAATACTTCATAGGTACATTTACTTCTGTTAAAAGAGCTTAATTTTCAGCTCATTCTTATTGTTATGTAAAGCTAAGAATACTAAGTATTAAGGAATTGGACAGGCAGTTTGTTGAATGCAGTTGGAAGCATGCCTCACCCTCAAGCTACTGCACAGGATTGGGTTGATATGGTGAATGGGTTTCAGAAAGGGGCAATGTCTACTCGTCTCCAAATCCCAATGATTTTTGGTATTGATGCTGTTCATGGGCATAACAATGTTTATAATGCTACCATATTCCCTCACAACATTGGTCTTGGAGCTACCAGGCAAGTAATCAATTCAAACTTAAGAGCCTTCTTTTAATTCCTCTGAAGTTTCAGTATTTTTGTTCTTTTAGTTGGTAAGAATTCTTGAAGCTTGTTTCTGATGTTAGGATTTGTTGACTACTTCATAGATGTAGGCAATGGGTGTACTGTCATTAGATTAGTTACTTCCCAACCATGTAATCAATCTAAGTTTGAGGTTGTCCCTACAAACTGTCATTAGATTTGTTGACTACATACATATATATGTAATATGTTCTCAGTTTCAGGTTGTCTTTTTGTCCAATTCATCATGGCCAAAATCAATAATCCAGAACATGTTTGTGTTCCTTATGTATATATATTGATGTTTTGGATGTAGGGATTCTGAGCTTGTGAAGAGGATTGGTGAGGCAACTGCTCTAGAAGTTAGAGCTACTGGCATTCCTTACATTTTTGCACCCTGCCTTGCGGTAAGGATACATATTATTGATCATGTAAATATAACATATTTGACCCCGAAGTTGTATTCATAAACAGGTTTGTAGGGACCCAAGATGGGGCCGCTGCTATGAGAGCTTCAGTGAGGATCCTGAACTTGTTAAAGCTATGACTGATATCATTCCTGGTTTACAGGGTGAATTGCCCTTAAACTCAAGGAAGGGTGTCCCCTTTGTAGATGGAGAGTGGGTGACCAACAACCTTCTGCAATTCAATACTAATTTATATCAGTGCTTTGAAATAATTATTTTTCATATGCCTGTTCTATGCAGTCACCACGTAGCATCCTGTGCTAAGCACTATGTGGGCGATGGTGGAACACATCGTGGAATCAACGAGGGCAACACCATCGTCGACCATCATGCCTTACTTAAAATCCACATGGCTCCTTATTATGGTGCTATCTACAAAGGTGTCTCAACTGTCATGCTCTCTTATTCAAGTTGGAATGGGAAGAAAATGCACGCAAATCATGATTTGGTTACTAATTACCTCAAGAACACACTGAAATTTAGGGTATGTTTATCAATGTCCTGCAACATCATTCATCCTACTGCATGTATAAGTCAGTCATATTTTCTCATTTAGGCATGTATTCGTCAAGTATTTTAGAGTTTAAACTGATTTATATCAATCCAGCTTGTAGAATTAGTTTACTGATTTGATGCCATATGATTCTGTTTCAGGGTTTTGTCATTTCAGATTGGCAGGGTATTGACAGGATCAACACCTCACTGGATGCAAATTACACAGATTCTGTTCATGCTGGAATTCATGCTGGCATTGACATGGTTAGATGTGCTTCTTCCTTTATTAATGTTGTTTAATTAGTCGTCATGATAAGCCTATTCTAGTCTGTCCCATATGCTATACTAAT
The DNA here is from genome assembly GCF_984573655.1 of Nuphar pumila. Taxonomy (NCBI): domain Eukaryota; kingdom Viridiplantae; phylum Streptophyta; class Magnoliopsida; order Nymphaeales; family Nymphaeaceae; genus Nuphar; species Nuphar pumila. The sequence continues at coordinate 127,379,799 of NC_143256.1, forward strand.
GCATTAGCATATTTGACGTTTATGAAAAGCTATTATTATGTTATGCTACCATTTATACCAAGGCATCATGATCCGTACTGATTGGGGTTGAAACATATTTATGGGTCCGATTTCATGCATCCAAAAGCCGTATTAGATATATTTAAAATAAAATTATTAAATAAAGAAATGCAGATTGATATCGTTTGAACTTACGATTCAAACAATGACTAATAATGCTACATGAACTATGTAGAAATTTGTTGGGTCAGATTAGGTCCTTGTCTTTATTCTAGTACTTATAGAATAGACATGATAAAATTTTCCATGAAGTTGTAGGAGGTCAGCTCAGATGAAACCAAATGGACTCCAAATAAAGTTGACATTGATGCCAAAATTGAATACTGAATCTGAGCATGAACTGTTGAGTCATGAAGTCCTAGTACAGGTCTTAGACAACATGAATCAATCATGAGTTTAGCTGTGCACCTATGATATCGTGGGTAACCTATGATACAAGTTGATCCCCCATGGCCTACTAACGGAGCAGCCAACAGTGGGGTTTCAAGCCACCAGCATCTTATTGCACATGCTAAATACTATGAATTTGACAAAGTCATCATGTCTCCACATGAGTTAGATTACTACCAAGATTCCCTCAATTAACCCGAATATGATTGTCTATCACCTACTTTTTCTTTACAAGAACAGGTGATTTTAATGTATCTGCCTATACATTTTTTAGATCACATAACAAGTGTAGCCATATAACAATAGGTCAATGAAAGGTAATACCTCCACGAATTAAGGTTTCAAAATTAGAATGCTCTTTTTATCCATCTTCACTGGCCAATAGCAACAATATGTGAACAAATACAAGCACAAACGTCCATACCAACAATTGCATCACATTAGTGTTTCTGATATAACATATTGCAGAAAATCAAGTCAAATAAATCTGCACCATTAAAGGTAACAATAAATCTTTATTAATCAAAATAAGCAGCATGCAAGGTTACAGTGTTTCCATATGGTTAGATATGTTTATCTATCATTGCTGATAAAAGGTATTCTTGACATAAGGTCATTCTGATAAGCCTGTTCTCTAGGGGGTCCCTTGCACATCAAATGTGATGAAATATGAATGTCCTGAAGGTCATTCTGATAACCATGTTCTCTGTGGAGTCTCCTTGTACATCAAATGTCACATAAAATCTGAGCAGTTTATAAAGAATTATTTTCTACCAGATTGATTGGTTATGACTTATGATCTATGCACTTTCAAAGGATCAGATGTCTGACAGCTGAATATGTTTGTCACATTTGCTTCACTATATGTGGTTCATCTTAATTTTCTATCTGCAGGTAATGGTTCCATGGGGCTACAAAGCATTCATTGATGACCTAACCTACCTAGTTAAAACTAAAGCAATCCCAATGAGCAGAATTGACGATGCAGTTTACAGGATCTTGAGAGTGAAGTTCACTATGGGCCTTTTCGAAAATCCGTATGCCAATTACAGTCTGGTCAATGAACTTGGTAGCCAGGTATTTATCTATTCATATGACTCCAGATGATCAAATGTTAGGGTTGTGAAATTATGATATTTACTCCTAGGAGGTACTACATATCACTTCATCGCTGCTGCCCCCCCAGCAGGATTTAATAGAAAATGTTTTTGTTGACAGGCTCACAGAGAATTGGCTAGGGAAGCAGTCAGGAAATCACTTGTTTTACTTAAGAATGGAAAGCCAGGTGACAAGCCCCTATTTCCACTTGACAAGAAGGCTTCTAAGATCCTTGTTGCGGGAACCCACGCCCATAACCTGGGCTACCAATGTGGTGGATGGACAATTCAGTGGCAAGGTGTAACTGGAAATAATGCCACCAGAGGTACGTACATGTCCCAGTAATTATATATTTTCATGTCTTCTGCATCCTTTAATTGATCTCTTCATACACATATATACCCTGTGAACTGAAGTTTTACTCTTCTCTATAGGAACAACCATTCTTAGTGCAGTGAAATCCACAGTTAGCCCTCATACCAATGTGGTGTATGAAGAGAACCCAGATGGTGACTTTGTCAAGAAGAATGGATTCTCCTATGCCATTGTGGTTGTTGGAGAGGTTCCTTATGCAGAATCACTTGGTGACAGCAAGAACTTGACCATCCTTGAGCCTGGTCCTTCTGTGATCCAAAAGGTTTGCGGGTCAGTCAAATGTGTAGTGGTCATCATCTCAGGCAGGCCTGTAGTCATCGAGCCATACTTATCGCAAATTGATGTGTTGGTTGCTGCGTGGTTGCCGGGAACTGAAGGCCAAGGCATTGCAGATGTCCTGTTCGGTGGCTATGGTTTCACAGGCAAGCTGCCCCGGACCTGGTTCAAGAGTGTTGATCAGCTCCCAATGAATGTTGGTGACAATCATTATGACCCACTTTTCCCATTTGGCTTTGGCTTGACAACATCTCCAGCGGCAGGCTAGGTAGATAAAAGCTTTGCTTGATTTCAAAATAGGAATTAAGAGCATGATTCATGGTCAGTATCAAGGCTTAGCCAACATCTATGAGCACAATATTGTTCATGGGCTCTTGTAATTTTTTGAATTTGAACACTGTGTCTGTGTTTATCCCATTTATAAGACAATTAGGACAAAATTAAGCATCCTTTCAGGATATGTTCATGAACTCCAAAACTTCTGCTAGAAGTACAAAATGAGTGCAAGTTGGGTCAAGTTCATTGGTTTGTGTGGTTTGGGCTGGTAAACGAACCAAGCTGGCCATGATAAGCTAGACTTATGTTAAGCTCATACCCTATGAGCTCACCAGCCGAGCTTGAACAAGGGCCGCTTGTCTTGAGCTAGGCTCAAGTTCATGATGAACCAGACTTAGCGTTACAATACACTCCTGACACGAGTTTGACCGTATCAGACACGGTCAAACACGAATCCATGGACAATCCTTCCAGTAAAAAAAAACAAAAGAAAAAAGAAGAGGGCATTATGGTCTTTTAACTAGTTTCCTTTTTTCTGAAATGCTCGTAGAGGCATTCACGTGCCTTTTCAAAGAGGGCACACAGCTGTACAAGGTGAAAAAGGATGGTGGACCCTCTTTATAGGAGAGAAACCCTTACCTTTTTGGATCCTTTGATATGAGGCTATTTTAACATGTTGAAAAAACAAAGGCATTCCAATTTCCAAACTGCATTAACTTTGGTGACAAATTAATGTTCCACCTCTTTGAAAAAATGATTTTAATATCAAAATAGAACCCAATTACTGTTTCATTCCTTTAACTTATGCAGGGTTTGAATCCAAAAAACCCATATAATCTAAAGTAATTAAAGTGACCCGAGTAATAAATTTATATGTATACATCCAAATTATATCATGAAACCAGTGAAGCCGCTTAATTACAAATAAACTCATATATTGTCATAAAAGGATGCCTCTCTCTCTCTCTCAATTCAAGAAATACATACATAGACCTCGGGGTGGGGGGATTTAACCATGTAGGCAATGAGGATCAAGGCTTGGATTGAAACTTTGATTGTTTATGTTCTCTTAAATTTTGGTTAATTTCCACCCTATATACTGTTTGATTTAGCTAATAATAATAATAATAATAATAATAATGAAAACCCCAACTTTTTATTACCTATGAAGTACATGTTTCAGTGACTTATTAAATTATAACCTAACATCATCATTATGCATATTGTTGCCTTCCTTGGAATTCTCATTTATCCAAACAAAACATTAAGATTGCCTTCACTTTTTGCTTACAACTTCAAAAGGATCAAATATTTGTGAGTCATGAATTTTTATTCTGACTTTCCTGTTATTTAGATAACTTTTTAATGCATTCATTATGTTAAATTCTTTTAATGCCTCTGATTAAATGTAACACATAACTTTAACTCATTTGGCTCATGTTTATTTGATGGTGTCTCTTAGTCTCTTATGCTTTTGATTTTGCTTCTCATATTAACACTTATTTTATGGTTCGTGAAATGTATTATGTGATTTTTAGAGGACGGAAACTGGGCATATATAATTTTTCTTTATTTATTGCTATTTTCAGATTTATTTTTCTCAATAATTTGCAGTTGATTAAAATTTTCTCGTAAATTGAGCTCCCAATTTACATCATCCATTTACAACAAAATGGCTCGATCAGCGTGATTTATGGTGGTCAAATATGGTACAAATTAAGAAATGCTTCCAGTGGTAAAGTTTTAAAATTTATTGACATGATGTATTCCCGAGAAAGAAAGAAAGAAAGAAATTTTCTTACATGCTGGGACAATATATAAATGCATTTACATTTATGTGCATATATGGCAGTTGATATTTGGTGCAAATAAGTCCAAAGTAAAGGTTGGCCGTGCATGTGGCACCGCAGCATATGCATACTAGGGAATGTGGCATCATGATCCTGAGCTGGGGTCATGATAATTTTGCACTTGAAAATTACCATGAGGTCCCTGATTTGCTCTCCATACATCATAAAACCAAATATAGAAAACATAAGTTGCCGAACCAACAACTTCTATCTTGGTATCCCATGACAAATCGGCCCAAAATGTGGATATAAATATAAGGGTATTATGGTTATTTATGAAGAATTTAGGATATAGCTATCTTTTTGTCTTTGCTAAAAATAGATGGGGGTACATGGTAATTACAGAAAAATACAACGAGCCAACTGTGGATCCCCTGACTTTAATAAGGCCAAAACAAACGGTCAGAAATTTGAAATTTTTTTTTGGACGTTCTTTCCTTGAAAAAGTATGAATGAAATAATAATAAAAAATGTGAATCAGTTTGACCGTTGGAGCCAAAAGCCATTTTAAGAATATGGTTTGCGGTAGAGTTGGCATTGAGACGTTCACCTTGAAACGACATGGATTTGGTCCCGGTTGGTCCACATGGGTTGGGTACTGGACCAGCTCATCTCCACTTTGAGAAAATGAAACATGTGCCCATAAAAAGACGTCTTTGGGACATGGATGTGTCATGCAATGCCCCAATTGGAAGTGGGAATAGGTTTTTAGTAGATATCAAGTGATGAAATCAGCTGGTTCATGTCCACTACTTTTTTTTCGCAGGGCCCCACAAGCATATGCAAAGCATCGGCTTTCCACGAGAAAAACCAGGGGACAAAATCAACGAAAACCCCTCCTTTGCCGCGGTAAAGTTTCCCTGGATCCGATTCATTTACAACCAGCATCCGTATACGACATGCAAACACACCCTTAAAGGATAACGGAGCCTTGTAGTCATGCAAATCTTTTATCATGTGGTTGGTGTTAGGGGTGGGCATCGGCCCGACATGGCCCAGGCACATTTAGAGCTCAGCTCATTGGGTTTTAAGTGCGGCCCGGCTTGAAAATGACTCAGTTCTTAATGGGCTAGGGTTTGAAGAGCAGTGGCCACAATGTTCAGTGGATCGGTTCAGCTCGGCCCAAACCCATTTGTAAGTTATTTTCCAATGAAATTCATAAATTAATCCCTATAATGCTTAAAGCAATGAATTAAATGAAAAATTAATGCACTCATCTAATTATCTTTCTATTTTTTCATATAATCAATGCAACTAATTGGGTAAACAGTACCAAGTTACTATGCAACCAGCTACTAAAAATTTAATTAGGTAGTTCAGGCCCATCGGGTTGGCTCGATAACCGACACGAGCCAAACCCATGTATATGACAGGTCGGGTTTCACGACACGATAGCTAATAGCCCAGGCTTAAAACCTTGACCCAAGCCTGGCTCATAGTAGGCCGAGTTGGCTTGGCCCACCGTGGACCCATTGCCCACCCCTAGTTGGTGTAGATGTGATTTGCAATACCCAAGTGGATATGGTTGTCTGTTGGTATGGATGCAAAAGAGTGTTTTCCCAAATTAAGTAATACAATTCTAGATATGAAAATTGACTATCATTATACTTGATGCCTACACGCCCTATGAAAATAAGTTGGATATCTGAAAAGGAAGGAATGTTTCCCCAAACCAGAATAGAAGAACCCATGAGTATATTTGGTAGTAGCTTCATTAGACAATACATCTTTCTTGGTATATCCAGATAATAGGTAGGAGAAACATTTAAGTGCAACAGCACACTAAAGTGTGAAATCACATTGCACCTGATCCTCCCTTTACTTCTACTTATCTCCGAGTTGAACTTTAAAGCAGTTGGATACCACTTGTGATATTGGGTCATCCTAACTCGGTCACTTTTGATGAAAAAGAAAAGCCTACAATTATTAACTAGCACAAGTCTGGTTTCAACATGACCCGCTTTTCAGAGCTGGGGTCCAATGTCCATGCCACTCATCTAAGACATGAATGCTCTATAAAATTTTGTGAGACCCATAAAAAAAATCAATGTAACATACGGTTTGGGACCTCTAGAGTTCGGGTTCGTGGGTATTACTTTACAGAGAAAAATATCAAAGTAGCGCACATAAACATGACACCATTTTTTTAAAATAAACTATTATCAATTAAATTTAAATTAATAAATCGCACATAAGCCACAAAGGCTACATCATCCAAATGAGGTATCGTCTCTCAAGTTCCATAAATAAAAGAAGAAAGATAAACTCTTCTGTCGAAAGACGAGGCTACCTACGTCTTGAAAAAGAATGACAACATTCTAACACCAAGTCCTGTCTCAAAAAGTCACCTAGAACCTACCATTGTAATAATTAAAGGGGGTAAGTCTAAAACTCAAGTAAAAAAAACTTAGATTTAATTACAACTGTAGTGAGCTCTAAGCTCCTAGTTTTATTTTAGCTTTTGATCATACAATACACACATGTTTGAGTCTTTTAATTTCTCTTAGTTTCATACTTGATTATCATAAGTTAACATTTTCTCAATGCTAACCACTATCTACTTCGGCTATACAGGTAATAGCCTATGATGCAACTTTTTGAGAAAATATTTTTAAAAGAGTTTTTCAATAAAAACCGTTTGTATAAATTGTGCATCAAATATCAATTTTTTGGTTCACATTAGTGGTGAAGTCCGGGTCGAACACAGAGAATGTGTTTAAAAAAACTTTTGTACCCCATACAAAAAAATATTTATTGCCTTTAAATAAAAAAGCTTTATTACAACTCAATGTAAAGTAAATGACCCTCTGGCCAAATAAAAAATAAAAAATAAAAAATAAAAAAAACTAAAATCTGCAAGGGTCTTCTTCTCTTGTAATCTCGCCTCTTTTGTTTGCTTGGATGCTACAGTTGAACCATCAGGCTTAAAGAACCCTTTCTCAAGGGGCACGTCCCTGAAGGGCTTTTTGGAGGGCTCTCCACACAAGAAAGCTTCCTTACAAAACACGTAAAATACAAAAAAAAAACACATAAAACAAAAGCAGAAAACTATTTCTAAAAACCAATGTTAGTTATAACAAGAAACAAACTCAACTAAATCTATATAACAAACTCACTAAATTGCAACAAACTAACAATACAACGTGCTCTAATCTAATATGCAGAAAACGAAAATATGAAATCAAACTATCCTAAATGAAACAATATTGCTACAAATAAACTACGATGTATGTAATGCAAAAATATGTTTTATGCATGCGATGAAACAAAATAAGTCTAAACTACATGAAAAACAACTAGAGAGATGGGAGAAAAGAAGTAAACCTCGCAGCCGCTTTCGATGGAGGGGTTGAGACGAAGAAGTGGTCGTTCCCGTGATTGAATGCACTCTCCGACGATGGGGTAGGAAGCACCGACGATAGCAAGGATCAAAAAAAGGATGAAATCAAGGAGGAAGAGACAAAGAAGAATTGGTGATAGAATGAAAAGAGAGAGAGAGAAAGAGACAATAAGAGGGAGAGAAGAGGTTGGTGCTTTTCCCAATGAGAGAACAACACCCCCCTTCTCCATAATGCTATTTATAAAACAAAATTAGGTTAAACTAATTATTTTTTAAACACTGTACCTATTTTTATAAAATTCCTAAAACTACCTTTTATAAGAAATATTTTCAAAAGAAGGTTATTAAAAGAAATTAAAAATTCAAAAACACTTAGGTAAACTTGTTTTGTGTGATTTTTCTTCTTTTTGCAAATTAATCAATGCCCTGGAAAACATTGATAATAATGAGTTTTTATTTTATTTTTGTGATGGATCATGTATAAAAACATGAATCTACAAAGCATAATTTATGCATGATCAACCTACTATAGACGTAGCAACCCATGTAGAGTACCCTAATTCTATGGTGTTGGCCAGACTATGAACCACTCCCTCTGTCTCTGTTTACTGCAGTGTAAGACCCTCGATAGCGAACCGGCAAGTCAGTAAGTAGAGCTATACCTACTCCAAGGTTTCGTGACTCATGCTACATTTTAGTCTAACTCTAGAGTTTCAATTCTTTCGGTGAAAACAAATTCCCTAGGACATGTATAATATGCATCTCATGCATTAACATGAACTCTCTTTCGAGTTAATACTCACCGTCTATCAACAAATGTTCTAAAGAGACATTTATAATCAAGTATATTCAAGGAACAATCCTAAGGTTCAGATATTCACCAACTTTCTAAGCACGTCGAAATGTATTATCTCTATATGTATAAATCTTGAGGGCCCTGACAGTGGTGGATCTCACGCTAATGGCCATCTGGTGGTCATTTTCATTCGTCACACCCCGGTAATTTATGAAATTTTAGCATGCTAAAGTATTTCAAGTCATAGTTGCACCACTGTAACTAGTATGAGACTCAAAGTTTTATTTCAAGGACTTTGTTCTCATGCATGTATTTATAAGTTCTTCACAAATTCAAGTATGCATTTTATCTAAAATACAACAATTCAATACATGCAATTCATGCTAAAAAATCACAAATACATGAAATCATTTATGGCATCAAGACTAACTCACATGCATTCATTCTATAATCACAAGAAAAATGTATTTCTAATATACAGTTGCAAACTCATTAGAATATAACAACGATTTCAAGTAAACAAGATTTCATGTAGTCTAATTCGCAAGTACATCAACATACAATATATTATTAACTAAAATGCTTATAATTTTTTCTTACCTCGAATGCAAATGTTGCACTCTAGTCTGCATTTGAGTCTCTCATAGTTATTAAAGTAGGATATGATAATCATATAATTATGTTCATATTAATAAACATACATTATTTATACTTTATCAAAATTATTAAAATACTCCTCCTAAGGTGGTCTATCAAACCTTGATTTTTGTGCCCTGATTTGGTCAGAACCACAAGACAAACAATTTTTTTTCTGCAATACAAATCCAACGCACCAAACTTCACTCAATTCTGAGTTTAGGGTGCAAAGTTATGCTCATTTTACTAACTTGATATTAGGTTATATATACAAGGGTAATTCGGTCATTTCAACTTACTGCGATCTGACTTGACTCAGCCCAGGTCGGACCGGACATGATCTAAGTTTAGAACACTGGGTTTACTGAACCTAGTCTGGACCCGATTAGGTTTGAATTCTAACCCATCTAGATTTCTCTAAATTCTATATCATATCTGCTCACTAAGTGATGTGTATCCATATTCAGATTGGTGTAACTAGATTGGACTCAAACTATTCTTACTAGAAATAAATTGGGCTAGTTCAGTTCTATTCCAGTTAGGAACATACTGGACTAAATCTAGTTCAGTCTCAGTCAGGAGGAACAGACTGTACTGGATTCAGTTTAATTCTAGTCAGGATCCATAATTAATCTAGTCCAGAATAAACTGGACTAGATGCAATTCAGTTTTAATAAAAAACAGACTAGACTAGATCCAGTTCAGCTTCAATCAAAAACAGATTGGACTGGATCCAATTCAGTTCCAGTCAGGATCCAAAATTGATTCACCTAATCACAGGATCCAAACTCAGTTCTTATCTGGATCAAAAACTGATCTGTCTGGTTACAGACCAGATCCAAACCCAGTTATGATCTAGATCTAGAACTAATCCATCTAGTTATAGATTAGATCTAGACCCAGTTTTGATCTGGATTTAGGACTGATCTGTTTATCTATAAACTAGATCTAAACCCAGTTGAGTCTGGGTCTGGTCTAATCTAGACCAGTCCAGATCAACTGGATTGAACTAGACCCTGACTCAGGTCCAATTCAATCTAGACCTAAAACAAGAAAATCGAGACAGGGCTTAACCCATCTCGGTTCTCTTATATATATATATATATATATATATATATATATATATATATATATATATATATATATATATATATATATATATTGACCACAATTGGTCTGGACTAAACTAGACTGAGTCGGTCTGGTTTAGTTTTGATCTCTCTTTTTTTTCTGACCAGACTCGGTCTGAGCTGCACCAGAACTGAGTCAGTTCCTCAATCCAACCTGACTCGGTCTGGGTTCACATCCAGACCGGTTCAAATTGGGTTGACTTTGTCTGGTACAGCCCAGACTGAATTGGTCGGGCATATGACTGGGAACGATTGAGATGATCGTTCCTTCTTCTTTTTACTGGTCTGACATGACAATATGGTCGAGACAGAGGGTGTTCCTCCCTCTGTCTCGCCCTCTCCCTGTTCACGCTGGCACAACCGGCAACCATGGTGGTTAATTAGGACAGATGACACCACCCTTTGTCCCTCCCTTCTTTCTCGTTGAGAAGAGACATCGGCATCCACAGCGGCTGTCGGCTGAGGTAGTGGGTTCCTACCCTCTCTCTCTCTCTCTCTCTCCCTTTGTAACTGGTTGTCGGCCTCCTTTCGATAGATATGCCGACAATCATGGCTGTCGGCCTCTTTCACAAAACAGAAAAAAAGAAGAATAATAGGGGAAGGGGGAGCATTTACCTCCTCCAACGGTGGCGCTCTCCTCCTTTCTCATTCTCAACTCTCTCAAACTCTCTCTCTCTCTCTCATCGAGTAGGGCAGGGAGGCGCATCCCTTAGAAGGATTGGGGATGGGACGGAGTGGGAGAAAGTATAAGTCCATCCCCTCACGGCTTTTGATTTTAACCTTCATCCCCGCCTCTATCCCCGTTTCATGTCCTTCATCCCCAGTCCAAACAGGCGAGGCAGGGCGGGGACCATTTCCCCTTGGTCCATTGCCATCCCTACCTTTACTATTTGAAAATGACATTCATATTCCTCCAAGAGAAGCCCCAAAAGGGTTTGACTCTGTGGGATGGAGGGTTGATATATATATTTATGTATTTCTGATACATTTTGATAGAATAATTGTATTTACAGGAACAACGAATATCGCCAATAACAATAAAGGTTATGTGATAATGATAACTGTTATCATAATAACTGTTGCTCACGATATGATTTTCATGCATATTGAATATCGACAATAACAATAACAGTTATATGATAATGATAATTGTTTTCATAATAGTTGTTATTCACTATATGATTTTCACGCATCTAGCAACTGTACTAGATATTTCATTGATGAGTAAACCTTTATTTTAGGAGCAAATCGTTGAGTCAAAGTAACTAAACACCATCTTCAAGGGAATCAACTCCTCTTGGCTTGCCTACATTAGAGGAGTCGGTAATCCAGGGATCAACCTGGATTTGTATCTTCCTGAGTTGCCAATTTTGGAGAACTTATCTTATTACGCCCCTGCAAGCTCAATGGGGGGGGGGGGGGGGGGGGGGGGGGGGGAGGGGGGCTGCACGTTGAGCTTGTGCCGAAGACTAACAAACTGCGCAAAAGGAAGCAGTTTAGTGAGTCCATCCGCAAGCTTATCACGTGAGGAGATAAACTGAACTTGGAGATGACCATTGCAAACGTGATCACGAACAAAATGGAAGTCAATTTCAATATGCTTGGTCCAAGCGTGAAACATAGGATTCACAACAAGATAGAGCGCAACGATATTATCACACCATAGCACAGGAGGTGCGCTGGAAGGTAACCCAAGTTCACATAAGAGAGAGTGTAACCACAAGAGATCAGACACAGCGCAGGCCAAGACTTTGTATTCAACCTCCGTACTAGAATGAGCCATAGTTTTTTGCTTGCGGGATGACCAAAAGACAATAATAGGGCCAAGAAAGACAACAAAGCCAGCAGTGGACTTGCGATCATCAGAGCAGCCAACCCAGTCTGCATCTTAGTAGGCACTGAGCTGAAGAGAAGATGAGGACTGAAGAAGGAGGCCATGATGAAAAGTCTCTTTCAAGTAGCACAGGATTCATTTCACAGCTGACCAGTGAGCGGCAGTCGGTTGATGCATAAACTAACAAGCCTTATTGACAGCAAAGGCGATATCAGGACGAGTACGAGACAGGTATTGCAGACCACCAACAATGCTTCAATAAAGGGTAGGATCCTGAAATATGGCAGAGCCATCTTTGGATAACTTGGAGGAGGAGCTCATGGGTGTGAAAACGGGTTTGGCGTCAGCCATGCAAGCTCATTGAAGAAGTGTAAGTGTGTAGAGCCGCTGATAGAGAATCACGCTAGTAGAGGAATAAAACACCTCAATACCAAGAAAATAGCCGAGCCTCTTAAGATCCTTAATAGAGAAAGCTGCACCAAGACGGGAAATAAGATGAGAGATCGTTGTAGAGGAGGTATCAGTGATGACAATGTCGTCCACATAAACTAAAATATAAATAATAACACTGCCCGGGTGAAAAATAAAAAGAGAAGCATCTGATTGAGAAATAACAAAACCATTAGAGACCAGATAAGAATCGAGACGCTGGTACTATGCTCGTGGAGCCTGTTTGAGACTATAAAGTGCCCGATCAAGTTTGCACACATGATTAGGAAGATGAGGGTGCACAAAACCAGGTGGTTGGCTCATATAAGCATCTTTATCCAGGAAGCCATTGAGAAAGGCATTGGTGAAATCCAGTTGACGAATATGCCACTTGAAGGAAACCATAAGAGAGAGAACCACACGGATAGTAGTGGGCTTAACAACGAGACTGAATGTCTCAAAGAAATCAACACCTTCTTCCTGATGAAAGCCTTTGGCAACAAGACAAGCCTTATAACGGGCAATGGAGTCGTCCGCATGTCGTTTGATATGGTACACCCACTTAGAACCAACCACATTCAACTGGTGATTAAGAGGAACGAGATGCCAGGTGCGATTCAGTAAGAGAGCAACATACTCATCCGCCATGGTAGAGCGCCAATGGGTATGCTTGATGGCCTGCTTATAGGTGATGGGTTCAGACTCAAGAAGATGGGTGCTGAAGGCAGAATAAGGGAGGGGATACAAAGATGCGGAAAAAGATTTGGGTTTAAGAGAACCAATCATGGACCGAGTGACCATTGGATGGGTGCGATCGGGAGGTTGAGTAGGTGGGGGGTCAGGAACTAAGCGAACGGTCTCAGAGAAAGGGACCACAGGACCAGAAGAGGAAGGATCAGATATGGGAGAGACGACGGAGCACGACACCAAAAAGGCAATGGGAGAAGATGAAGCCAAGGAAGGCTGTGCTAGAGTGGAGGAGGGTGGGAAAGTAGCAAGTGAGGAAGAGAGATTTACTAACATGACCAAGGGGGAGACGCCCCACTGATCAAGAGTACTCGAAGATATAGAAGATGAAGACCTTGGAGGAGGAAAGAGAGATTCATCAAAAAGTACATGGTGTGAGGCATAAACACAAGCAGTAGGAGGATGAAAATGAATGTAACCCTTATGGCGAGGAGGGTACCTGTGAAAAATATGGGCTTTGGTTTTCGGTTGGAACTTGGTGAAATTACAAGCAGGTAGCAAAGACAGCCGAAGACACAAAGATGATGATATTCAAGAGATTTGTTTAGTAGAAGTTCAAAAGGGGTTTTGCGATTAAGGACTAGAGTAGGTAAGTGATTGATAAGATAGACCGCAGTACAAAATGCATCAACCCAGAAGTCATGGGATAATGATGCATGACTCAAGAGACTCAGTGCAGTTTCCACAACATGTTGGTGTTTCCGCTCACCGAGTCTATTTTGTTCAAGCGTGTGAGGGCATGAGAAGCAATGAAAAATGCCATTGGATTGAAGATATGTCTCAAACTCCCTACTTGTGAACTCACCACCATTATCAGATTTGAAGGATTTGATACGAAACCCAGTTTGACTTTCAACAATAGGCTTGAAATCTTTAAAGCAGTAAAAAACTTGAGATTTTGTTGTTAAAGGAAAAAACCATGAAAATCGACTAAAATCATCCACAATTAGAAGATAGAACCGAAAACGTTCACAAGAAACAACCAGAGCGAGGCCCTAGACATCAACATGCAAGAGTTCAAGTGGATGTGAAGTATATGACAAAGAATGTTCAAAAGGAAGTTTTCTAGCTTTTCCAACAAGACAATGTTCGCAAACAGTGGCACTTTTATTATTGAAAGAAATAACATTATTGGATTTAAGAAAATAGACAATCTTCTTGTTTGCGTGCCCGAAGTGCTGATGCCAGAGATCCAATATGCAGAAGGGTCCTGCATAAGCTGCCATCATCAAGGTGTCACTCGCTTTAATTGGATAGAGGTCTGTGTTGGTTTTCGACCCTTGAAGCAGAATCTTGTCGGTGTGCCGATCCTTAACAAAAAATGCAAAGGGGGTGAATTCGAAAATACAATCATTGTGCTCCGTGAATTTGCCCATAGATAATAAATTTTTATTAATGTCGGACACGTGAAGAACATTTTTTAAAGTAAACGTAGAGCCTTTGGAAAATAAAGCCAAATCACTAACATGAGATATGGGTAACGTCTTACCATTTTCGATCATAATGGACTCATTGCCCTGATAAGACGACTTATTTGTAAACTGTTGATCATCCATGGTCAAATGATTGGTGGCACCAGTGTCAGAGTACCAATGGTCATCAGTGGGTTGATGTAATGACATGGTTGAAAAAGCTATAAGAATATCCCAATAGTTTTTCGCAGCGTGACCGCGTTTTCCGCAATACTTGTAGATGATAGGGCCCCGTTGATTTGGAGAATTGTTGAAGGATTGATTTGAATTTTTGGAGATAGGCCTTCTCTGACCACAACCTTGATTCCATCGACCCCTATAGGGGCCATGTTCATGACCCTGTTCTCTGGAGGCTGTAAAAGACAGTTTGAGAGGCTTCTGGGATTTCAGTTTGCACAAGATAAAGCATGATGACTCATTTTTCCTGGTTGATCAGGAGGTCCTACAGGTCGACAAACGAGTGCCAGGTAGCTCCGATAGTGACAGAGGTAACAAAACTCTCATATTCGATTGGAAGATCGTTGAGAGTGATTTGCACCAAGTTAGTGTCATCGACTTGATTATTTGCAGCAGTAACAGAAACTTGATTTTGGTTAGATATGTGTCCATGTCCATGCTTTCTTTCTTAACGAAGGTAAGATCTTTCTTCAGAAGTATGATTCTCAGTAGTGATTGAGATCCATGGGATTTTTCTAGCATGACACAGGCTTCTCGTGCGGTCTTGGTTTCTCATGATTTGGCTCATTGTAGATCAAAAAACTGTAGCCTTAATCCAGCTTAAGGCAAGTTGATCAGACTTGCGCCAAGCGTAGAACTCCGGATTTGCTTCTTGTTTTTCGCCTTCGGAGCGAATTAACTCAGGGGGTTGAGAAGAAGAGTCATCTACAAACTTGAGAAGATCTTGGCTCAATAGAGAAGGTAATTTTCTCTGTTCAACTTGATTGATAGGAGACTTGCTACGATATTTCACTTAGTTGCGGTGATGCTGGCAACCATTGAAACGCTGGAGTGAGCTTGTGGCTCTAATACCATGAAAAAAAATGAAATGTACGATATTGAGAAGAAAGCTTGTCTTACACTTTCGCGTGACCGCAGATATATATATTTATGTAGTTCTGATATACATTTTGATACAATAATTGTATTTATAGGAACAACGAATATTGACAATAACAATAAAGGTTATGTGATAACGATAATTGTTATCAGAATAACTGTTGCACACTATATGATTTTCACGCATATTGAATATCGGCAATAACAATAGCAGTTATATGATAACGATAACTGTTATCATGATAGCTGTTATTCACTATATATTTATGTAGTTCTGATATACATTTTGATACAATAATTGTATTTATAGGAACAACGAATATCGGAAATAACAATAAAGGTTATGTGATAACGATAATTGTTTTCATAATAACTGTTGCTCACTATATGATTTTCACGCATATTGAATATGGGTAATAACAACAGTTATATGATAACGATAACTGCTATCATGATAGCTGTTATTCACTATATGATTTTCAGGCAGATATTTCATTGATGAGTCAGCCTTCATTTTAGGAGCAAATCGCTGAGTCAAAGTAACCGAACGCGGGAAGCGACTCCTCTTGGCTTGCCTACATTAGAGGAGTCGGTAATCCAGGGATCAACCTGGATTCGTATCTTCCTGAGTTACCGATTTTGGAGAACTTATCTATCAGACACCTCTTTAGCAAGCAGAAGCGTGGCGACCTCCTCACAGAGTTTTACGCTACCAGGACAGTGATCGTATTACGGCAGGCCAAGCCAGCGAGGCTAGGTCCATGAATCATGATCCAGGGCGGTTTCTCTGTGTAAATAAAAAAAAAAATCCTCCAAGAGAAAGCCAGAAGTCCAATAGTTGTTTAGAAGAGGATGGAGGGTAAAAGAGTACTTTGCTATTATTTCTTCTAATATCAGTTGTTATCCAGTAATTAGTTCTACCACCTCTTTTTCCTTTTGCTACTAGAAAACCACCACCTCTGCCGTTATAAATACTATTGATTCTGCTCCGTTCCCATCTCTTCGTCAATCTTTGGAGCTCTCCGAACGACACGAAGAAAAAAATGTTTGCCTTTTCTTAGTTTATTTGGTATATTATGTGAATGGGTGATCATGTTCTTTGGAGAGTGTTGTTGTCTCTAGCTGATGTGATTTTTATGTACGCTCTTTTGATTTTTTAAAATTTTGTTGATTGTATTTGAATTTTATATTTGATTTGATCTTGGTTTTTTATTTTTAAAAGAAATATTGTTTTTTATGGATAGTTGGTGATTCTTTTACACCATAGTAATGCTTCCTAGTATGATTTTTGGAGTGCATTATTCGGTTTTCCTTTTTTCTTGTTCTTTAGATGGATTGTAGTTGAGAGTTCATTCAAAAAGTCAATTTTATCGATTTTTTTTATATGTATTGAGTTTTTCGGGTCGTTGATGGGTCTTGTTACATTATAGTAATGCTGGTTGCCATGACCTTATTCGTGTGGTTTCTTTTTTCGGATCCGAAGATGATCTGTTGTTGAGGGTTTACTTCCCAAAGTAGATTTGTCTTCATTTAGTGTTTGATTTTTTGTGAAGTGATTTTTTTTATGGTTGGTGAATCATATGGGGAAGATAAGCGCGCTAGTTTACAGTGCTTTAATAGTTCTTTTTATGTGAAAGAAAAATGTTCTGAGCTGCACTGTCTATACTCTGAGAGAAATTCACTTTTCTACTTTTTGTTAATTTTGGGGCATATGAAACTCTGCTATTCTTTTTGTCATTCTATTTTAATGTAAAGGTTGTCTTGTGTTCGTGAGGCGGAGTGGCTTTTTGGGATTAATATTCTTTCTATTTTGATGACTTAGATATTTTTTTCTCAATGAATGAACTGGAGATTTAGAATTTTTTTTTCTTAATGAATGAACTTGAGACTTAGAATTTAGAGGTGATTTTTCTGATTTTGAACCTTTTTTTGTAAATTTTGTTTCTGTTATTTATCTTTCGTGGTTCTCTGTCTCTGTCAACGGACTTTTCCGAAAAAAAAATCCTTTTTTTATTGTGCATGTGAGTGCCTGTCTCTGTTTGCTGACTTTGCTGACTTTTATTGCTTTGCACTCAATGTGGTTTTTGCTCTTTCCTATTTATCACATATCTTTATTTTCAGTTGTCGTATTCGGATTCCTGATTTTTTTTGTTGCTTTTAATAAAATTTCTGGCTCTGCTGGCTTTACTTTTTGTATTCTTGATTTGCACCTCCAGTCTCCTAAAGGCAGTTTGGTGTTCTCGATTTTTTGTGACTTCAGTCCTTATATTATTTCCTGGTTTATCCAGAAAAGTAGGATTTCACTTTTCTGGATAAACAGGTGCATCTGATCACCCCCCCTCAATGTGCCTTTTATCTTATTAACCATTGTTATTCTAAATTCAATCCTACCTTTCTAATCCTTTTTCAATCTTATACTAGGAATTAGAGGAGGCCATCCATCGGGCCGAAAGATGGCGTGTTTCAGAGTTCCCATTGTCTGCTTTCTATTGTTATTTGTTTGCTTCGGTACTGGAGAAGCAGGCCATGTTAGATACAAGGATCCAAAAGAGCCACTGAATGTTAGGATCAATGATCTGTTGAGGCGGATGACTCTAGCAGAAAAGATTGGACAGATGACACAAATCGACCGCACAGTTGCATCTGCAGATGTAATTCAAAAGTATTTCATAGGTACATTTAATTGTTGTTACAAAGCCCACAGTTTTAGATTGTTGGTATTGTTGGTTAGCTTTTGCATACAATGCTTATGAACAGTAAAAGTGTAAAGGAATTCAACAGGAAGTTTGTTGAGTGGAGGTGGAAGCGTGCCTCACCCTCAAGCTACTGCACAAGACTGGGTTGATATGGTAAATGGGTTTCAGAAAGGAGCAATGTCTACCCGTCTCCAAATCCCAATGATTTATGGCATTGATGCTGTTCATGGGCATAACAACGTTTACAAGGCTACCATCTTCCCTCATAATGTTGGTCTTGGAGCTACCAGGCAAGCAATAGATTCAAATTTAAGCTTAGTGTCCTTTTATCTCCTTGAAAATTTAATTGTAAATTTCTTTTTCTGCTGGTACCGAAGATTGGAGCTTGTAACTTGGTGATGTTAGTTTCTAGCATTTGATAGATTGTTTCTTAGATGTAGGTAATGGGTATGCTGGTATTAGATTGATTACTACTCTACCATGTATCTGTTTCAAGTTTCAGGATGTTTTTGTTGCCATTCCTTATGGCCATAATTCATTAAGTTTTTTATGGTTCTTATGTGTGTCTATTAATGCCTTGGCTTTAGGGATCCTGAGCTTGTAAAAAGGATTGGTGAGGCTACTGCTTTAGAAGTTAGAGCCACTGGCATTCCTTATGTTTTTGCACCCTGTGTTGCGGTAAGAACCAATCGGTTGTTGATTTTGAAAAAACACACTTTTAAAGAATGAATCAATTTTTTATTTAAAAAAACCACAGTATATTTTATTCTTTTACAGTCATTCTATGTAATTCATGTTCATGTGGTATGTCTTGATTCAAATTTAGCTGGTTCTATTGTGAACAGGTATGTAGGGACCCAAGATGGGGCCGCTGCTATGAGAGCTACAGTGAGAATCCTGAACTTGTTAAATCTATGACAGAAATCATTCCTGGTTTACAGGGAGAATTGCCCTCAATTTCAAGGAAGGGTGTTCCTTTTGTTGATGGAAAGTGAGTGGCTAACTGCCCTTGGACATCTAATTTCCATTTATATTTTTCTTGCATCTAGTTATTTTTCTTGTGCCTCCTGATATGCAGTCGCCATGTTGCTGCCTGCGCTAAGCACTATGTGGGTGATGGTGGTACGCATGATGGAATCAATGAGAACAACACCATCATTGACCGCCGTGGCTTGCTTAAAATCCACATGGCTCCATATTATGATGCTGTTAACAAAGGGGTCTCAACTGTCATGGTATCTTACTCAAGCTGGAACGGGGAAAAAATGCACTCAAATCGTGGCTTGATTACTGGTTTTCTCAAGAACCACCTCAAATTCAAGGTATGTTGATCAACCTGATAAATCAGACGTCTTCAAACTCGAGAATGTATAGATCGTATACTTCAAAAATAAACTCATTCCTATGGATCCAACTTGTAGAGTTGTAATAATTTGCGGTATCATGTGATTATATGGCAGGGCTTTGTTATTTCAGATTGGCAGGGCATTGACAGGATTACCTCACCACCACATGCAAACTTCTCACATTCGGTTCAAGCTGGAATTCATGCTGGCATTGATATGGTGAGATGCATGCTCTCATTTGCAAATAAGAGTGTTGTTTATATTAGGTCATTTTGATAAACCAAGTTTTGTGACCAAATATGTTAAGCTAAAGCAACATGATATTTGCAATTTTATAAAAAGCTATTCGTTATGCCCATGCAGGAAGTTGTATAATTAAATCTGCTCGCCTATTTTTGCCGAGAATAATGCCTTTGATTTAGGTCATCTGATAAGCTTGTTCAGTTTGGAGTCCTGCACATCAATATGTATTGTATGATATATGAAAATTTTCATAAAGAGCTATTTCCTACCTTTTGTGTTGACTATGATCCGCTCTGCTCTTATAAAAGTGAAAATGTTTTGTAGTCATTATGGTTTTGCTAACAGTGAGGCATCTTAATTGTATAACGCAGGTCATGGTTCCATTGAACTACACAGAGTTCATTGATGATCTAACCTACCAAGTTCAAAATAAGGTGATTCCAATGAGCAGAATCGACGATGCAGTTCACCGGATCTTGAGAGTCAAGTTCATGATGGGCCTTTTTGAAAATCCCTATGCAGATTACAGTTTGGTCAATGAACTTGGTAGCCAGGTCTGTTCTATTCATATAATCACATACATTGATTTTTAAAATTCTGAATAGTCCCCAATAACACATACTTGGACTTGGAAATGTAATGAAATGGCACTAGTATTGCCAGAACTTCCCCAATTCTCCGTTTGTTCTCTTTTTAATTATCTTGTAGCAACCTATAAGCAGTTTGTTTCCTTGCATTTGCCATTTTTTGTAGTTGTGAATTTATCAGGATTTTGACACTGCCAGAGAAATTCATGGAAAATGTATTGTTGGGCAGGCTCATAGAGAATTGTCTAGGGAAGCAGTCAGGAAATCACTGGTCTTACTCAAGAATGGAAAGCCTGGCAACAAGCCTGTATTGCCACTTGACAAGAAGGCCCCTAAGATCCTCATTGCCGGAACCCATGCCGATAACTTGGGCTACCAATGTGGTGGGTGGACAATCCAATGGCAAGGTGTATCAGGAAACAATGTCACTCAAGGTATGAACCCATGTTCATCTAACACTAGTTCTATCTTTATTTGATCTCTTCATGCACATGCACATGCACATGCACAACTCAAGTTTCTACTTTCTAACAAAGGTTTCTCGCTTATTGTAGGAACAACCATTCTCAGTGCCGTGAAATCAACAGTAAGCTCCAAGACTAAAGTTGTATATGAAGAAAATCCGGATGCTGAATTTGTCAAGAAGAATGGATTTTCCTATGCTGTTGTGGTTGTTGGGGAGGTTCCTTATGCAGAAACCTATGGTGATAGCATGAACCTAACCATTATTAACCCTGGTCCTTCCGTCATCCAAAACGTTTGCGGGTCTGTCAAGTGTGTGGTGGTCATCATATCAGGCAGGCCTGTAGTCATTGAGCCGTATGTATCACAACTTGATGCTCTGGTCGCTGCATGGTTGCCCGGAACTGAAGGCCAAGGCATTGCAGATGTCCTCTTTGGTGACTATGGTTTCACAGGCAAGCTTTCCCGGACTTGGTTCAAGAGCGTGGATCAGCTCCCGATGAGCGTCGGTGACAAGCACTATGACCCACTTTTCCCATTCGGTTTTGGACTGACAACTTCCCCTACCATGGCAAGATAGAGGAAACTTTGCTTGGTTTCAACCATTTGTCGATGCTGTCTGGTCTAGTTCAATTGTTCTTTACACCCACATTGCCTGTAATAGAACATTATATATGATGAGAACCACTAAGATATAGTAACATAGATGTTCATAAGGATTGCCATGTCGATTTCTAATTCCATTCAATGAGAATTCTTTCTCATCTATGTTGTGAGTGAGAGGATGAATATTGTGGTTTCCCTCGTTATTCTTGTTGCTTGAATTCCTTTTGACGGAGACTTTCTTATCCTTGACTACAAATGTCGAGCTTTAGAAACCCAATGTGGAAGATTTCTATCTTAGATGATAAATGCCCAGACTTTTTCAAACTTTGCTGCTGTATTATATAGAAATCTTCTGCTTGCTTGTCAAACTGTTTGAATTCAGACACAGATCTGGATCCAGTCCAATCAGTCCACATGTTTTACATGTAAAGTACTTTTTAACCTATTTTTACCTGTAAGATGTGGATTTGTAATCTACTTTATCAGATCTATCTTAAATTTCTATCTGGATTTACTGCTCAAAATTCAGTTTCAGATTCATGTCAACGATAATCCGAACCAAATCCAATCTGTTTGCATTGCTATCTGATGAACAGTTGTCCTTTTAGTCCAGAATCCAACTAGCGGGACGGTTGTTCAAACTTCAAAGCAATAATTCAAACACGATGCACAGCATTCTACTTCTTGGTTATGCCCTTTGGCCTTGGCTTAGGCGGGTCGGCTTAAGGTGTTCAAGTTAAAGAACACTAAGAATTCAATATCCAGGGTGTGCATCCCTTGCTCAAAAGTAAACTATCTTCAGGGAGCAAATGGAAAATACTCATATCAGTACACCGAAATAAGGCCACAGTCAACATTGCACCTCTCAACCCGTAATGGAATGTCCAAACTATAGTTACCCAAAGCTTCTTGCTACATGGGCGAAGCTTGTTTCCCTGGAATCTAGCTTCGGAAGTGGAAAATTCCTCACCTTTTCAAAAGAAGAGGAAGCTTTGGGAAACCCACTTTCAAAATATGAGAAAGTCGATTCTTTTTAGTGAGAAGTACGCTTCCTCTTCATTTCATAAAATGATGACTTTTTTTTTATAACAAGCTTGAATGTTGGTTTTATATCATTTTATATGTGCTCACTGTCATTTTTTATTTGCTTTCTCATGTACTTCATATTGCTTTCTATGTGTTCCCTTTTTAGTTTTCATGCACTTCCATAATCCCTTCACAATTATATCCCGCTTCCCGTTTGCACTTCACACATCACATCTTGTATCCATTTAGTTTACAAATAACTATGGTCCAAACCAAGGTGATGGTTTATGTGTTACCCACAAAAATAAAAGGATGAAGCTAACCCTACTCCATCCTGACCTGAGCTTCAACTCGGAGTTCTCTTTCCATTTTACAAGAAATTGCCGATAAAAAACAAAAATAGGTGATCTTAGCCTAGGGCCTTGGGTTTAAACTTCAAAGTCCATTGGAAACCAAAAAACGAAAAACAGAGAACAAAACATGAAGAAACATCACGAACATGGTTTCTATTAAACTAGTTTACATGCTATTATGGACTTACAATATATAATTGTCATGGGCTTAGAAGCGAAGGCCCCCGCGACGACATCTCGAACAATCACAAACACCAAAAGCAAGCCTTTTAAGCGCACATGCAAGCTCTCAACACACACGCAAGAGCGAAAACAAAAGTACGTGCATGCACGGGGGGTCCTTAGGCCAAAGGCCATTTATATGGCACTAAAAAGTGCCAAAGATAATACACATCAGATGCAAAAAGTAAAAAATATGGCGGTCCAAAACACGTTCCCCGGCCTAAGTTGGCACCATTTTTGACGTCAATCGTTCATGGTAGCTCTCCACAAGTTGATGATGTTGACACATGTGTATAGCTTTCTCCCAGGTAACTTCACTTTCTGGTAAACATTTTCACTGCACGAGGTACTTCTTGACTTCGCCAATGTAGTTGTTGGAGTGGCTGAGGATGACTTCTGGTTCTTTGCCTGTGATGTTGATTGTTGATGTCGTGCACTATGGGATGAGAACACGTTGATGCATACTCTGTTGAGGATCCCCTTCATCTTCATGGAATGGCTTCAGGTTGCACACATGAAAGACTGGATGCACTTGAAAATTTGATGGTAACTCCAGTCTATACGCCAAGTTTCCAACGTGCTTGGTGATGGTGAATGGTCTGTCATACTTGCGAATGAGGCCACGGTGGTGGCCCCGAAAGATGGTTGTGCGGTTGGGAAAGAGCTTCACCAATACCTTATCTCCAACATGAAATTTGGTTGGCCTACGCTTCTCGTCCGCCTATTTCTTCATGTGCTTGGTCTCTTTGTTCAAATACACCTTGGCCAATTCTGTTTGATCCTGTCAATTTATGATAAACTAGTATGCATAAGGCGTTTTGCCACATCCTCGCGCGGCAAGAGAATGCGGAGTATACAATTGTTGTCCTGTTGTAACTTTAAATGGATTATGGCCGGATGACTCAGTCTTCTGGAGGTTATAGCAGAATTGGGCAGCATCAAGTAAATCAACTCAATCTCTTTGGTTGGCACTAACAAGTGCCGAAGATATTCCTCCAGCATGTCGTTGATCTTCTCTGTTTTCCCATCGGTTTGGGGATGAAAACTTGTGTTGAAATGCAAGTCTGTCCCCATCAAGCGAAATACTTCTTGCCAAAATTTTTTTGTGAAGCAGGCGTCGCTTTTGCTGACGATGTTCTCGGGTATTCTCCAATACTTAATCACATTTTGCATGAACAACTTTGTGGTATTGGCAACTAAGCAGGTGGCAGGGACAGACACGGGGATAACATACTTAAAAAACCTATCCATGACTACATAGATTGAATTGCAACCTTGAGTTTTTTGTAGGCTGACGATAAAATCCAAGAAGATGCACTCCCACGGACGACTCGACACTGGTAGCGGCTCCAATAATCCTGCAGGTCTCTGGTTGACAGGCTTGTCTTGTTGACAAATCAAGCAAGTTTGCACATAGACATCCACATTGTTGTATATTTACGGCTAGTAGAACGCACGTTCCAACAACGCCAAAGTCCTCTGTTGTCCTAGGTGACACTCCCAAATAGTATTGTGGTACTCGTGCATTAAGCGCCTTCGTATAGTATCATATTGCAAAATATATAAACAATCTCTCGTGAAGCAGAGCAAATCATCTTCCATCCAAAATCTTTGTGTCTTTCTTTCCTTTACAAGCGTGATCAGTTGTTGAGCTCTCAAATCATTTTTAATGCTTTCCGAACTTGCTCAAGAAGATCACTCATTGGTTGACTGACTTTGTCGTCCCAAGTGAGCAGTGTTGCAAGTTTCGCCTTTCGATTCAAAGCGTCAACAATAACATTAGTCATGCCTAACTTGTACTCAAGGATCATATCAAATTCTGCCAGAAAATCTTGTCAACGGGCTTGTCTTTGACTCAACTTCTTCTGAGTCTAAAAGTAACTCATCACAACATTGTTAGTACGCACAATGAATTGCGACCCTAAAAGATAGTACTTTTATATGTGGAGACAATGCACAACTGCTAATATTTTGTGCTTGTGCACAGTGTATCATCGCTCGATATCATTCAACTTACGATTCTCAAATGCAATGGGATGTCCTTCCTAAAGCAACACCCCTTCAATCACGAAGTCAGACGCACCAGTTTGCACTTCGAATGATGGTTGGCAATCTGATAACCATAACACAAGTTCTTCTGTCAGGGCACACTTCAGCTTCTCAAAAGCTTCTTGGCATGCATTAGACCATAGCCATAGCTTGTCTTTCTTTAGCAGATCAGTGAGTGGGGCGACGATCTGAGATTATCCTTTAATGAATTGTCGGTAGTAGTTGGCAAGTCCCAATAACAAATGTAATTCGAGAACCTTAGCAAGCGGCTCCCACTCTTGAATAGCTTCAACCTTCTTGTGGTCCATTTTCAATTTGCCTCCTCCCACAACATAGTCAAGGAAGTGAACTTTTTCTAACTAAACAAAATTTTTTTCGCTTGACATACAACTAGTGAAACTTCAGAGTCTGAAATATAATCTGAAGGTGTTGAATATGTTGCTCTATAGAGTCATTGTACACCATTATGTCATCTAGGTAGACTACAACAAACTTATCCAGGTACAGGTAGAAAATCTTGTTCATCAAGGTTGAGAAGGTTGTGGGTGCGTTCGTCAGGTCGAATGACATAATAAAAATTTTGAACGCCCCATAACATGTCACACAAGTGGTCTTGACTTGGTCTCTTTGAGCTACTCTTACTTGCCAATATCTTGAGCTTTTTCAAGCTAATCAAACAAGTATGCGATTAAAGAAAGTAGATAATTGTTCTTTACTGTCAATTTATTCAATGCTCTGTAGTCGACACACAGACGCTTTGACCCATCGTGCTTTGCCTAAAACAACACAGGTGCTCCAAAGGAAGCTTTGGATGGTTGGATGCTCCCTGCTTCGAGCATGTCATCCAGTTGTTTGCGCAATTTTTGTAGCTCAAAAATTTTCATACAGTATGAAACCATTGTGGGTGGTCATGCACCCGACATTAGCTCAATCTGATGGTCTACCTTGTGCCTCAAAGGTAGCTTCTTCGATAGTTCGACTAGCATAACTTCACCAAATTCCTTCAAAACGGGCGCTAAGGCCCCTAGAACATTAGCGGCTTCTCCTGCTTCTTCTGCTGCCCGGATTGTGATGAGAAAAGTCGCATCACCACTTTTCATGTCTCTCTTTAGTTGGAGGGCAGACACAAAGTGCTTACGAGGCTTCTCTGCAAGCAGCGTGGCTATCACGCAGGGCTGATTCTCACTCTCAAAGCTAGCAGTTTTCAGGTGAGGCATCAACATTGCCTTGTTACATAAAAAAAAATTCATTCCAATGGTGACTTTAAAATCATCCATCGAGGCTACTGAAAATGTGGTCCTTCTCGACCAGTTATGGATTCGCACTGGCGCATTACAGATAACATCGTAGATGACTTTTGCTTCAGAGTTCACCGCCTTCATGCGACTCTCCTTCTTCTTTCACTATAATCCCAAACGTTCTGCTTCTTCACGAGATGAAGTTATACATAGTACCTGTGTCTACCAATGCCTTGGTGAGTCTCCCGTTGAGCAGAAGTTCTAAGTACATCAGTTCCTTGCATACATGTAGTTCTACAGTAGCTGTTACCTTCACTGCATTCATCATCTGCATTGCCCCAATAGTTGGCGCCTCTGCTGGTTGACAAACTTTTTCACCCTGAATGACATTCAGGGCTCGGGGTGCATGATTATCTCTATTTTCTTGACCACGATTTTTGTTGGGACACGCTCGAGCCTAGTGATCACCGTAACAGATATAACAATCACAATGATGGTAGTTCATTCCTTGAGGATTGTTCTTGTTCTGATTATCATTGTTATTTTAGCCATCTTGTTGACCAAGATTTTTTTGGTTTTCATGGTCAACATTGTACTCATTGTCATTCCTTCGATTATTATTGTTGTTACGATCATTTCTATATTATCTACTTTGAAATGTCGTGTTGTGTCTATCGAGCTCTGCAAGCTTCTCTGCAACAGCAAACGTCACAACGAGAGTTGAAGGGTCATGCTGAATGAGCTTCGTAGCTGCTCACCCTTGCAATCTATGCCTAAAGTGGAACAACCGATCTGTGTCGCCCATATCTTCGATATCCAACATCACCAAAGTGAACCACTTGACATAATAAAAAACTGACCCTGTATGCTTCAATGCTAGCAGCCTCTTGCAGGCCAATCTTTTCTCATTTTTTGATAAAAAGAAGTCATGTACTTCTCTCTTAAAATTCTCGTCAAACATCACCTAAGCGACGTCTCCACCAAAGGGTTGCTTCATCTGTAAAGGACATTATTGTGATATGCAATCTGTATGCATCTTCCTCAACTCTAACAACATCGTGGTACTGTTCTATCTGGTAAATAAAGTTCTCAAGATCTCTCAAGTTTCAAGTGCCCATATACTTTGTGGGTTCAGGTAGCTTGATGCACGGTTTATCCACATGCACCACTACTCCACCAGCTGGGACAGTCCTCAATTGTCGCTCCAAGTGGTCATTCTTTGTTGTCATGGTGTTGAATCGTTCTATCATATCATCAAACTTGGTGAAAAGATCGTCTACTGAATCCCCAAATCTAGTGGCAAGACCTTCCAGAGAGTCCTCTGCTCCTCTCCAATAATTCTTATCTCATGATAAAGCATCACAAGAGAAGCAGTAGTCACATTGACCAACTTTTTCACATTGGTCACGATTCCTATAAGCTCAATGACATCATGCACGATGGCTGAACTCTTATTCGAGAGGAACCTAACTACTCGAATGAGTCATGGTTTGTTTCTTCGACGACATTGTCAATCCCAACGTTGACAAAACTCTGGTACCAACTTATCACAAGCTTAGAAGCAAAGCCCCCCGCAACGAAACCTCGATCAATCAAAAGCACCAAAAGCGGGCCTTTTAAGCGCACAGGCAAGCTCTCAACACACACACAAGAGCGGAAGCAAAAGTACATTAATGCACAAACACATAGAGAGCAAAGAGACAAAGATGCATAAACTTTCTTTGTAACAAGCGAAAGCAAAGTACATAGAGAGATAGATAGATAGAGAGGGGTAGAGAGTCTCGTTACCGAAGTATAGGGGGGGGGGGGGTCCTTAGGCCAAAGGCCATTTATATGGCACTCAAAAGTGCTAAAGAGGTATACACATCAAATGCAAAAAGTGAAAAATATAACAGTGTGAAACAATAACAATGAAAAATACTAAAAAAAGTGCAAAATAAATTTATTGTCTTTTTTCCATCACGATACTATTGCCTCAGAGAGAGAGAGAGCTCTTCTATATTTTCCATCTTCATCTCTAATTGTTATTGTGGAAGACAAGGTGCTTTACGTGCTGTACAAATGCTTCGAACTGCAGCTGATGACTCCAGTTGAGGCTATAAGAAAAATCCTTCATCTCTTCACATTCAGGTATAATAATAGTTATCTCTTAGCATATGACAGGTATGGATCTTGAGCTAAAGTCAATACATCAGGCCTTTCAGCTTGGTTATAAGTCAAGCAGCGCCTTATAAATTCCTGGTATTTTGCATGCACAGAAGTCAACAACGTGCACATCAGAATTTGTAAATTTTCTTGGTTTTCATCTTTGTGATAAAGATAAAAACAAATAAAAAAGTAAAACATCTATTTGATAAGTAATGAGCACAATTAAAGATGCCTGGGTTGGTCAACTCCGGCATTAATACAATTCAAATAACTATTTATAAAATGTCAGCAAAATAGATTTTGTTTACAATCAAGAAAAGTTGGGAAATGTGCGAGTACGTGCATGCATGTTTTTGGGTGTATGTGCAAATGTGTCTTTATGTGTGTGTGTGTGTGAGAGAGAGAGAGAGAGATCAAAATTGAGACCACGCCATCATTCACACCCTGACATGATATTAGTTTCTAGCTTTTACATGGTAAGAACCAGGAACTCACTTTTGCCTCATTTGAGACTGCAGGTTTTGATGGAAATTCCACTTTGCGGGCTCTAATAATAGTATCCTCACGAAGTATCCGCTCTTGGGTTTGATCATGCCCAAAAGGGCGTTTACCAAACAGAATTTGGAAAAGAAGGACACCAGCCGACCAAACATCAACCTGAATCTCAAAGCAGAAGAAGATAATAAGGAGCTGAAAATCACAGCCAATCAGTCCTCTCAGACTTTTGAGTACAGTAAGAATTCAAGCATTTGGACCCAGTTCAGTTCATGTCTAGAATCAGATCACATGGACTAAGAAATCCGAGCAGAAGTGAGATGTTATTCGACTCGTGATACATCCATGTCACGCTTCAGCTCACAGATTTCAAATTTCCTGACAAAAAAAATAAGCCTATTCATGGAGTTACCAACCTTTGATGATATAAGAGGTGTCTTGTTAAGCTCAAAGCACTCTGGGGGCAGATACCTAGAAATGAAAATAGAGTGCATCAGCAGGACACATAAAAGTCAAACTTGCAAATAATTTATAAAGGGTATTGCACAAAGACAAGAAGTTTTGAGGTATTACTAAAATAAGGAAAATAACATCTAAAACCATCAAATCGGCATAAGCAGAGCGTTTTTTGCATAGTATTGGAAGCATTAATGATCATTTTGAAGAAATTTAAAAGGACATTACACAAAATCGAAACTTTGAGGGTGTCAGTAAAGTGGAAAGTAACATCCAAAACCATCAAATCAGCAATAAGCAAAGTGTTTCTTGCACTGGATATATCTGCTGATGGCTGAAACAATCATTGGAGCAGCAACCATCACAACACTAGGGAAAATCAAATGCCAAAAATGTAACCATTTAGAGCCACATAATTAAGCCAATAATGAAGTACAAAGTTACCTCTGTCATGATTACAATGGAAACATTATGCTACTAATATTTTTTTTTTATATGATGCTACTAAAGGTTGATACAGGAATAAAAGAACTGAAGTTTTATTTTGCATAATTTCACAACTTGTTTTATTTTTCATAATTTCAGAAACACAACCACTTTTTCTGTCATTGTCAAATACCTACGCATAGCAGCCACTACTTGGGTTGAAAATAAAAAATAAGGCATGCCTTTGAAAAAGTTTGGAATGTGGGAAACATGAAGCTATGAAAACTTGAGCATCAATAACATCATTTCTTTGGTTTGTTTACCAATATGTGCCGGCTCCTTGGGAAGTCAGTTCCATCCCTTGGGATCCCACATCATCATCCACTATCTTGCTTAGACCAAAGTCGGTTACTTTTGCAACACCAACCTCATCAAAAAGAACATTCCCAGGCTTCAAGTCATAGTGAATAATCTTTTGCAGCCTCTTGTTCAAGTATACAAGCCCTTGAAATATCTGAGCAATTATAATCCTGGCCTCCTTCTCTGGCAGTATTGGTGTTGTCTTGAGGACTGCATCAAGATCTTTCCCTATGGAATAAAAGCAGATAAGGTTACAAGGCACAGTAATGATCAACAATGATCAAACAGTCCTAGAGAAAGATATCTCGCAGCAACACAAAATACAAGTACTTAATGCATGCTGTCTCACTTCAACCAAAAAAGAAAATAAAAGAAAAACATATATTCCTTCGATATAAAAAGCAAAAAATTTGTGTGAACATGCTGTTTTGGCTATAAAAACTGGTCGCAAAGAACCAGCCAGGGTAACAGACGGACCACGATGTTAAAATGTAAAATATTTTTGTATTTTTATTTTTATTTTTTTGTATTTTAACTATCTAGTTCAAATAAAACTAGATAGTTAGGGTTTTGGTCAAGTTCCAGTTGGAACTTGACCAAACTCTAGCCGTTGGAGCTAGTCCAACGGCTAGAGGGAGAGCACCTTATGAGCTCTCCCCTCCTCTCTATTATAAATAGGGGTACATCCCCCATTGTAAAGCACTTGTAGAAAATGCTTTTTAAGCAATTCGCATTTTAATAAAATTCCTTTTTCTTTTTGTGTTTTTCATTTTTACCCTTTTACGGGTCTTGTGTGAAGTGTCTTTCTAGACACTTGTTCGCTTGGTTCAAGTGCTTTGGTGGAACACCACCACTTTCTTACATGGTATCAGAGCTGCGGGATTATTAGATCTTGGAAATAGTCTGCCTCGGTTTCTGTGCCCCTTGTGCAAAAGGTGTGTTATCACCTTGTTCTTGCAAAAGTGTTTCGTCACTTGGAGAGAAGTGTTTCATCACTTCATTATCGGCTTCAAAACATATCATTTGAAGGGCTTCAACATCATTGCATTGTATCTCTTTCCCTTCTCACACTTTTTTTCTTTTCTTTCGTTTCTTTTTTTCTATCCTTCTTCTTTCTCACCCCTTGTAAACGATGGATGACAATGAAAAAAGTCACCATCATCCCCATGAAATTAAGTGACACAAACTATGTAACGTGGGCTTCAATCATGAAGCACCACATATGGGGTAAAGGCTTATGGGGAATCGTGGATGGTTCTGATTCGGAACCTAAACTATCCCTTACCAAGAAAGAAGGAGATAAGAAGGTCCCATTATCGGAGGAAGAGAAAATCAAGGCTTTAGCCTCTTATGAAAAAAAATGGAAAGAGTGGAGAATGGGACATGCAAAAATAATGTCATGGCTTATCAATAGTGTTGACATTAAAAAATGTTCTAGTATTGCCAAGTTTGATCATGCCAACAAGGCATGGGAATACCTTAAAAATATGTATTCCCTTAAAGATATTGCGCATGTGTGCAACCTTCAAGAGAAGGTTCGGATGATTACCCAAGGTGACAAATCAATTCGAGAATATTACAATGAGCTATTCGAACTCTGAGAAGAACTATCTCTTTTGGAACCCAAATGGCACTGTGCCGGGGATATTGAGCTTCGTCAAAAGCAGCTCGATGCTGAACATTTCTACCAGCACCAATAGAGAAAAAAACACTCTTTAAGAGTGACCTCAAGAGCCAAGAACACAAACACTAAAAGTGCACACACAAAACTCTCAAAAGTAGAAAATGACTTAAAGTCATAAGTTGGATTTATTGAAGAAAGAAGAGAAGGGTGAAAACCCATTGCTTACAAGAGGAGAATACCTCCTCTATTTATAGAGGAGGGAGTGTAAAGGAAGGGACCACAAGGGGCTCCCATGTAGTCGTTGGGAGCCCCAACGGTCATAAATCTGACCGTTGGGGCCCCAACGACTACATGTGTGGGGCCCTTGTGGTCTTACAAAAAAGAGAAAAAAAAGGAAAAAAGGAAAAAGAAAAAAGAAAAAAAAGGAAAATATAAAAATAAAAAGGTTACATTGTGGTTTTACCAAAATACCCCTATCGGGTATTTCAAAAAAGGGAAACTGTATATATATACTTATATATATACGAATGTATATATATATATATACATGTTTTAACACGCCCCCTCAAACTTTACGGGGTGAAGACCGAAAGTTTGCTAAGAAGAAACATAAATCGTGGAGTTGGGAGCGCCTTGGTGAAGAAGTCAGCTAGTTGATATTCTGAAGTAACATATGGTAATGAGATAGTCCCTCTGAGATATTCGTCTCAAACATAATGGCAATCCATTTCGATATGCTTGGTCCGCTCATGAAAAGTGTGATTGCTGGCAATGTATATCGCACTTTTGTTATCACAGCAGAGCTTGGTGGGAGTGGAAATGGGGACGCCCATGTCACCAAGGAGACTCCTGAGCCACACGATTTCCATAATTGTCATTGTCATGGCCCGATATTCAGCTTCAGTGGATGACAGTGAGACCTTCTGCTGCTTCTTGCATCTCCACGAAATGAGAGATTCACCTAAAAAAATACAAAGACTCGTAATTGAGATACGATCATTGGGATTTCCTCCCAAGTCAGCATAAGTAAAAGCAGTTAAGTCAAGAGATAAGGAAGAGGATAAGAAGAGTCCCTTGGAGATGGTATTTTTGATGTATCGCACAATTCTCATTACGTCCGCCATATGAACCGAAGTAGGTGCATGCTGAAACTGGCTTGCTGTATGAACCGCATGAGCTATATCTGGATGTGTGATGGATAGATAGGTGAGGGATCCGATTAATTGACGGTAGGGGGTTGGATCCTCAAGAAGAACACCATCTTCAAGTCTTAGTTTCGCATTGATAACTTCGGGAGTCTCAACTTTCTTTTCATCAGATATTCCTGATTTGGTATAAATTTCTGCAGCTAATTTCATTTGAGATATGATGTATCCTCGCGCGGAATAAGCCACTTCAATTCATAAAAAATATCTCAAATATCCAAGATCAGACATATCAAAAGCTTCTTTTAACATAGACTTTACATCATTTACTCCCTTTTTGTCATTCCCAGTGATGATCATATCATCAACATACAGCAGAAGCATAATAATGGAGTCACCTGTCCTTTTAACAAAAAGAACAGTGTCAGTATAGCAAGAAGAAAATCCTAAATTGATTAATCATTACTAAACCTGTCATACCAAGCTTTAGGAGCTTGCTTAAGTCCATATAAGGCCTTTTTTAATTTCAAAATTTTTCCATTTAAATTCATACCTGGAGGCGGTTCCATATAAACTTCTTCATTTAAATTACCATTCAAAAAGGCATTTTTGACTTCAAGTTGAAAGATTGGTCATTTTTTAACAGAGGCTATAGCAATAAGAGCTAGAACACTAGTCATTCGAGCAACTGGGGCAAAAGTTTCATCATAATCTACCCCATACTCTTGGGCATATCTTTTGGCTACCAACCTAGCCTTATATCTTTCCAATGAACCATCACTCTTAGTTTTTACTTTAAAAACCCATCTACATCCAATGGGTTTCTTGCCATTGGGAGGATCAATGATTTCCCAAGTTTGCGCCCTTTTAAGAGCATTAAGTTCTAGTTTCATAGCTTCATTCCAATGAGCATATTGTTTAGCATCATTGTAATGAGATGGTTCATGAAAGAAGTGAAGAGCAAGTAGGCATGCTCGAAAGTTAGGAGAAAAAAAATCATAAGAAACAAATCTATTGGGTATTTTGGAAATACGATTTGATTTTCTTTGAGAGGTCTCTTCGATTGACTCACTTTGAGAGAATTTTTCAAGGGCACAAGGAGAATTTCTTTCATTCCTTCTAGAGTAGACTTGTATTTGTCTTGAAACATTTTCTTCTAAGTTTTGATCATCATTTGGATGTTCAAAATGATCTTCACTAAGAGGTTCTCTAGGATCAATATGATCATCTATGATGTTTTCTTGAGGCAATAAGTCAAATAAAAAGGAATAATCAATATTTTCATTTGGTTGGTGCGAAAAACCATTTTCTTCTTCTAGGAATGTGACAGCTTTTGAGATATAAAGTTTGTTCTTGAGCATGTCAAAACATCGATAACCTTTTTGTTTTTCGCCATATCCCAAGAAAATACATTCAATAGCCCTAGGAGAAAGTTTATCATTTTTGTGAGTTAGAACAAAACATTTACATCCAAAAATTCTTAGTCTTTTATAATCGGGAGACATATTGTAAAGTTTTTCAAATGGAGAAAGATTTTTCAAAGAAGATGAAGGGGTTCTATTGATAAGATATGTTGAGGTTACAACCGCTTCGGCCCAAAAGGATTTTGGGATATTTTTTGAAATTAATAACGTTCTTGTAGTTTCTATTATGTGTCTATGCTTTCTTTCCGCAAGACCATTTTGCTGCGGAGTGTTGGGACAAGAACGTTGATGACAAATTCCATTTTCTTTTAAATAGCTTTGAAAATCATTGGACATATATTCGCCTCCTGAATCGGACCTAAGAATAGATAGATTTTCCAAAAATTGATTTTTAACCATTGCATGGAATTCTTTAAAGAAGGAGAAAACTTTGGATTTGTGACTTAGGAAGTAAATCCACGTAAATCGAGTGAAGTCATCAATAAAGACCACATAATACGAAAATCCTCCTTTAGACAAAATAGGGGAAGGTCCCCACACATCGGAATGAACAAGTTCAAATGGTCGAGTGGTAAAGTAACTTCTTTGAGGAAATGGAGTAGCTTTAGATTTCCCCAAAATGCAATCTTTACAAGTCATGTGATTGTCTTTACAAGTATTGTTCAAAAACGGAAAAAGAGACATTTTTACAAAATTTGGATGACCAAGTCTCTCATGCCAAATTCCAATACTTTTGTCTTTTACAAGATTGCAAGATGACTTAGATGGAAGAGTCAGAAAGTCCATAAAATAGATATCACCCCTTTTATGGCCTTGCCCAATCAGCTTCCCTGACTGGAGATCCTGCACGGTGCAATCTTTAGGTGAGAAAGAGACTTGGCATCTATGATCGGTGATTTGAGAAACGGAAAAAAGATTTAAATTAATTTTTGGAACGATTCTTACTTTAAGAACGAAAAAGTTTTGAGAATTTTTAAAATCAAGTGTTCCAATACTTTCAATTTTCAATGATGTTCCATCGGCCGTTGAAACATAAGAGGATATGGGTTCGGAAAAAACATTTGAAAGAGAGTTTTGATGAGATGTCATATGAAAAGAAGCACCGGAGTCTAGTATCCACATACCTGGAGGTGATGAAGAATAGGCGATGGCGGCTCCGGATGTTGAAGAAGAAGTCTTGAGAAGATGTTGGAGAACTTCGGAGATATGATTAAGAGTCTCTTTGATATCTCCCTCTTTGGCACTTTCTTCTTCCTTCTTTGGAGAATTTTCTCCAACCGCGGCTACTTTTCCCTTAAGTTTGGGACAAACCGGTCTAATGTGTCCTGGTTCATTACAATAATGGCATATTATTCCCTTTCTAGGCCCATTATTATTTTTGTTAAAGTAAGGAGGTCTATAGGCTTTAACATTTGATCCGGGCCTAGTAACGGCCAAAACTTTATCACTCTTAACGCTTAAGCCAAGTCGAGTTTCCTCTTGGCATATTTCGGCAAGGGCGTCTTCAATAGGTAGGGCTTTGCTTCTATGGAGAAGAGATTCCCTAACTTGTTCAAATTTCGGGCGGAGACCATGAAGAAATTGAAAAAAGTGCTCATTTTCAATTTGTTCCCTTCTTAACTCAATATCTTCCGGAGCCACCCATTTAGGCTCAAGAAGAGCAAGTTCATCCCAAAGAGGGGTTAGAGAGCTAAAATAGTCCTGGACACTCATATCTATTTGTTTGGTGGAACGGATTTTTTCTTGACAAAAAAATTGTCGAGCAAGATCCTTTTGGGTATACATACCCTTAAGGAAAAACCATGCCTCATTGGCCCTTCTAAATTTGGCAATATTAGCATAATTTTTAAGGTCTACATTGTTCATAAACCATGCCAAAATTTTGGCATGGTTACTTTCCCAATCCTCAACTTTGGATTGATGGTCATTGATAGCTTTGATGCGCTCATCGCCATCTAAAGCTTTTTCAACCTCATTTTCGATTTTAGTGAGAACAAGAGAGGGTTCGGGAGTAGTTCCTATAACAAAACCCCAAAGTTTCTTACCTCTTACATGATTTTCCATAACGGAGGCCCACGTGAGATAGTTGGACCCATTTAGCGTAAAAGAAAGCTCCACTTTAGAATCACGTTCCATCGGCACCAAATATCCTTCCTTCTTAAAATTTGAGAGGCACACGTTCCAAGATAACAAAGAGAAGCCCAATCACCAACCGAGCTCTGATACCATGTAATGAAAAGAGGCGGAAGCACCAATAGAGCAAAAAGCACTCTTTAAGAGTGACCTCAAGAGCCAAGAACACAAACACTAAAAGTGCACACACAAAACTCTCAAAAGTAGAAAATGACTTAAAGTCATAAGTTGGATTTATTGAAGAAAGGAAGAGAAGGGTGAAAACCCATTGCTTACAAGAGGAGAATACCTCCTCTATTTATAGAGGAGGGAGTGTAAAGGAAGGGACCACAAAGGGCTCCCATGTAGTCGTTGGGAGCCCCAACGGTCATAAATCTGACCGTTGGGGCCCCAACGACTACATGTGTGGGGCCCTTGTGGTCTTACAAAAAAGAGAAAATAAAAAGGAAAAAAGAAAAAAGAAAAAAGAAAAAAGAAAAAAAAGGAAAATATAAAAATAAAAAGGTTACACTGTGGTTTTACCAAAATACCCCTATCGGGTATTTCAAGAAAAGGGAAACTGTATATATATACATATATCTATATATATACTTATATATATACTTATATATATACGAATGTATATATATATAAGTATATGTATATGTATATTACTATATATATACATGTTTTAACATTTATAACTGGGTTAAAGCCAGAATTTGAGTCCACCAAATCGACCCTCCTTCATCGTGGAAAAATTTCCACTATTGTGGAAACTATTGAAGAATTAACAATGGAGGAAAATCGTCTTCGGAAAAGCACCCCTAAAGCTGCTGATGATTCCGTCCTAGCAGTATCTAGGCTTGGGAGTCATACTCGTACTTACCGGCTGAAAGATTTTCAATGTTCTCGTCCTTCCCTGCGTGAAAGCTGAGAAACAAGAGAGAGATAGAGAGGGAGAGAGAAACTGCAGAGAAAACTGATACCCACTATGTTTCATAGGGTCGGCTGCTGTATTAACCTTTTTATAATAACATACTATTACAGTGATTAGGGTACAAAAGTACCCTTATTACAAAAGAATAAATTACATTGTGCCATTAATGAGAAGGTAATGATCACGGGTCTGGATCTCCAAATCCGTGACCCGTAACAAGGGGAATACACTTCTTTTCACCAGCCACCTCACTTTGGAAAACAGAATGGTGAGTTTGACAAGAGGAAAGTTATTTGCCACCACTATCATGAGTCCACCAAATCGACCCTCCTTCATCGTGGAAAAATTTCCACTATTGTGGAAACTATTGAAGAATTAACAATGGAGGAAAATCGTCTTCGGAAAAGCACCCCTAAAGCTGCTGATGATTCCGTCCTAGCAGTATCTAGGCTTGGGAGTCATACTCGTACTTACCGGCTGAAAGATTTTCAATGTTTTCGTCCTTCCCTGCGTGAAAGCTGAGAAACAAGAGAGAGATAGAGAGGGAGAGAGAAACTGCAGAGAAAACCGATACCCACTATGTTTCAAAGGGTCGACTGCTGTATTAACCTCTTTATAATAACATACTATTACAGTGATTAGGGTACAAAAGTACCCTTATTACAAAAGAATAAATTACATCGTGCCATTAATGAGAAGGTAATGATCACGGGTCTGGATCTCCAGATCCGTGACCCGTAACAAGGGGAATACACTTCTTTTCACCGGCCACCTCACTTTGGAAAACAGAATGGTGAGTTTGACAAGAGGAAAGTTATTTGCCACCACTATCATGAGCAAGGACACTGTTAAAATGTATCTCTCTTATGTAAATATTTACATATATATATAAAGAGAGATACATATACACATGATGTATATATGTATATGTATCTATCTTTATATATATATATGTAAATATATATGTTTCCTTTTTTCTTGTAAAACCCGCAAGGGTATTTTAGTCATTTCCCTTCCTTTTGCGCATATTCATAATTATGAATATGTTGTAATATTTTTTGTATTTTTACTTTTTCTTCTTTTTCTTTTTTCTCTTCATTTTTTATTTTTTTTCTTTTTGTTGACTCAAAATCAACTTGGAGGGGGCTCAACACTAGCTGTTGAGCCTCTCCAACAGTTAGAATTCTAACCGTTGGAGGGGCTCCAACAGCTAGTGGAGCCCCTCCAAGGCTCCTTGCTTCTTATAAATAGGGGAGTTCCCCCTTTGTAAAACTCACTTCTTGGAGCTTTTGTTCTCCATTCTTCTCAATAAAATTCTTTATATTTTGTATGCTTTTGTGCATTTGAGTTTCTTTATTGTACCTTCGTGTACATTTGTTCTAAGTGTTCTTGTGCATTTGTGCACATTGGTGGTGTTGTGCTTATCGCACACTTTATCTCTTTTTTTGAGATATTTTCACATGGTATCAGAGCTAGGATTAAAAGAAAAGAAGATCGTGCATTTTTCTCTCTTCGTTGGAGTACCTCGTAAAGCGTGCCATTAAGTTGTGGTGGTTGGAGTGAAGACTCGGTCCTTCATTCTATATTTTAGAAGCTTTCTACATCAAGAAATGACTCATTTCGCATTGTGGTACGCATTTATTTCTCTTTGTATCATCTCTAATGGGCGAAAATGATTCACACTTCTCTCTTGGCTTCAAATTAAATGGAACAAATTATCATGTATGGGCCGGGAATATGGAGGCCCATATAAAAGGAAAGGGTCTTTGGGGATATGTTCAAGGAACTATTCCCGAACCCGAACCTAAAATTACTATCCTTGAGAGAGGGGAGATCAAGGTTCTTGAGGGAGAAGAAAGAGAATTGAGGGAGAAGAAAGAGAAAAGGCTTTTGAAGATTACAATAATAAGCATGAAGAGTGGGAAATGAAAAATTACAAAATACTCTCATGGTTCTTCTCTTCGGTTGAGGCCAAAATTAATGCCAACATTCTAAAGTTCAAAAAGACATATCAAGTATGGGAATATCTTGAAAGAATGTATAATTCAAGAGATTTGTCCCATAAATACTATCTCCAAAAGAAGGCTTTAACCCTTCAACAAGGAGAAATGTCCGTTAGAGAGTATTTCGCCGAGTTATCCACTATTTGGGATGAGCTTGCTCTCCAAGAACCTAAATGGAGTGGTGAGGCTATTGAATTGAGGGCCAAACAATTAGAAGAGGATCATTTCTTTAACTTTTTAAATGGGCTTAGACCCGAGTTTGAACAAACTAGATCCTCTCTCTTGTCTTCTTTCTCTTCTCCTCCATTGGAAGATGTGCTTACCAAATTAAGTGGAGAAGAAACTAGATTGAGAATGAATAAAACCAATCTAAGTGTGTTAGTCGTTCCCTCTAAAGATGAGGATGAGGGTGCTTATGCCGTCTCAAGACCGGGGAATAATGTTAAAACCTATAAACCCCCTCATTTTAACAAAATCCGAGGAAGAGAAAATGGTGGGCATTATGGAAGAAGAAATTATAGTAAGATCATATGCCATTTTTGCAAAGAACCGGGTCACATTAAACCGGTATGCCCTAAATGGAAGAAGATAGTGCCTATGTCTACTACTTTCCAATCAACCAAGGAGGAAGGTCCATCAACTTCCAACCATGCTACTTTGTCTCTCAATCAAATCATGGAAGCTCTTCAACCACTCCTCAAGGGATCCGTTTCCGGAGCCGCCATGACCACCTTCTCTCCTCCCGGTAAGACTCTTTGGCTCTTAGACTCGGGTGCATCCTTTCATATGACTCCAAATGTTTTTGCACTTTCTAAATACTCAAAAAATTTGTCACCCACTTTTGTCTCTACCGCGGATGGGGCTTCTCTTGAAATAAAAGGAATTGGTGATTTTGAAAGACAAGGTTTTTCTATTCCTAAAGTTAGATTTATACCAAAACTAAATTTAAATTTACTTTCCGTCTCTCAACTATCAGATCATGGGTGTGATATCAAATTCTCATCAAATAAATGTTGGATACAGGATCGCCGGTCCGGGAAGATGATTTGGGAAGGCTCTAGGAAGGGAGATCTTTATCTCATGGAATTTCTTCAAATTCCAAAAACCTCTTTTTGTAATGTTGCCCAACATAAAGATATAAATGTTTGGCATAAACGCCTTGGGCATCCAAATATTGTCAAGCTTTCTTATTTACATTTTGCTAAAACTTTATGTAAAGACAATTTCAATTGTAATGATTGTATTCTTGGTAAAATGAGAAGCTTACCTTTTGGACAAAGAACTATGTTTTCAACTAAGACTTTTGAAATTGTGCATTCGGATGTTTGGGGACCGGCACACGTTGTGTCTAAGGAAGGTTTTTCGTATTATGTTATTTATGTGGATGATTTCTCAAGGTATAGTTGGATATACTTCCTCAAACATAAACATGAGGTTTTCTCTACTTTTAAGGTTTTTCACATGTTGATACAAAATCAATTTAATAGTAAATTACAAATTCTTAGAACCGATTCCGGGGGAGAATATCTCTCAAATGATTTCAAAAGTTATATTGAAAATAATGGGATTGTTCATCAAAGGTCTTGTCCCAAAACTCCTCAACAAAATGAGTTGGCCGAACGAAAATATAGACACATAATTGAAACTACAAGAACTTTGCTCATTTCTCAAAAAATTCCAAAAAGATTTTGGGCCGAAGCGGTTCTTGCATCGGTTTATCTCATAAACCAACTTCCATCCAAAAACTTGAATCAAATATCTCCATATGAAATCTTGTATAAAAAAAGAACCCGATTACAATAGGTTAAGAATTTT
The DNA here is from genome assembly GCF_984573655.1 of Nuphar pumila. NCBI lineage: Eukaryota > Viridiplantae > Streptophyta > Magnoliopsida > Nymphaeales > Nymphaeaceae > Nuphar > Nuphar pumila. The sequence goes on from NC_143256.1 coordinate 127,421,340, forward strand.
TGGTTGTAAATGTTTTGTTTTCACCGATAAGAATGATAAATTATCACCCAAAGCTATTCCTTGTGCGTTTTTGGGATATTCGGAAACACAAAAAGGTTTTAGGTGTTATGATATTAAAAATGATAAACTATATGTTTCAAGAAATGTAACTTTTTAGAAAACATAAGTGGTTTTGAACACAAAACTCATGAAGATAATGCCGATTACTCTTTTTTGTTTGAACTATTATCTAGAAATGAAGATTTTTTTAGCGATGATGAATTGAATGAGAATGAGGATATAAGTGAAAGTATTCCTCAAACCATTCATGATGAAGAAAAAATGATAAATCAACTAATTACCTATACACAGAGATAAAAGCACTTTTAGAAGTGCAATAGAGAAATATAGTGACCTTAGTGAATCTTCCAACCACTCTCGAAGAACTGAAAGATCTAGGAAAAATCCTTCTAGATTTATATCCTATGAGTCTTTTTCTCCAAAGCATAGGGCATGTCTTAGTGCCATTCACTCATATCAAGAACCTAGAAATTTTAAATAAGCTAAGGAAATGATAGAGTGGAGGGATGCCATGGACAACGAACTTAGAGCCCTCAACAAAGCCAAAACGTGGGTTTTTCAATGTCTTCCAAAAGGAAAGAAAACAATAGGATGTAGATGGGTTTTTAAAGTCAAAACCAAGAGTGATGGCACTCTCGAAAGATATAAAACCCGTCTTGTCGCAAAAGGATATAGTCAAGAATACGACATCGAGTACGAAGAAACCTTTGCTCCTGTTGCACGAATGGTTATTGTAAGGTGTTTGATCACCATTGCATCTATTAAAAAATGGAATATTTACCAAATGGATGTTAAAAATGGTTTTATAAATGGGGACCTTAATGAAGAAATCTACATGGATGCTCCTCCTGGTATGAATGTACCAAAGGGGAGAGTCCTTTGTTTGCAAAAAGCGCTTTATGATTTAAAACAAGCCCCTAAGGCTTGGTATGATCGATTTAATGATGTGATGGTTCAAGATGGTTTTACCTCATGCTACACTGACACTGCTCTGTTCATCAAAAAGTCTGATGCAGGAATTGTGATTTTACTGTTGTATGTTGATGATATGTTGATAACAGGTAGTGACATAAAGGGCATCAGAAACATTAAAACCACTTTACCAGTTGGCAGATTTCTTCACCAAGGCGCTTTGCTCTCCAAGATTCAACTTTCTCCTTAGCAAACTTTCAGTCATTGTGCCCTAAGTTTGAGGGAGGGTGTTAAAATGTATCTCTCTTATGTAAATATTTACATATATATATATATAAAGAGAGATACATATACATATATACATGATGTATATATGTATATGTATCTATCTTTATATATATACATGTAAATATATATGTTTCTTTTTTTCTCGTAAAATCCGCAAGGGTATTTTAGTCATTTCCCTTCCTTTTGCGCATATTCATAATTATGAATATGTTGTAATATTTTTTGTATTTTTACTTTTTCTTCTTTTTCTTTTTTCTCTTCATTTTTTATTTTTTTCTTTTTGTTGACTTAAAGTCAACTTGGAGGGGGTTCAACACTAGCTGTTGAGCCTCTCCAACGGTTAGAATTCTAACCGTTGGAGGGGCTCCAACAGCTAGTGGAGCCCCTCCAAGGCTCCTTGCTTCTTATAAATAGGGGAGTTCCCCCTTTGTAAAACTCACTTCTTGGAGCTTTTGTTCTCCATTCTTCTCAATAAAATTCTTTATATTTTGTATGCCTTTGTGCATTTGAGTTTCTTTATTGTACCTTCGTGTACATTTGTTCTAAGTGTTCTTGTGCATTTGTGCACATTGGTGGTGGTGTGCTTATCGCACACTTTATCTCATTTTTGAGATATTTTCACAGACTCTACAGGCCCCAATGCCCTAAACTAAAAAGGCAGGATGAAAAAAGGTTGGTCACCGTTGACGTCGAGCCAAAAGATCAAAATGTGCTTGTTTCCATGGTTCAATTGATGGAGATCCTCCAACCACTTCTCAAAGGGGTATCATCTTCAACTGATGCCTCAACTGGAGCAGCAGTTGCATCTGTTTCCGGTCCAGGTAATTTTCTTTGGCTTTTAGATTTTGGTGCTTCATTTCATATTACCCAAAATGACAAATGCTTATCAGAATGTCTTAAAAACAACTTAAGTATATCAAAAGTTTTCACAACAGATGGAACATCTCTTGAAATAAAAGGAATAGGTTGTTTTGAAAATTATAACATTTTTGTATTCCCAATGTTAGATATATCCCAAAATTAAATTTGAATCTTCTATCTGTTTCACAAAATTCTAATTATGGGTGTAATATATCCTTCTCTTCTGATGGTTGCTGGGTACAGGATCGTCAGTCAGAGAAGCTGATTGGGGAAGGCCATAGAAGAAGGACTATATTACATGAAATTTTTGGAATTACCAAAGAATGTTTTTTGTCTAAATGTTCAGAAATTGGAGATAAAATTATGGCACAAAAGACTTGGCCATCCTCATGTCTAAAATCCAATTCTTCCCAAGTTTGGGAAAATTTTTGCTTGTACAGACTGCATTCTTGGTAAAATAAAAAGATTACCTTTTTCTAGTAGAACCTTTGTCTCTACAAAACCTTTTGAGTTAGTGCATTCGGATGTTTGGAGACCCGCACCAGTTATTTCTAAAGGTGGTTATGCGTATTATGTCATCTTCGTCGATGATTTTTCTAGACACACTTGGATTTATTTTCTTAAGCATAAATCCGAGGTTTTTGTTCATTTTCAAATATTTCATAAGATGATTATTAATAAATTTCAAAGTAATATCCTCATTTTTTGCACTGATTCAGGGGGAGAATTTATGTCCAAAGAATTTAAAAATTATCTTAATCTACATAGCATTACTCATCAACGATCATGCCCACACACACCTCAACAAAATGGTCTTGTTGAATGCAAGCACCGCCACATTATGAAAACCACTAGGACTTTGTTAATTGCAAGTCAAGTTCCAAAAGGGTTTTGGGCTGAAGCAGTCCTAACTGCCACCTATCTCATGAATAGAATGCCATCCTCTTCTTTGAAAAATATTTCTCCAATTGAGAAACTTTATGATTTAACACCAGACTACTCTAGGTTGAGAGTTTTTGGTTGCAAATGTTTTGTATTTACAGACAAAAATGATAAATTTTTCCCTCGGGCAATCCCATGTGCCTTTTTTGGATATGCTGAGAATAAAAAAGGTTACAGGTGCTATGATATTCAAAATGACAAATTATATATATCAAGAAATGTGTCTTTTCTAGAAAAAGAGAATGCTTTTGAGAGTGAAAAACCTAAAGATATTACTTAATATTCCTTTCTACTTGATTTAACCTCAAAATTTGGTGAAGAAGATTTCGAATGCAACTTTGACAATGATCAAAGCTCCTTTATTCCTGACACTGATAGCAGAGACCAAACCAGTAGGGATGTTGGATTGCAGTATACAAGACGAAGAGTTGGAGAACCACATCCTCCATGTGCGTTAGAAAGGTTCTCTGAAGTTTCTCCTCGACGGACTTCTAGAATTTCTAGACCTCCCGACAAATTTGTTTCTTATGACTCCTTTTCACCATCATATAGGGTTGCCTTAGCATTAATCCAATCCTACGTTGAACCTTCCTCCTACTCTGAAGCCAAAAATCATAAAGAATGGGTTAAAGCTATGAAATTAGAATTAGATGCTTTAGAAAAGGTCGGGACGTGGTCCATTTAAGATCTTCCTCTTGGAAAGAAACCTATAGGGTGTAGATGGGTTTATAAAGTCAAAACCAAAAGTGATGGGACCCTAGAAAGATATAGAGCACGACTGGTAGCCAAAGGTTATGCTCAAGAGTATGGCATCGACTACGAAGAAACTTTCGCTCCTGTAGCCCGTATGACTACGGTTAGAACCCTAATCGCCTTGGCATCTGTTAAAAGGTGACATATTTTTTCAAATGGATGTCAAAACACTTTCTTAAATAGGAGGCTTGCTGAAGAAGTTTACATGGATCCTTCACCTGGTATTTATATTCCCATGAGAAGGCTCTCTATGGTCTCAAACAAGCACCAAAAGCCTGGTATGACAGGTTTAGTCATGTTATGACAAATATTGGATTTCATTCTTGTTTAACGGACACTGCTTTGTTTGTTAAGAAATCGTATGCAGGTATCATCATTTTTCTCCTCTATGTGGACGATATGATCATCACTAGTGATGACAAACAGGGAGTGACAGATATCAAAACTCTTCTTAAAACTCATTTTGAAATGTCTAATCTAGGATTTTTAAGATATTTTTTAGGAATAGAAGTTGCTTATTCTCCTCAAGGATATCTAATCTCTCAATCTAAATTTGCTTTTGATATTGTTTTCAGGTCTGACATTACAGATGAAAAGATGATGGACACCCTTAAAATAGTTAATGTTAAAATAAAAATTGATGATGAAGAGCGTCTCGATGATCCTACCCCCTTCAGATATAGCTTGTTGGAGCACTCTCCTATCTTTCCATCACTAGGCCAGACATTGCGCATGAAGTACATACAGTCAGCCAGTTTCAGCATGCTCCCACCTCTGTTTGCATGGGAGTAGTTCTACGTATTATTAGATATTTAAAGAATTCTCTTTCACGAGGACTCTTCTTGTTTGCTTTATCATCATTAGATTTAATTGCTTGTACTGATGATGACTAGGGAGGTGATCCTAATAATAGTCACTCAACCACTAGTTTTTGTGTGTTTTTAGGTGAATCTCTCATATCGTGGAGGTGCAAGAAGTAGCAGAAGGTTTCTCTATCCTCCACTGAGGTTGAATATCGAGCCATGACAACCACTACAATGGAGGTCGTATGGCTCCGTCGTTTGCTTGCGGACATGGGAGCTGCAACAACACATGCTTCACGAATGTGTTGCGACAACAAGAGTGCAATCTACATTGCAAGCAACCGGACGTTCCACGAACGCACCAAACACATTAAAATAGATTGTCACTATGTCAGAGAGGAATACTTGAATGGAACCATTGATCTGCCATATGTTACATCAGAATACCAGTTAGCAGATTTCTTCACCAAGCCTCTTGTAGCCCCCGATTTCACTTTCTCTTAAACAAACTTTCGCTCATTGTACCGTAAGTTTGAGGGGGGTGTTAAAATGTAAAATATTTTTTGTATTTGTATTTTTATTTTTATTTTTATTATTTTTTCTTATTTATTTTTTTGTATTTTAACTATCTAGTTCAAATAGAACTAGATAGTTAGGGTTTTGGTCAAGTTCCGATTGGAACTTGACCAAACTCTAGCCATTGGAGCTAGTCCAACGGCTAGAGGGAGAGCTCCTTATGAGCTCTCCCCTCCTCTCTATTATAAATAGGGGTACATCCCCCATTGTAAAGCACTTGTAGAAAATGATTTTTAAGCATTTCACATTTTAATAAAATTCCTTTTTTCTTTTTGTGTTTTCCATTTTTATCCTTTTACAGGTCTTGTGTGAAGTGTCTTTCTAGACACTTGTTCGCTTGGTTCAAGTGCTTTGGTGGAACACCACCACTTTCTTACACAGGAATGTAGGGAAGAAAAACATCAATTCCGATAAAAACTATTTGTAATGTGAAGCCTATTAATTTCACCAGGGGTTCACATCTTGTTGCTACCATATGGTTTTTATAAAAGCCCCTTTTACATTACAAATTTTTGCTCAAGCTAATATTTGCATTTTAGAAAATGAAAGATTTTAACACCACTTCCCCCAGTAATCCAATATAGATGTTAACTATGCAGAGTTAACTTTAGCCAGTCTTCTTGCAGATTAGATTGTGAAAGCATGTGCATCTCACAATCTTCTGATCATGCAGAAGCAGGCCCTACAGAAAGTGCTGTAATGAAATATGCGGAAAAGAAATGTATGTCCTACAATGGACATTCACACATAGAAATCAAAGAACAAGTCCAAAAGAGGACATACATAAAAGCCAATAATGGCTAGAAAGCATAAAATCTTATAAATGCACTAAAGGGCTTGAAGAAGCCACACATTACAAAGGGGGAGACCCCACTTATTTATAGGCAAGAGAGGAGTGAGGGAGAGTTAGAGAAAAGCAAGAGAGAGGGACCATTGGGAGTCCCAACAAGGAGTCGTTGGGCTCCCAACGGTCACAATTGTGACCGTTGGGGGCCCAACGACTCTTTGTTGGGGCCCCCAATGGCTGTGCATTAAATGCACAAAAAGAAAAAGAAAAAAAGTCAAAAAGAAATGGAAAAAATAGAAAAAGGTAAAAGGAAAAAAATAGAAAAAGAAAAAGACTAAAATGCCCCTATTGGGCGAGTTTACAGAACTACCCCTTATCGGGTAGTGAATGACAAATATATTTATATATATATATATAGATATATATATATAAATATATATTACATATATTTTAACACCCTCCCTCAAGCTTTACGGGGATACAACGAAAAGCTTGTTGAGAAGAAACATGAAGCGAGGAGCAACAAGAGCTTTGGTGAAGAAGTCCGCCAACTGGTACTCGGATGTGACGTAGGGCAGTGTAATGGTTCCTTTTAGGTATTCGTCTCGAACATAATGGCAATCCATCTCAATATGTTTAGTACGCTCATGAAAGGTGTGGTTGCTTGCAATATAGATAGCACTCTTGTTATCGCAACACATCTTCGAAGGAGTTGAGATGACGATGCCCATATCACAGAGGAGACTCCTAAGCCACACAAGCTCCATGGTTGTAGTGGTCATTGCACGATATTCCGCTTCAGTTGAGGACAATGATACTTTATGCTGCTTCTTGCATCTCCAAGAAATCATAGAGTCACCTAAGAAAACACAAAAACCAGTGGTTGAGACTCTATCATTGGGATTTCCTCCCCAATCAGCATCTGTATAGGCAATTAAATCAAGTGATGATGAAGAGGAAAGAAAAACTCCCTTAGTTATGGTGTTCTTAATATATCTGACAATCCTTAAGACTGCACTCATGTGCACAGTTGTAGGTGCATGTTGAAATTGACTGACGGAATGAACTGCATGAGCTATGTCTAGCCGAGTGATGGATAAGTATGTCAGAGACCCAATGAGTTGATGGTAGGGAGTAGGATTCTCAAGAAGTGTCCCATCTTCCAGCCTTAGCTTTGCATTGATAACCTTAGGGGTTTCTGTCTTTTTATCATCCAAAATTCCAGACTTGGCACAAATGTCAGCAGCAAGTTTCATCTGAGAGAGAATATACCCTCGGGGTGAATATGCAACTTCAATACCTAGAAAATATCTTAAGAAACCAAGGTCAGACATGTCAAAATTTTCTTTTAAAATTTTCTTAATATCATGGATTCCTTGCTCATCACTTCCAGTGATGATCATATCATCAACATATAGTAGTAAAATAACTACAGAGGACCCTGCACTTTTCACAAATAACGCAGTGTCAGTATAACATGAACGAAAATTTAAGCTAGTCATCACATTGCTAAATCTGTCATGCCAAGATTTTGGAGCTTGTTTTAACCCATATAGTGCCTTTTTTAGTTTAAGAACTTTGTTTTCACCAATGGATACTCCTGGTGGAGGATCCATATAGACCTCTTCACTTAGTTCGCCATTAAGAAATGCGTTCTTAACATCCAATTGATAGATAGGCCATTTTTTAATGGATGCAACCGCAATAAGAGTCCTAACACTAGTCATTCTAGCTACGGGAGCAAAGGTTTCCTCATAGTCTATTCCGTACTCTTGAGCATATCCTTTAGCTACCAACCTAGCTTTATAACGTTCTAATGACCCATCACTTTTAGTTTTGATTTTGAAGACCCATCTACATCCAATAGACTTCTTTCCAGTGGGTAATGAAGTTATTTCCCAAGTTTTAGCTTTTTCAAGGGCACTAAGTTCTAGTTTCATGGCTTCAACCCATTGAGGAATGTTTTTGGCTTCATTATAGTGTGATGGTTCATGATAAGAGTGTAATGCAATTAGACATGCCCTATATTTAGGTGTTAAAGATTCATAGGAAACAAACCTATTAGGAGGTTGGAGATTCGGCTAGATCTCCTTAAAGAGGTTTCTTCTATGTTGGAATTTTGAGAATATTTTTCTAAGGCACTTATGGGAATTTCTTGACCACGCCTAGCATAGGTTTGAATTGACCTATTTTCAACATCATTACTTTCAATTTCATCATTACTAAGAGGAGTATCCTCTAAATCATTGGGAACATCCTCCAGGTGAAGAGTCACATCTTCTTGAGAGAGAAGATCAAATAAGAAAGCATATTCGCTTTCATCAATATCTTTATTTTTCTCAAAGCCGTTTTCATTTTCCAAAAAGGTAACATCTTTGGATACATATAGTTTGTTGCTTTTGGGATCGAAGCACCTAAAACCTTTTTGATTTTCTCCGTATCCTAAGAATACACATTCGATAGCTTTAGGAGATAACTTATCTCTTTTATGTGTAAGGACAAAACACTTACACCCAAAAATTCTTAACCTATTAAAATCGGGTGTTCTTTCAAAAAGTTTTTCATATGGAGATATATTTTGAAGGGATGAGGATATCATTCTATTTATCAAATAAGTGGAGGTTAAGGCGGCTTCGGCCCAATAGCATTTAGGAATTTCTTTGGAAATGAGAAGAGTCCTAGTGGTTTCCAAAATGTGTCTATGCTTTCTTTCGGCTAGACCGTTTTGTTGGGGAGTCCTAGGACATGACCTTTGATGACAAATTCCATTGATTTCCAAATATTCTTGAAATTCATTTGATAGATATTCTCCACCGGAATCGGATCGAAGAATGGAGATATTAGTTGAAAATTGATTTTTGACAATCATATGAATTTTTTTAAAAAAGTTAAAAACTTCGGATTTTAAGTTGAGAAAATAGATCCACACATATCGAGTGAAATCATCAATGAAAGTAACATAATATGAGTATCCTCCTTTTGATATGACTGGAGAAGGACCCCAAACATCCGAATGAATTAATTCAAAGGGTCTTTTTGACACAAATGTTCTCTTTGGAAAGGGGGTGGATTTCATTTTTCCAAAAATACAACTCTTGCAAACAAAATGTTTCTCATTACAAAATTTCTTTCCAAAGGGAAAGGAGTACATTTTTGAGAAGCTTGGATGTCCAAGTCTTTGATGCCAAGTTTCTATATTTTTATCTTGGACATGATTACAAAAAGAGTTAGTGGGAAGTTTCAAATTGGTCATGTAGTAGAGATCTCCCCTCCTATGGCCTTGCCCAATCCGCTTCCCGGACTGGAGATCCTGTATAAAGCAATCCTTGGTTGAGAAGGAGATTTCACATCCATGATCACATATTTGAGAGACAGATAAAAGATTTAAATTAAGTTGATGTACTACTCATACATTTGGCACAAAAAAATCTTTCGAAAAATCTAAGGTTCCAAAACTTTTAACTTGTAAAGAGGTACCATCGGCGGTGGAGACAAAAGAGTTTTTGGAGTTGCTACATACATTGGATAGTCCATTTTCGATAGGGGTCATATGAAAAGATGCTCCAGAATCAAGAATCCAAGAAGGCGTACCTGGAGGATAAGAAGAGGCAATGGCGGCTCCCGAAGTTGACGGCGATTTGAGTAGAATTTGAAGTGCTTCGGATAGTTGAGCAAGGGAGAAGGACTCTTTCCCTTTCATTGGCTCCTCCTTTTGGGGAACTTCTTCAATAGTAGCAACTTTACCTTTTGGAGACTCATTTATCTTTGGACAATTAGGTCTTATATGACCCGGTTCTTGACAATGATGGCAAATAGCTTTCCTATAATTGCCATTATAGTTATTTTGCCTCCCAAAGTGTGGAGGCTTATATGCTTTCATATGATTGCCGGGTCTAGACACGGCAAGAACTTCATCTCCTCCTTTAATCATGCCAAGACGTGTTTCTTCTTGGCATATTTCGGCTATGGCATCTTCCAATGGAAGTGGTTTTGATCTATGAAGGAGGGAGGACCTAACTTGCTTATATTCGAGCCTAAGCCCATGTAAAAATTGAAAAAAGTGTTCTTTCTCCATTTGTTCTCTTCTCATTTCAACATCTTCACTTGATACCCATTTGGGTTCAAGAAGGGATAACTCATCCCATAAAGGTCCAAGAGTGCTATAGTAATCTCTTACACTCATTTCACCTTGCTTAATGGTACGAATTTTTTCTTGGATAAAGAATTGACGAGCAAGGTCTTTTTGGGTATACATATCTTTCATAAAGAACCATGCTTCATTTGCTAGGCGGAATTTAGCAATGTTGGCGCAAATCTTCAGCTCCACGTTGTTCATGAACCATGCAAGAATTTTTGCATGCTTACTTTCCCAATCTTCTACCTTGGATTGATGATCTTCAATAGCCTTCATGCGAGCACTTCCTTCTAGAGCCTTTTCTTGATCACCATCAATTTTCGTAAGTTGAAGTTGAGGTTCCCTAATGGTTCCCATCACATATCCCCAAAGCTTTTTACCTTTGAGGTTGTTTTCCATGGCGGCGGCCCACATCATGTAGTTCGTACCATTAAGCTTGAAGGAGAGATCAATCTTTTGTTCTCCTTCCATTATATAGTCAAGAATGGAGGACAAACAAAAAGAGAGAGAAAGCTAGACAACTAGCTATATGAATCAAGAGCACAACCAAGGCTCTGATACCATGTAATGAAATATGCGGAAAAGAAATGTATGTCCTACAATGGACATTCACACATAGAAATCAAAGAACAAGTCCAAAAGAGGACATACACAAAAGCCAATAATGGCTAGAAAGCATAAAATCTTATAAATGCACTAAAGGGCTTGAAGAAGCCACACATTACAAAGGGGGAGACCCCACTTATTTATAGGCAAGAGAGGAGTGAGGGAGAGTTAGAGAAAAGCAAGAGAGAGGGACCATTGGGAGTCCCAACAAGGAGTCGTTGGGCTCCCAACGGTCACAATTGTGACCGTTGGGGGCCCAACGACTCTTTGTTGGGGCCCCCAATGGCTGTGCATTAAATGCACAAAAAGAAAAAGAAAAAAAGTCAAAAAGAAATGGAAAAAATAGAAAAAGGTAAATGGAAAAAATAGAAAAAAAAAGACTAAAATGCCCCTATTGGACGAGTTTACAGAACTACCCCTTATCGGGTAGTGAATGACAAATATATTTATATATATATATAGATATATATTACATATATTTTAACAAGTGCTTGCACTAAGGTTTCATTCACATGCAAAATGCATTTTCTTTCATGGAAATATACTGAAGAGACTATTTCCAAAGCCAAATTGACTGCAAGGATAAATGTCCCAAAGCTAGAACTGATCCATGAAAAACCAAATATAGTATCCTGTATATCTGTGAATTTCCTTGCATTAACCAAATGTATACGAACTTCACAAACAAGTGGTTAAAAAACTAATGATAATTATCCAAGTGCAGTAGTTTTTTTTTCCCTTGAAATGGAAGCATATATAGGTACAAATGCAATCACTGCCAAACCAGTCAAGTACGTACCACTGCAATACTCCAAAACAGTGCAGAAAGTGTTGTGGTCAATCTCAAAGGTGTCCCACAGCCGCACAATGTGATAGTGCACAAGGTTCTTATGAATATTGTACTCTCTAATTGCGTGCCGTATGTAACTTTGCTTCTTCTCTTCACTCCATTGTGCATTCAGTCCATGTAGCTTACATGCCACATATCTATACTCCACCAAATCATAAGCCTGCCCCAAAGTGATGCACTTAAGATCACTGCAAGAAAGTATGTTCTCGCAATTGCCTTTATAGGCAACATATAATAATATAACCATATCTTGCTTAGAAAATCCTGGAGTCTGCCTCAGGAAATTCCCCAGTAAAAGATACCTTAAAAACATTAATTTAACATGCCAAGCACAAAAGATAAGAAATATCGCACCTTGTACACCTCACTAAAACCTCCTTTTCCAAGAAGATTTAAAAGGGCGTAACGGTGGTTCAAAATCTGGTAATTATTGAAACGAGATCCATCCTCATCTCTTATACGCTTTAGCTCACGTATATGCCTTCCCTTCTCAAGTTCATAGCGATCTTTCTCCCTCAGCAACGCTTCTTCTTCCTATAAGGACCAAATAATGCTATTGTGAGATGTCCTCAACCATCAAAAACTAGGTCTGCATGACCACCAACTACATGCCACAACTTCTTTCCAGGTAAAATACTCAATGGTTGCAAGTAAATCCCAACTAATTGCACATGTTGTTGGCAACCTCACATGTTTGACAACCACAGACAATTGCCTGCATCACCTTCAAACAATACAACTTTGGCTGCTAAAATACAACAAAGGAATCCATACTTACACGCTTAATGCTCAACAGCCGTGATTTGCAAATCTCATCCTGAATGAGAAAGTCTTCTTCTGGTATCCCAGATTCATGGTCACTTCCATCACCCTTATCTGCACAAATAAATCATGTAAAAAAAAAAGGTTCCTTCACAAAATAGATCAGTAACAGAAAAATATTGCAAGATGAACATGTATTGAATTAAAGAATACCACATATCGCTTCATCAAACAGATCTAGATAAACAGGTTATAAGGTACAAGCTCAATTCAACAACACAAATCAAAATACAAACAACAATAGCTGGGAGTCCAAATGGCACAGGCCGCCTTCATCCGAAATCTACTCCACCATTCTCCACAATTTGCACTTGGACCAAAATATAAATTTCTAAAAAACGAAAAAAGGTATATGCAAACAGTCTAATGCACAAATAGTCAGTAGGGTTCAATCTATACTTTCTTTGAGAATAGGCTAAATGGACAATTTCACTCTCTAGAAAATCTCTTGCTCAGCTCCCACAACCCTGACATGCTAAAGAACCTGCTTTGTTGCTCAGCTCCAACAACTTTGCTCACTTGACAAACTTGCTTCACAGCTCACTTTAAAAGGCTTGGGTCGAAATGTGTTACCTATAAGAGATGAACCAGTGCTATCCAAATGGCTTGGATGCAAGTGGGTCTAAGTGAAGAATGCACCTCCACTAAGTCATAATGGGGTTATAGCCATCCTTGGCATACCCAAAGTTTGGTGACTGTACCTGAACCTAAGCCATTGTTCATAGAGTTCTATTCTATTTTTAAGTGTCCTTCCTCATATAAGACTTGCTTACCATAAAAATAATATAACAATGTGACTAATGTATGGCAAAAGAGACAGCTACCTCAACTAAGAGAAATATCCCCATCATTTTCTACACATATCCATCAAGGTGGACCTTGACAAGGCACAGACAGAATATGGCATAGTCTGTCGTCAGGCTTGCCTCACGCATAGCCTTTATACAATTAAAACAATGTTCGAGTTAGGAATGAAAACTTACATACAAGTACATTTTTGTTTTCATGATCTCATTAGAGAATCTACCAAATGAATCGCCCAATATTTGAGTCACATTTTGCTCATAACACTTCTTGAAATCCCAAAATTTAGAAATTTTATCTCCTACCTTGTAGCTTGTGAATCATACAGCATGAGCCTGTGTGAAATTTTTAATAATAATCTTTTTTGCATCTCCAACTGCATCAGTGCTACCATCTACCCTTCTACAAGGTCGTTTAACAGCTTAGCACTTGCAACAGAGATTTTCTTGATTTGTAGATTAATATTATATGAGCAGTCCAGAGAACAATGACCTGACAAGATATGTCATTGATTTTCCTTAATGCTAGTAATGGCTCAATATCAAAAGAAAATATTCCTCTTATGTTTATGTACCAACATTTGGTTTCGAGTAATCTTTGCAAAATGAAGCATAGCTAGAAACAAGTCAATTTCATGTTAAAATGTACTGTCTCAACTAATTCCACATAAATCATCATCAAGAAGCACTCAGTAACAGCCATGCCACTTGAAACAAATAAAAGCGAGATCAAAACATCCTTGGAAAATTAATATTTTGGCTGGCCCTCCTTCCTTCCTAAGCAATACAATAAATCAAGGACTTATAAGTTTAGTAAGATCTTCAAAAACTACACCTCCACCTTTGAAAAGATATTCATCATGCAGATGTCTACATATACAGAAACTACCATTAGCTGCCCATTGTAATTTTCAAGAGAAAAAATAATTCAACTGTTTCAAAATGCAATATCTATGAATGCTCTTTTTCCCATTTTGCTTACAATTATTCACTAGAAAAACTGAGAAATAGAAAGCTAAGTTCATACTCAACAACAGTTCCAAAATAGAACTTGCACATCAAACCAACAACTAATAGTTATGAACGGTAACAGACGTAGACAAATCCAATAATTTTAACTGGATACACTTTAGGAATGCTGGCAAGGAACTACCAGATTGTCGCTTTTTCAGTGATTTCCTGTGCCTCTCAATAGCCTCCTTTGCATCCCACAAATTCCTCTGAACAGAAAAGGAATAAAAGGTAATATTCTTGCAGACAATCAAGAATGCTTTTATACCAAATTAAATATGGTAGTGCAATTGTGGAAACCAGCATCATGTACACTGGATGGTAAGCAATTTTACTAATCTGAAAGCTATTATCCATGCATGATGAGAAAAGGAAATCAAAGGTACAGTTTTGACATGAGAATAAACAACAGAAAGCATGGATCATAAAACTAACTAAAATGGCAGCTTCCCAGCAAATGAGTATACCTAATAAATACACCAACACTGGACTGGAATGACAATTTTTGGGGTGATAAAATTTAAAGGACAAACTTATATAAGATGTGGTAGAGAAAGGTATCAAATAAGAAACGAGGATTCAGAAACTGATTAACTAAACCTACTTTCGTGATGAAAAATAAATAAATAAATAAATAAATATAAAAAGGGCCTTGACCGAACGATTAACATTGAACATGGATTGCACGCCTATATAGACAACAAAGAAATTACCCAATTTACATAAATTATTCACAGATTCATATTCAGAAATTAGCCATAGCAAACTCTTACATCCTATTTACAACATGTCCCGTTGAACCTTTCTATGGGGTCTAGTTTATATACTATCTGCTGCTGTAACCTGAAGAGGCTGAATATAAGGACATTATGCAAAGTCAAATACCCCAGAACCAAGATGCCTTCTGTACAAATCTCTACTACTTGCCAAACAGAGGCATAAATTTCATCTAGCTTGTATGAAAATAACAGCAGTCCAATAAAATGTTGATTCATGCACATATTATACCAAAATTTTGCATTTTAATGAAGATTTTGGAATTATAGCAAGCTCCTGTTATATTAAATGCAACTAGAGATATACACAAGCCAACCTGTGCTATACAAGCTCTGGTTCATATAGCCTGTACCAGGCTTGAGACTTTGATCATAATAACAAATAACGAAGAAAACTACCATACGAATTTCTTGGCAGATAGAGAAGCAAGATCAAATCAAGTTAAAACATTGCAATAGTGGACCCAACATGAGAGACAGTACCAAAGCTTTGGTCATCAACAGCTCCAGCATTTTGAACTTATTGTTCATCCTTTTAGTGAAACAGAAAAAATTCTCATGAAAACCTAATAGCATCACCTAGAAAGAAAATCCAACAGTCTTAGAGAAAAACAAGAACCAGGAAATGCAAATGGCCTCCACCCTGGTGAAAATAGCAGCACTGAGTAAAGTGGGGGACATTTAGAGGTCACACAGAAAGCCCATCCACAGATTGTGTAATTACATTCGAGAACACTTCATAGATAACATAATCAGCATTAAATTGCTCAAAAGAGCACATGACCTACATCTGCTCCAGCAAGAGAGACACAAGATGGTTTTGAATATAAATGGCAACTGCACCATTCAGAATTCTTTAGTAATTTATTTTTAGCTGCTTAAGTTTTCTCAGTCATCAATCTCATTATACAGCTATATATTTTTGACAAAAACTATTTCTGAAATGTGATTCTGGTCATTATTTAAGTGTCCTCCAAGTTAGAATCCTATCTTATATTCTAGTGGAACCAAGGAGGACATACTAAGCTACAGTGACAACCTTCCTCAGCAGTAAACAGCAAACAGCAAAAAACTGTTTAAAAAGAACCCTTTTCTGAATAGTTCTTCACATCTTCCTAGAGAGCTCCAACTTGATAAACTGCTAGGTCACCCATATATACTTCTCCAATTTGCTGACAAACCCAAATCTAGTTTCACCAACTTCAATTTCATTAGTATTTATGGTAACCGGCAAATTACAAGAAAACACAGGTTGGATCCTTTTAACTGCAAAAGACACATTACACTAACCAAGCAAACAATTGTTAAGTTATCCTATCAATGGTGCTCGCTAGTGGTGAACCTTTTTGATCTTTTCTATGATTACTCATTAATGGACCTCCAATAAACTTGCTTACTTTACTCTTTTCAACCACCTTTAATTTTCAGGATCAGTTGCATTCTGCATCTCTACTACTTAACACACACACTCCAATAAGTTTTTTAAAATCTCTTCTACCAAAGAGCAGTAACATTAGAAGAATGGTGTAAGTGAAGGCATATGATGAAGGTCATGGGTCCACTAGCGGCACTTGAGCTGGTACATGCATGTGTTATTCCTTATTTAGATTTACTAAGTTGCTTTTAGTTAGCAATAATCATATCTTGTTGAAACCACACAAACATAAGTGGTCATAGCAGAGGCAACAATAGCCTAAAGTTTATGAAAGCCAAAGAATCCTCAAATAGCAGAATAGAAAAGTAAATATCAATCTGACATGCTAGCAGAAAAGAAAATTACAAAATCATGTGTTGCTTCAGATGCAACGGTCTTAAAATGTTCCATCAGGAAGAAAGGCTGCTAAAAGAAATGATGAAGGAAACACTCAAACAAAATGTTCAAAGAAACATACAAGTTGAGTTTGAACATCCTTAAGGGATTGGCCATCCTCCCATGTCTCAGATATAATTGTTCCAGCTCTGCAACAAGCATAAAAATACTTAGAACATGGCTTACAAAAGTAGGCATGTGTGCATACACAGAGTCATTATCATCCAACAAGCAGTTATTAACCACAACCTCAAGCTGGACTCTTTCTCACCCATTTTTTATAACAAAATCTGACAGCCAACCAGACCTAATCAGGCAGGCAGGGAAGCTCAATGTGCCAAGCAAACTACTGAATGTCTGGTTTAACTGAATGATGAAATGAAGTAACTCAGACATTTCATCCGATCTAAAATATGAGCATGCACCAGAATATGGGTTCCTTTGCTGTCTGTCAGGAGGTAGCTTATATTGAGGTAAACTTTTCCTGGTTCTTATAAGAGCACATAATTGAGATGCAAATGTAAACCAGTGGACAAGAAATAGAAATATATCAAACACAACATTTACCTTAAGAATTTAAAAACCTAGAAAGAAGGAACCAATATGTTGGTATTTGCAAAGCATTCACCTAGGAAGGCAATATGTTCTTTTCAGCTTTGCGGACTATTTATTACATCAGGGTATAGAAATAACTTCTCTTTCTTCTTGGTAACTAAAGTTTTCTGTGATTGTCAGCAGAATAATGTTGTTATTTTCATTGAATTTTACTAATTTTACATGGCATTATAGACCCAACTGATGCTCCTTGAAAGGAAGAAAAGTGAACCAGAGCTTGTTCAACAATAGTTCTTCTAAAAATATCTGACTCATACTCTGTGGCATTGTCTTCTTATTGGGACCTTAATTGTATTCCAAGTCCTTTGATACGTAGATGCGGAATCAACTGAACAACTGAAATGCAGATGCATAATGGTGGATAAGAATCTTGCAGCACATAGTGGGTTATAATAATCAGAAATGGAAAAACAAACAAAAAAAGAAATCCATGTGTTAGTTGTTGCACAATACATATTTAGTGGGACTTACGCCTTCTTTGGCAATGTATAGGTTGTTATATATCATAAATACAACTAAATTTTCCTTTTTCCTAATTTGAAAAATTTGGCCGTAATTATTGTATTTTTCACCCCATGGTGTTTGTTTACATGTAGGGGTGTCAACGGATCGGGTTTGGTTTGGACCAGAGTTACCAGAAGCGCCATAGGGCATGGGGAAGCACACTTTCCTGAAGTGCGTTTTGGAAGCGCAAAACGTGACACTTCCGAAACGTGCTGGAAAGTGCCAAAATTTTTTGAGAAGTGTGCTTCCCATTTTAGGAGAAGCACGCTTCCCCTTCTTTTTTCATTTTTTGTGTTTTCATTTTTATTTTTCTTTCTTTTTTCGCTTTTCCCTCGCTTCCTAGGTTGCTTCCCGTTCACTTCCTAGGTCGCTTCCGAGACGATTCTTGGTTCACTTCTAAGTCGTCCCACGCTTCCTGCTTCCTAAAATTTTGGAAGTGCCTTGCTCCCCGCTCCCGCTTCTCCGACTAACAACTCTTGTTTGGACCTAGGAGGAACCAAACCCATACCTGATTTGAAATGATGGTACCGAGTCCGGACCTGGGTCTAATCGGACTCACCATAAGAGAAACCATACCCAGATCCTATAAGGATTCCATGAACCATACTCGGTAAAAT
This sequence comes from Nuphar pumila, assembly GCF_984573655.1. NCBI lineage: Eukaryota > Viridiplantae > Streptophyta > Magnoliopsida > Nymphaeales > Nymphaeaceae > Nuphar > Nuphar pumila. The sequence continues at coordinate 127,439,871 of NC_143256.1, forward strand.
AATATTTTTTATCTTTTTTTACATTGAAAATTTGCGGATCTTAGTCGGAACTCGGGTTGGGCCAGGGTCTGGTATGAAATTTCACAAACCATACCCAACTCCATATATTAATCGAACCCTTTGGGTCCGACCCAGATTCTAATTGGACCTTGTTTTTCACCAAATCCTAACCCTATAGTATAGGGTATGGTACAAGTTGGGTCCAGGTCAAACTTGACCCATTGACAACCCTATTTACATGTTATCAAAGCCCTCCAAGGTATCCACGGCAAGAATGGAGAACCTAAGGCTTCTTCAGCTTTTGTTTACATGCTATCAAAGCCCTCCAGAGCATCCACGAAAAGAAAGGGAAACTTAAGGCTTCTTTAGCAATAAATGATAAACACCTGATGCAGCGTGAAGAGGAACCGAAACACTACTTGATCGTGCAGTATACAGAATACCACGACCACGTCGAGCCACACGCTGATGGCGTGATGGACTCGGTGTCGCCCCGACTGCTATTTTGATGCTCCTGGCAATGCACGGTCGTGCAGCGCAAAATAACACAGAACACATGAAGCAAGGAAAGAAAGCTCATAACAAAAGGAGTTGAGCCCAATGTATTTGAACGGAGAAACAGCTATTAATGTCCACAGGTTTAAACTTGCTAACAGGGAATGGAAAACAAAGACTGACAAATTAATAACAAAAGTATTCGGACTGACAGAGAAAACAAAACAAAAAGACAAAGGAAATAAAAAAGACAAAGGAAATCAGTAAGGACGTGTGGCTCAAAAAAAAAGGAATAGCAAAGAAAACCAAAAGGCTGCGGGAGATTTCAATCAGCTCTCCCCTTCACGAAACCCTAGGCAGGGTATTAATAATGCCCGGCTGGATCTGGGTCTCGGGTCCAGTCCTTGGACCCGAGATGAACTCTGATTGCTACTGGATCTGGGGCGTCTCGGCTCATGCCCTTTGTGCTCGCCTAAAGTAGGTACGAAAGGACCTCTTCTCCGCGCCTCGGTTCAGTGATCCGGATCAAATCCACCACTTGGATCCGATAACCGATCCCATGGTGCAAATCCAGTCCACCGCCTGGGTCAGGTTGTATGGACCTGGGTCCATCCTGCTCTGAATCATTCTCCCCTGGTTGGGAAGAAATCGGCTCTGATGACTTGTTGTCTCCACAGTAAGCATATAAATCAGACACATTGAAGATAGGCGAAATGTGTCAATCTTCAGGCAGTTCAAGGAGGTAGGCATTCGGACCTAAGCGCTGAAGGATCTTGAAAGGATCATATTCTTTAGGACTCAATTTACTATAAGTACCTACTGGGAAACACCCAGGACGCAGGTAAACCCATACTAGTTGACCGACTTGAAACTGGACATCACGACGACCTTGGTCTACAAAGGCGTCGTAGGCTTTGCGGTTCTCAATGAGTTTGGCGTGGGCTTTTCTATGTATGTCACGCATGTGCTCGACAGCATCAAACGAGAAAGACCGGTAAAATAGGTCTGCGAGTGGGGGAAACCTGGTCTCCTTGGTGGAAAGAAGAACTATCTTATGACCCTTAAAGATAAATGTGTACGTGTTACTACAGCCATCATGGATGGTTTTACGGTCAAACTGCCAAGAACGTCCCAAAAGGATGTGACAAGCACTCATAGGGGCCACATCACACCACACTTCATCGCGGTAATGCTCCCCCATGAAAAACTGAACTAGACAACGCAGGGTGATAGGTACCTCGTTTCCTTTCTTGAACCATGCCATCTTATAAGGTTGGGACAGTTTTTCCGTTTTTAGGTTCAAGGTGGACACAACACTCTCGGACACCATATTCTCGCACGCCCCGATATCAATGATAACATCACACGCATGCCCCCTCATAGTTGCACCGGGTTCTAAAAATATTATTTCGCAACCATTTTGTTGGGGCCGACTCTCGGGATGTGGTCAAAACATGACGGATGGTTAACAAATTTTCGATGTTGTCGTCGAACTCAACGACTTTCATCTCATCATCTCCCTCAACAAGCGACTTACCCTCGCTCTCACTATCGGACGCTGACTCAACAATGCCCTCCGCCAAATGAGTGTTCTTACTCACGGTGGGATACTTGGACGCAATATGACCTAGTTCTTGACACCTAAAACAACAAACGGTAGACACACTGAGCTTAGCTTTGGATCTGGTGTGGTACACAGGTCCAGATTGATCGGGTTTGCTAGGGTCGACTCTAGGGGTGGACTTTGAGTCTTCTTTTCTAGGGGAGCTCGCTCACTTGGTTGAGAAACTCGACTTGGGTTGACTGGACTGATCACTACGGGATGTCTTATGTTCCTGCCTCCTTTTCAATTTTTCCTCCACATTCATGGCATAACTGCTTGCCTGATCTAATGATTCGACTGTGATACAACTGAAGTCATCAGAAATAACAGGACAGAGACTAGAAATATACCTCGTGACTTGCTAGTGGGCGGTCTCCTCAATCTGCACTCGCAGGGATAGGCGATGGAACTCAGTAGTGTACTCTGCCACAGTACTGGTGCCTTGACGCAAGGTAAGGTACTCCTTGTAGGCTCTCACAGCGTGATCTGACGGCACGAACTTAGACTGCATCAACCGTTGCATTTTCTCCCAAGTCTATACGCGCTCTAGTCCCTACCGCTCCCTCGACCTCTGCAGCTCAACCCACCATGTCTGCGCTAGGCCTCTCAACCGAGTAGAGGCTAGGGAGACACGATGGTGCTCAGCAACATCGTGATAGTCGAAGAAGAACTGGATGACATAAGACCAGTCGAAGAATTGCTCTGCATCGAATCATCCTGTGAACTCTGGAAGCTCCAGCTTCACCCCGTACGTGGAAGGGCGCTCTGGTACTCTCTGTTGACGAGCCTCCACCATGCCTGCGGGGTACTCGTTCCAGAAGGCATCATCATCCATCACGACCTCGTCTCCTTCACCACGATACTGCTTTCTTGGTAATTGATGTTGACAAACTCCGACGACCTGTGGTCGGCGCTTTGGTCGCGCTGGTCCCTGCTGAAGCTGCATAGGAATTTGTCTCTGTCTGGCTCGCCCGTGAGTGGGAACCATCTGCGGTCGGCGTTGTGGCACTGGTATGATAGGTGGCCTTGCTATAGGTGAAAGGGTTGGTCGGGTCTCGGGCTCTAGGTGGGTAGGAATGGGATAATAGGAGTTTGGGTTGTGGGTCGGGCTAGGATAGTGGTGTTGGGTCGGGTATGGTATTGGGTTTTGGATCGGGGATGGGTTAATGGGTTGGTTCTGGTGCGGGTATTGAGTCTGGTTGGTATAGTATTGGGATGATTCGCCCGATTGGATATGGATCGGGTCTAGTCCTAAGCTACTCGTCGGACCCAGACTTGGATAGGTTGGATCGAGGATCGAGTTGTGGGGATAAAAGGGTTGGTTTGAACTCGATCCACGATCCATATGATTATGGGTCTGGTTTTGACCCGACTCAAATTCAAACTAGAGCTTCATCGGGGTCCGATATGGGTTTTGGTCGGCATTGGATCCATATTGGGGTTCAAACATAATGGGTTGGGTCTGATTCGGGGCAAACCGTGAACCAAACCCAACTGGGTAGGTGGGGTAAGGAGCTTCGGAACTCGGACCCGCTCTCGGGGACCCAAAGGGTGGTCCCCGAGACCCGGACCGGGGTCCTGTCGTAACCGGGTCCGGACCCACCCACACGGATCCGTGACCCCCTGCGGGCAGGTGGGCTGCAGTAGCGCCCCCACACGCAGGTTCAGGGAAATGGGTCTCGGATCCAGCTGACGCTGTGGTGCCAACAGCCTGGCCCAGCATCACGTTGGGGAATTGTGACCTAGGGCCAAGCTGCGGCACAGGCACCATGGCGTGTGGCCAGGTCTGTGCACCAGTATTAGCGTTGGGGTACAGGGCCAGAGCCCCTGGTTTTGGCTGACAAACACCAGTGACCAGGTTGGTAGACAGAACAGGTTTGTAGTGATAGACGGTACCTAACGTGGATCGTGGGCGCGACCAAGAAGGATCGACTGACCTGATTCGACTGATGTAACAGGTACATGACTGTATGCACCGTCACCCAGGTCTGCCCCTGTTTTCAACATTGAGGTCGTGCGCGTACCCCCGGATGACTCGACGATCACAAGTCGATCCTCAATCCCATCGATGCGCTTTGACAAACCAGCCATATCTTTGTTTAGGCGCAGTAGGTTTTCCTATATCTAAGTTACTACGTCCAACACCCGCAGCACCGGATCTTCCACGGCGGTTCCCTCCCGCTCTTTTCCACCGGTAGGATCGTGCCTCACCTCCTGAGCCATCCCGCTGACGAAGGAGGACGCCCGCGCTCTGATACAACTTTGATGCAGCATGAAGAGGAACTGAAACACTATTTGATCGTGTAGTATACAAAATACCACGACCACGTCGAGCCACACGCCGATGACCGTTGATGTCGTGATTGACTCGGTGTCGCCCTGACTGCTATTTTGATGCTCCTGGCAATGCACGGTCGTGCAGCGCAAAATAACGCAGAACACGTGAAGCAAGGAAAGAAAGCTTGGAACAAAAGGAGTCGAGCCCAATGTATTTGAACGGAGAAACAGCTATTAATGTCCACAGATTTGAACTTGCTAACAGGGAATGGAAAACAAAGACTGACAAATTAATAACAAAAGTATTCGGACTGACAGAGAAAACAAAACAAAAAGACAAAGGAAATCAGTAAAGACGTGCGGCTAAAAAAAAAAGGAATAGCAGAGAAAACTAAAGGAGAAAACCAAAAGGCTGCGGGAGATTTCAATCAGCTCTCCCCTTCATGAAACCCTAGGCAAAGTATTAATAATGTCTGGCTGGATCTAGGTCTCGGGTCCAGTCCTTGGACCCAAGACAAACTCTGATTGCTACTGGATCTGGGGTGTCCCGGCTTGTGCCCTTTGTGCTCGCCTGGAGTAGGTACGAAAAGACCTCTTCTCCGCGCCTCGGTTCAGTGATTCGGATCGGATCCACCACTTGGATCCGATCACCGATCCCATGGTGCAAATCCAATCCACCGCCTGGGTCAGGCAGTGTGGACCTAGGTCCATCCTGCTCTGCATCAACACCCTACCATAAACATCTCATTCCAACCCATAGTGGTGGTTTGAACTAAAGAAGCTTGGAGGCCTTGTTAGGATAAGCAACTAGTAGTCACCCAGTGCACCCAAGAGGCTTTATATTGTTTCACTTACCCATGATAGACTGAACTAGAGACCCAACCCCCTTCTATAGTAGAAAGGACATTATAAAATATGTCCAACAATGACAGACTAAACCCCACCACAACAAGCCCCAAAGGGGTTTGGCGTAGTGGGATGGGGCCTAGGCCGCTAGGCAGGCGGACTAGGTTCAAATCCCATGGGTGTCACCCCTTGTGCAAGCTGAATCATGGTGACTCCCTGAGGGCAAGTGGTAAGCCTACGGAGTTTTACACTGCTAGGACAGTGATCGTAAGTACGGCAGGCAGAGCCAGCACGGCTAGGTCTCTGGTCCTAGGGGGCGGTTTCTGTAACGCCTCAAAATCCTGGACTTGAAACCTTTTATGAAAAAGGTTGAAAGCTTTGAAATCGATCATGAAACAGAAGTTCAACGGAAAATCATGTTTGAAATAGCAAGTCCTTTGACCTTGGGCGCATTACAGCGCAAACTTCCCTTTTACAAACCGATTTGCAACTCAAATATATATTTATTGAAAAGAGAAAACAGAGTTTTGATAACACAGTTTTAATAATTCAAGGTTTAAACAAAAGAGAGACTTTCAAAAAAGTTTTATACCATGTTTTTTTTACCAAAATGTCCTCAGGAGCGTAACGTCATGGAAAAGGTCTCGCCTTGAACTCATCGTGTCATCGCAAGCTGCCTCAACCTGTCCACCACCTGCCCATGAAATGGGTCAGTTTCGCGAAAAACTAGTAGGGGTGCAAAAGACAAAGAGGAACAAAGACTGCAATAAGTAAGATAATTGCTCAACTAAACAGGAGAAGCAAAACTAGCAGAGCTATCCATACATGTTGTCGAGTATGGTAAGCAAGACTCCAGTAAAGCAAAGTAGTAACGGAAAAAGTGTTAAACAAGCAAAGTAAGCAGCTGTAGCAGTCTGACTAACTCTACAGGTAGGGAGTAACTAACTCCACCAAGCAGTCAAGCATAGTAAGCAGGGTAACAGAATAAGATAGGCAATCATAACAAAGTTTATGATGCATACAATAGCCGTTGAATTCTTTAGTTCACTGACAAGTAATTATATTAATCATAAAGTGCAAGTCATTGCACAACAAGTAGTTTATAAGCTACATGTGATAAGCAATCACACGGCAACAATTATATATAATCATAAGGTGTAGGCAGCTTGTAAGACAAGCCGCTACATTGGTCCTAGTTGTAGACAGTTCGTAGATTATAAGCTGTGAGCAATTACATTCGTCATATAAACAGTTTGTAGATTACGAGCTGGAAGCAGTCACATTCGTCATAAGAGACGCAAGCCAATAAGTACTATATTACAACAAGCACGAAATAGTTCAACCAAGTAGCAAGTCACATGTTAATATATCGCAACTAACATAATGCTATCATCATAAGCATTTGACTAACACGAGCAGCTAATTATTAACAAAGGACTGCGTAATTAGTTCAACCAACAAGAGCAGTGCCACTATAGGCATGCATAGCTCAACAAGTAGTACGCCGAACTACAGGGCAGCCAAGCAAGTCATGTCACAACACGCACATCTCGACAATGTGAATAGTTTACATTTTGTTTTGCTTATTAGCTGGTCGTTGTAGGTACGCACAAGGCACTAAACGTAGAAACAGCCGAGATCGATTCGGGGGTCTATTATGCCATGTATTTTATGATATCCCGAATGAATGACTGAGTCCGTTCCTAAGGGGACGGCTAGTGACCAAGAGAGTAAATTCTCAAAGGCATACGTGACCCGTGGATGCATCCAAACTTCTGCAGAAGTGGCCTGAAGGATATCTTTGTAGCATTTCCCCTAACTCCGATGACTGAGGAATCAGAGTATTTTGCCCGTAACTGCCATTAAAGGACATGTCCATCGGATTTTTGTAGCATCCATCCCTCTCTCTTGATGAACCATGTCGAACGAGCACGACGGGGGTTTCTTAACCGCCGCCCCATTCTACATGCTCGGGACCATTACGCCCACTCAAGCATCTTGCCTGTGAAGGCGCATAGTCACCATTATGTGAATTACATGCGCCATTGCGCGTTCGAGGCAACCACATACCTCTCATCCTACTCACCGTAAAACGCAACGTACCTGTTCAAAAGTACAACCACGATAAGAGGGGTCAACTCATAGTGAGGGTGAAGATGTCATCATTTTGATGATCTCAAAACACGTGGCATTGGACGTTCGAGGTAAACATAAACCTCTCATCCTACTCATCGTAGTACGCAACGTACTTGTTCAAAAGTACAACTACGATGAGGGGCATGGGCTTCTCAAAAAGGAATCGCCACAACAATACTTTGCTGATAAGATATGGTGTAACCATCCAAGTTCAAACTTGTCATGCTCAGGTCCTTTAGACAGTCACGAGTCTCTTGTCTGTTAGGTGAACATCGACATTACATGCTTAACAAAAAGTGTCAAAACATGCCTCGAGGTTACTGCAGACCTCTCCCCCTGCTCCTCGTAGTCTGATATATCGTAGATGACTAAGGGTACGACTATGAGGAGAGGGGCATGGATTTCTCAGAAGAAATCCATCAGCAATAATCTCGCGAAGGAAGGTAAAGCGCCAACTATCTTAGTTTGGCTAGAAAACCAAATAACTAGGTTTCACCTCAAGGGTGATGCAGCACCGGTCTAGCGATGGTGCAGGTTCCTTAGTAGAACCTTCGCCCATCTCATGCACATGCCCTTAAACAGGGTTATCCGAGTTGTATCAGATACACAAATAGAAGTTGTAAAACACTTCTCCTAAACGCATCGATTTGGGAGATCCAACTACTATCTCGCAAAAGGCTTTTGAAATCTGCTTTATGAAACTATATGTTTTGAAAATAAGTTGGTGCCTAAAAGTCATCCCTTTTTAGAGAACCAAGTGCATAAGTGTGAATCTTGTCTTTTAAGACAAATAAACAAGTTGAAATACGCTCGAAGCTGCACTCAGTGAGTGCAAGCTAACAAAGAGCAAGCACGTGCAGATTACAATGTGGCGATAAAGTATGATCAATCCGCAAAGTGCAAAACTGTGTCGAGTGCAAAACCTCGCAAGTAGTACGCAAGGTACGAAATCATACATCGACTAAACAGCCATATAAGCAAGCGAATAAATACATAGGGTAGTGCACCAGGTACGTAACCGCACCTTAGCTAAACAACCAAGTAGGTACGTGAATACTCAAAGGAATGCACGAGGTACGAAACCGTACCTCAACCAAAACAGACATGCAAGCAAGTAATGGTCAAGGCAAAAGAGCATCAACAACATAAACAGCAGAAAGAACAGAAGAAAAGCCTTGGCGCATAAAGTGTGGGGCAACAGAAAGAAAAGTATAGAAAGTAAATGTGAAACAGAAGCCTAGGCCGATAAAGCGCTACGGCAAAGTAAAGACAAGTAAAAAGCCATGGCGCATAAAGCGCGAGGCAGCAGAAAAGTAAAGAGGACAAGGATCACGAAACCGCGTCCTTAAATTAAAAGACATAAAATGTAAAGACAGGAATTTAAAAGCCTAGGCACATATAGCGCGGTGGCAACAGAAAAGGAAAGTAAAGTAAAGAGGACAATGATCGCGAAACTGTCTCCTTGAATTAAAAGACATACGTATATACTTTATACGTATACATATATCATCGTCCTCTTTCATTTTTAATTATCTTTTCTTATTTTAGTATTTATTCATTCATTGTCCTTTTATGCAAGAATCCCCTACCTTGAGGGGTTGCGGGTCCTCGTACGCCTGCGACGTAGGTAAACATGGGCTCAAGCTACGAAGAGCGAGTCGGCTCCGTCGTTCAACCTGCGAGCGTAAAAGCGTTAGCATGCCAAAATACAAACGAGAAGCGGGTCTGGTAAGTCCTGCAGCAGTACCAGACCCCGATCAGAGAGCTCAACTCCCTGCAGAATGACAGCAAATGCAACAAGGCAGGGTGTCCTGGGTTCCCTGCCTACTCGAACAGCAAAGGCCCCCTGACAGGGCCTTGTTGACCGCCAACAGCAAGCAGCGACAGAGGCAGGGAACCTTGCTCCCTGCATGCCCGAATAGCAAAGAGGGCTAGGGGGCTCAGAGGTGCAGAGGCAGGGACTTCCCTTGCATGCCAACCCTGCAGAAGGGCACAGAGGCAAGGGTTCTGCCCCCTACTTGCTGGAAGGGAGCAGAGACAGGGATTGGGCCTCTGTTTGCCCGACAAAAGCAGAGAGAGAAGGGGGAAACAGGGAGGGCGCGACCACTCCCCGCCAACCAAAATGCAGGGAGGTAATAGAGGCTTGGCCCCTGCCCACCTAACGAGAAAAGGAGAGGGAAACGACGACAGGGCTCGGCCCCTGCCGTCGTTTCCAGACTCAGGGAGGTGGCAGGGGCTCGACCCTTGCCAACCTACCGAGAAACAGAAGGGAGGTGGCAGAGGCTCGGCCCCTGCTGACCTGCCTGAACAAGAGGCAGGCAGAGGGGGCCCTGCCACCCTGCCGACCAAGGCACGAGGGCCACCCGGGAGCCCTCCCCCGAGAGCCCTCTGCCTAACAGAGGAGGTGAAGCAGGAGGCAGCCCTGCCGCCTGCCAGAAGGGAAAGGGGGAGACGACCGAGGGAAGGTGCTCAGCACCTCCCTCACTGGCAGACCCAGAGCCACCACGATGGTGGCTCTGGTCCACCGACCCGAGAACAGGAGGGTCGAGGGAGACAAAGAAGAGAGGAGACAACGAGGAGGGGTGCTCGGCACCACCCTCCTGGTAGACCCAGAGCCACCCATGATGGTGGCTCTGGTCCACCGCCAACAAACGAAAAAGGGGTGGGGTTTACATGGGAAGACTGTGGCGACGAGGGAGTCCACGGACGGCACAGGTGATGGCGACGGCGTCGGGGACATTGGCCGAGCTGCTGGAGCAATGGCGACGACAGACGGTGGTCGGACAAGAGGAGACACCAGGGCACCGACGGGGGTAACAGTGAGAGAGCTAGGAGGGTCTCGTCGCCAAGACTCGAGCAGAAGAGAGGAGAGCAGCGGAAGTGCTATCGTCGGTGGCTGCTGACGTCGGGTGGCCAGAGAAGGGGGTGTCTGCTGAGGCCACCGGACTGGGGGATGGTTGCCGGCGAACGTCGAGCACGGGCAGCGATGACAGGGATGTGCCGCAGACAGGGAGCAGAGCAACGATGGTGGCGTTGACTGGACGCAGGGAGAAAGAGGGTGTCGCTGGCATCTGCAAGGAAGGGGCCGGAGACGAGAGACGAAGAGACGGAAGGGAGGAGAGAGAGAGTGGCGAGGGTTTTACCCCTCGCCCCTCTCAGCTTGCGTCTTTTAAAGACGCAGGCTCTCGCGAAGGTTCGAGATCCCGGGTCTGGGTCAGGCTCGGGTCGAACTCGGATCCGGGCCCGACACGGCGAACCAACCTCGACACGTGTCCGACACGTTTTTTTTTTTACAGGCTTTACAGTTTCTCCATGTAAATATAAAAAAAACACCACAACAAAAATTACACAGATAAACCAGAGCATCTCAGTTAGTTTTGCTACAATAACAATCTTCATTAAATGTAACTTGGGCAGAAGCATTCAATGAAGAAATAGTAATCAAAACCAGCCACAAGCAAATCATCAAAGATAAACCATTCATTATTCGCCATGGAAAGTCATTTGATCTAGAAGAGATTACCTAATCACACCCACATTACCAAGCCTCAAAGAATCCTGACGTATCTTCATCCTTGATTCTTGCCTTTCTGCTTTAGCAACTGAAATCAGCAGATCCGACAACACCTTCATCCTCTGCCCAAGAGAACAAATTCTATAAGCCAGAGGTCCAGACTTAAAAAAATCAAATGCAGAAAAATCAACCTCAACAAAACCAGAACAACACAGCATGTTTCACAGCAAACAAAATCAGTAATAGCTGCACAACTTCTGAAATTGAGATGGTATTCATCTGTGGTTCTAGAAAGGGATTTTCAAAGGCAATTATATAGCAGGTAAAAGTAATAATAAGGTATAATCCATTCAACTTAAAAGACAAAAGAAGTTAACATGCAAAATTTCAGAATGTATTCCTACAATATACAATAGAAGATGTATCTACGTCATAAAAGTGATTTAGACTGTACTGCAGTAGGCAATGTATGTTCATGACTCAGAATTTTTTCCCATGCTCAGTTCCGCTGGCTGAGCACGTACTTGTGGTCGCTATCCTGATAGTGCAAACCAGTAGAGCACCCCTTTTCCCCAGGGAGTCGCCTTGCTTCGGCATAAGCAAGGGGAACGATACCCTTAGAATGTAACCCTGACCAACAGCCTAGCAGCTAAGGCCCCTCCCACTACACTACGCCAAACCCCAGAAATGAGGAGAAAAATGAATAAAACTAGCAGAATCAACTTTTTATGGCCCAAGAAAACAGTAGGAAGGAAAAGATATGGCCAGAAACTAATATCCACACCATAGAACATAACACATTTCAGCTTATCCTCAAAATGCTAGGAGATAATAGGAGAAGATTCAATGAAAAACACCATTTGTTTGCATGAACTTCATCCAGATTCAGATCTTATCCCAAGCAGCTCACAATATAAGCTTTGACAAAACTCCAGAACTTAGCAGATTAGAAACACATTAGTGGTGAATTGCAAGACAACCTTTGGCTTCATTTGCTGCTCTTGCTCTTTAAAGTCTCGCAGTTCCTGAGTTCATGTCACAAATTTGTGAGTGAAACAATAATTGCTTTCGTTCTGAAACCACAAAACAAGAACAACCAAGAAAGGATATATATATATATAGAGAGAGAGAGAGAGCACCTTCTCCAATTGGCGACACACCCCTTGATGGTTTGAAGCTTCTTGGCGAGCTTTAGAGAGTTCTTCTTCCAATGATGTAATTTTTCCTTTCAAAAATGCTATCTCTTCCTAATAGAGTAACAAGAATAAGATAGGTGAAAAAATTGACAATCAATCATACATGTTTAAGCATCCATCCAAACAGTACATCACTGGATAGAATAATATTACAACAAAAGAGGAAAGTAACAAGATGTCTGTCCTCATTAGACTAAAATTAGAAATAGCTAAACAATCTGATCAGACACATGAAACAACTACAAGGACTAGAAAAAATAGAAAATGTACAAAGAAATTAAATATTTTTAGCAACTATTCTACAAAAGCAGGAGGGAGGACAAATAGCCTAATGTACAATTTATGTAACTATAAATTTGTCACCATAAGAAAAATAACTTCGAGACAATAAGAAAACATACTTGCATAGAAGCCCTCTCCTTCAACCAACTCTCCTGCAGTCAAGCTAAAAATAATCAGCAAAGGAAAAGGGCACCAATCACATTTAAGCAGTCAAATATAACAAAATAAAATGAAATTTGTTCTCAAAAGTTCATCATCCAACAGATTGGCATATAGAGATCCAGTGATAAGCATATGCACATCCATAAGAGTGAAGACAGAACATGCAGAATAATGTATACGACCATAGATTCAAGCACTAACACTTTCTGCATTTCAAACAGATCCTAGAGCTTGTAACAGGTACAAGAGTGAAATTATAAATATTCTGTCAACTATTTAAGACTCCAGGCTTTGGGAATGTTCTACTTCAAAAGTATCAGATTTCAAAAACAAAAACAGAGAAAGACAATTGCTTAACCTGATTATATGTGGATAGACTCATTGTTGCTTGAAATAATGCATCTGATGATTCTGACCCAATCTAGTTGAATCAAAAAATAAAGAGGCAAAAAAGGAGAATAAAATAAGTCAAATACGAGAAACATAAAGCACCACACACACACACACACACAGTAACATAGCTCAACAGCAGAACAAATGCCTTATGCAATGAGCTCTCCGAATGACCGTTTGACAGTGAAAATGAAGCAAGAGAAGATTGGGGACGTGATTGATCACAGGCCTTTGGACCACGCCCCCTCCCTGTTATTGAACGTCCTCTACCACGACTATTCTTCCTCCTGTTTCCATCATTTGAACTAATTTGTAGATCCATAGCCTCTATCATCCTTGCCCTTCCATCGATACCCTTCAGAAATAGCAAGTTTTAAATGCATTAATGTTAAAATTAGTCCTCAAATTTAATGAAAAGGATATGTATTACCAAAAGATGAACCTGTAATTTATCGCAATCAATTATTATCATATTAAAATATCCATGCTATAATAAAGGTACCTTATTATTACATGGAATGGGTTTGCAGTGAGTTTTTTTTCTAGTGAAAAATACAGAACATGTCTTATAAGACAGATCATTATAAACATATAACTCACGCACACACATGCATGTGCACATCCACACACACACACACACATGCTATATATATATATATATATATATATATATATATATATATATATATATATATATATATATATATATATGAAAATGGGAATCATCCCACCCCCTTTTTCGTTAGGTCATCATTAGGACCCTCCAAAAATCATAGTTTTAGGTGATTTATGCTCAATTTGAGCAGTTAGATCTGTTTATCAATGCTTATTTATTAAGAAATCAGCTTTGTTTCACATTGATTTGATGTAAGAATGTGAATATTTTTATCACCAAACTTCGGTACAACATCAGCCATTGATTTTTTTACCTCCTTAAAATACACATCTAAGCACAAAAATGCTTCATCAAATGCATGTTCTCTCTCGAATAAACAATGGCAATGACAAACACATCTAATGGTTCGGATCGAGCATAAAACATTTAAACCTATGACTTTTGGAGAGTCCTAACGATGACCTAACGAAAAGGGGGCAGGATGATCCTCTCTCTCTCTATACACACACACACACACACACACACACACACACACACACACATATATATATATATATATATATATATATATATATATATATATATATATATATATATATTGTTGTTGTGTTGATACCAATGAGTTGGACATGATTCTAGTGAGAGATCCTGTAAGCTTTTAAAGCTGAACCCAGTGCAAGGGCTACTTGTTTGGTATAAATGCATAGGACCATTGTCATGTGCAAACTTCCTAGCAAATTGAGGCTGCCTAAACAAACCAAACCAACCTCAGAACATTCTAGTCCACACTTACCAGCCAACACTTCAAGTGAAGAGGAAACCAATCAATTAGTGGGATAAACCTAGGAAGTCGGGGCTGGGAAAGATATCAGTTCTTTGTTGGAACCTTTTCTAGTAGGCCTCCCTCCCTCCTTGTGGTCATAGGATAAAAAGCAAAAGAATGGAGAGAACCATCGAGCAAGGATATGCAAAAAGAGAAAAGGGGATGAAGAGATAAAAAAACATCTATCGGCAAGGGAATATACATACATACATATATATGTGTGTATGTGTGTATTTATTTGTTTGTTCATTTAATAAGGGGATGGAGGATAATTAGACTCTGAACCTGTTTTATGCAAGCCACATATAGCAACCACTCTTTTTTATTTTAAGGAAAAACATGTCTAAACACTTTTATATATTACACATACTCCACAAGCTTAACTTTAAGAACCTACGCAAGTCAATAGGAGAATTCTCCATTATTTCTCCAAACCAGAATGCTATTATGTCTGGTAGGAGACCCCGTGAGAGTATAATTATAGAAACAAGCCATTCATGTGATAACCTTAAAGAAGACTTGGGTTTTACACTCAAACTCGAACTAGAGAAGGCTTTTGATTATTGATTGGGCCTTTCTCTTGCATTGTATGAATTGAATGGATCAATGGAAGAGATGGATCCTTGACATTCAATCTTAATATCCATTAATGGGTATCTAGTGCTCTGATTTCTCTGTCCTGTGGGCTGCACCAAGAAGAACCCCTATCACTGATATTTTTCAGCATTGCTTGTAAAAGTTTTAGTGCATTGATGAAGGAGGTGGCTTCTTGTTTCATGAGGATGTTTCTTTACCAAGTATGCTTCAGCTAGCCCATATGTTTTTAGCAAATAATGTGCTAATATTTGGAAAAGCCAGTGTTGAAAAAATGTGGAGACTATGGCTGATCTTGAAATGTTTTTCATTTGTGTCAAGTTTAATTATCAATGAGAGCAAATGTGAGCTGATTTTAAAGCGAAGGAAAGGTCAAAAGACTCAAAACAGTTGGCATCGGTCAAACTTTGTATGCAATCTAGGTGCCATTACCCATGAAATATCTTGGCATGAACTTACGTAAAAGCATTTCTATAGAGGCCGACTGGGCAGCTATGGATGATCATATAGAAAAAAAATGCAGTCATGAAGACGTGAATGTCAGGAAACACTAAAGAGAAAAAACTAAGGTCACTAAGTGACTAGGAAATGCACAAGCACACAAGCAATAGGCCACTAATGGGCAAGAATACAATGAGCCAAAAAGTGGCAATTGACAAACATAAAATGAGAAAAAGAGCTAAAAAAATATAAGAAATCTTATAGAGAAAAGCTTCAAGAAGCTTAAGGAATACATGGGGCAAAGCCCCTTATTTATACACAAATGGGACCCAAGGAGGGGCTCTCATACAGTCGTTAGTGTAAAAATGTCTACGAAGAGACAATACGCATACAAGCACTAGTACTTCACAAAAGATGTGCACAAAGGCACTCAAAGAACACTTGAGCAAATACGCAAAAAGTGTAAAATAATGCAAACATGCACAAATGCATGTAATACGATTGTATTGAATAAAAGGAGGGAAGCTTGAGACTCTCAAGCCATAAATTTACAAAGGGGAAATACCCCTATTTATACACCTCAAGGGGGTCACCTTGGGGGCTCCCAAAAGGAGTCGTTGGGAGCCCCAAACGGTCACAATTGTGACCGTTGGGGCTCCCCAACGACTCTTTTAGGGGAGCCTTCCCAAGGTGGCACGAAAAGCCATAAAAAGAAAATAAAAAAGAATAAAGGAAAAGAAAGAAAGAAAAAGAAAATACAATCATATTCCAAGTGGAATATGCGTAAAAAGTGAATTTACAGAAATACCCTTTTCGGGTATTATGATCAAAATAAATATATATTAGTATATATGTATATATATAATATATATAGATATGTATATATATATATAATATATATATATATATATATATGTATATGTATCTTTATATATATACATACTAATATATATACATAAGGATTACATTTTTAACACCCTCCCTCAAACTTACGGTGCGATAACCGCAAGTTTGCCCAAAAGAAAATGAAACTGAGGGAAGCAAAGCGCCTTAGTGAAGAAATCTGCTAATTGATATTCCGATGTCAAATATGGAAGATCGCTAATTTTCTTCAAATATTCTTCCAGAACATAATGGCAATCCATCTCTATATGCTTCGTACACTCATGGAAGGTATGATTTTTGGCAATGTATATCGCACTCTTATTGTCACAGCATAACTTTGTCGGTTCTTGAATATGAACTCCCATATCTTCTAGCAGACGCTGAATCCATACTATTTCCATGGTTGTGGAGGCCATGGCTCTATACTCAGCTTCGGTGGAGGATAAGAAGACCTTTTGTTGCTTTTTATACCTCCAAGAGACCAATGATTCACCTAAAAAGATACAGAAACGAGTGGTGCTTTGGTCTAATGTATAGACCTATGATTCTTTTTCTATACATAGACCTATGATTCTTTTTCTTCTATACTCGGCTGACTCGGCTCGGCTCGGCCCTCCAACGAGTCAACCCGGCAAGGCAAACTCGGCCTGATAAGACTCGGCCTTGACTCGGGCCTGACTCGGCCTGACTCGGCCTGACTCGGCTTGACTCGGCCTGACTCGAGCGAATTCTGGGATGTTTGAAATTTGATTTTTTATTTGAGTTAAACAAACATGGGACGAAGTACGGTTGTTACAGACAGAACATATGTTTTGTCTGTTATGTTCTAAGGGTTTGTCCAATCTTGGACAAGCAATCAGACAGACCCTTAGGGTCTCTTGTGAGTGTGTCCTTAGTGGTCCTTGTGTTGGCTGATTTGGTGGATTGATGTGCTCATTGGATTTGTGGTATGTGTGCTCTTGGATCTTCCCTGTGTGTGTGTGTTAACTTCGTAACAGGTACTAAGTATCACTATCATAGCATAATCAACTATAATATTTATATGTTGCATCTCTTTCGAGAATTTTTGTCATGCCACTTAATTTCATATTTTTCAACTGACACCATAGTTATTCTTCAACTTACTCCGTAGTCCTTTGTCTAAAAAAGAAATTTGAAGGCTATTTAGCAGGATATCCTAGAGTTTTTTGCTACAGCATTAGTTGCCTTTAATGACCTTTGTTCATTTGTCAAGGATGTACATTTATATATGGTCACATGGACAACAAAAAGGACAGATGGCATGCCATTGTTGTTCAATTTTGCATTAAGAATATTGTATAAGGGGGCATGACACAAGGGTAACTGGTAAGTTGGAAATATTCCTTTGAGATAGTCTGGGAGAGATCAGCCTATGCATTTTTCAATGCTACTGCTCTCTATGAATGGTTTAACTAGAAAATGACAAACCCAGGAAGTAATACAAGCAAAAACCAAGCTAATTTAGTTGATGCCAATTGTTATCAGTTCAAAAGCAACCTAAGAAAGTCACATCTCTCTCCCAGTTTCAGTGATTACATGCCTTTACACAACCCAAGGATCCCTTGTTTACTGAAAAACATGGTTTGAGACAAATTATAAATTGTTTTTCTTTTAAAATCAAAAGTTAACAAAACCCGGTCCGAGTCACCGAGTTGACCCGCCAAGTCATGAGTCAATAAAGAACGAGTCGAGTCCTGAGTCACGGGTTTTAAAACCTTGCATATGAGTGAATGGCGCTAAGGCACGCTCTATGTATAGAAGAAAAAGAATCATAGGATATGAATCTAGAGGGAGGTCTCCTATTTCTCTCAGTTCTTTGAGAACTTATTGTCTCAGTAGGCTCACTATATTTTTCTATAGCACTTTTAAAACTGCTTTGGTCTCTATGTCTATATACAACAGGCGCTCTAGAAGTTCGATCATCAGCCTCATGATAGATGAAAGGCTGAGGAAGATGGTTATCCTCTTCTACTTCATTTTCACTTGGTGTGAATTCATCATCACTAATGTCATCATTTCTTGATAAAAGTTCAAACAAAAAAGAATAATCCATATTTTTCTCATGAGATTCAGAATTTTCAAATCCACTAACATTTTCTAGAAAACTTACATTTCTAAACACATATAATTTATCATTTTTGACATCGTAGCATCGAAATCCTTTTTGGGTCTCAGAATATCCAAGGAAGGAACATGAAATGGCTTTAAGAGAAAGTTTATCATTTTTATCTGTCAGAATAAAACATTTGCACCCAAAAACCCTTAACCTGCTATAATCAGGATCCCTTTTATATAAAATTTCAAATGGCGAAATTTTATCCAAATTTTTGGATGGAAGGCGGTTAATAAGATAAACAGATGCAAGAGTTGCTTCGGCCCAAAATCTTTTCGGGATGTTTTGGGAAATGAGCAGGGTTCTGGTTGTCCCAATAATGTGTTTATGTTTCCTTTCAGCCAAACCATTTTGTTGGGGTGTTTTGGGACATGATTTTTTATGAATTATCCCATATTTCTCAAGATAGCTTTTAAAATCATTTGAGAGGTATTCTCCTCCAGAATCGGATCTAAAGATTTTCATATTTGCATCAAATTGATTCTTAATCATCATATGATAAATCTTAAATGTTGTAAAAACTTCATGTTTATATTTGAGGAAATATATCCAGGTAAATCTAGAAAAATCATCTACAAATATCACATAATAAGATAATCCTCCCTTTGAAATAATAGGTGTCGGTCCCCAAACATCCGAATGAACGAGTTCAAAAGATTTTGTAGTAAACATGGATCTTTGATAATATGGCAAACTTCTCATTTTTCTAAGTGTGCAATCATTACAAACAAAATTTTTCTTACATAAATGTTTGGCAAAAGGAAGATACAAAATTTTTGTGACATTGGGGTGATCAAGTCGTTTGTGTCATACATTAATGTCTTTGTGATGCATCATATTACAAAAAGAGTCTTTTGGAATTTAAAGAAAGTCCACATGGTAGAGATCTCCTTTTCTAGAGCCTTCCTCAATCAATTTCCCGGACCGGCGATCCTGTATCCAACATTTATCAGATGAGAATTTTATATCACATCCATGGTCCAAGAGTTGAGAGACAGAAAGTAAGTTTAAATTTAGCTTTGGAATAAATCTGATTTTCGGAATAAAAAAACCTTTTTCTTCAAAATTTCCAGTGCCTTTAATTTCTAGAGAAGTGACATCCGCAGTTGAAACAAAAGATGTTAATGAATGTTTTAGAAAATCGGATAAAGAACATATGTTGGGGGACATATGAAAGAAGGCACCCGAATCTAAGACCAAGAGGTCTTACCAGGAGAAGGAGAGGTAGATGTAGCTGCTCCAGAAACAGCTCCCTTAAGAAGTGGTTGAAGTGCTTCCATGATTTGATGAAGAGAAAGAGGCTCATTTGAGGGAGTCACATTTTCTTCCTTTTGAGAAGTGGTGGCCATGGCAAGCAGCTTCTTCCATTTAGAACAAATAGGTTTGATATGCCCTGGTTCCTTACAAAAATAGCAGACAAGTTTGTTGTAGTCCCTTCTTCCTCCTTGACCACTTGATCCTTGATTTTGAAGTGAGGAGGCTTATAAGCTCGTACATTGTTTCCCGGTCTTGAAACAGCATTAACGGCATCACTTTTTTCATTAGATGAAGTTGTAAGAACACTCGAATTGTTTTTGCTAGAATTCATACGAGTTTCCTCCCCACTTAGCTTAGTAATGACATCTTCAAGCGAGGGAGAAACGAAAGAAGAAAAGAGAGAATACCGAATTTGCTCGAAATCGGGTCTAAGACCATTCAAAAAATTGAAAAAAATGATCATCTTCCAATTGGTTGTACCTAAGCTCAATAGTCTCTAATGCTCATGTCTCCTTGCTTAGTTTCTCTTATTTTTTTCTTGCAAAAAGAAATGCCTAGCAAGGTCTTTTTTAGTGTACATACCTTTCATAAAGAACCAAGCTTCATTTGCTTTCTTAAATTTTGCAAGATCGGCGCATATTTTGAGCTTCATATTATTCATGAACCATGCCAATATCTTGGCATACTCGCTTTCCCAATCTTCAACTTTAGATTGGTATTCTTGAATAGCTTTGGCCTTCTCTTTTTCATTCAAGGCCTTTTCTTCATTTCCCTCCTTTGTAAGCTTCAATTGTGGTTCTGGAATGATTCCACGTACATACCCCCAAAGTCTTTTACCTTTGAGGTTGTTTTCCATGACAGCCGCCCACGTTCTATAATTTGTTATGAAGGAGTTTGATGAAGAGCAAAAAGAGTGATACTTAAAAAATTACTCAAACGTAAGTAAGAGTACTCCAATGATACTTTCACAACCAATGCTCTGATACCATGTCAAGAAACACTAGAGAGAAAAAAATAATGTCACTAAGTGACTAGAAAATGCACAAGCACACAAACAATAGGCCACTAATGGGCAAGAATACAATGAGCCACAAAGTGGCAATTGACAAACATAAAATGAGAAAAAGAGCTAAAAATATATATATATATATATATATATATATATATTCTTATAAAGAAAAGCTTCAAGAAGCTTAAGGAATACATGGGGCAGAGCCCCTTATTTATACACAAATGGGACCCAAGGAGAGGCTCCCATATAGTCATTGGAGGGGTCCAACGACTCTATGGTGGACCCCCCCCCCCCATGATGAAATAAATAAAAAGAAGAAAAAGAAAAAGAAGAAAAAAGGAAAAGGCATATTCTAAATGAATGTGTGTTACATGTGAAAAGACTATTTTACCCCTAGTGGGTATTACAAAATATATATATCTAGATAGACACATAGACATGTATATGAAATCTCTCTCTCTCTCTCTCTCTCTCTCTCTCTCTCTCTCTCTCTCTCTCTCTCTCTCTCTCTCTATATATATATATATATATATATATATATAGATATAGATATAGATATAGATATATAGATATATATGAATTATTAATACAATTTAACAATGAACCAATCATTATTTACTTCTAGCTAGCAGAACTATATGTTAAAATATATGTACCATATATATACATATATATATATGTATTTTTTTCCTTTATCTTTTATAATGCCCACTAGGGGAAATTTAGTCTTTTCCTTTCCATGTAAAATATGCATGACCAATAGGGTCTTTTTTTAGTTTCTTTTATTTTTCTTATTTTCATTTTTTATTTTTTATTTTTTATTTTAAATATGTAAAAGGGACCCCCACTAGAGCTATTGGGATACCCCCCAATGGTCACAAATGTGATCTTTGGGGGGCTCCCAACGACTCTATCGGAGCCCCCTTGGGTCCCTTTTGTGTGTATAAATATGAGGTCTTTCCCCATCTCTCTTTAATGTTTTTTCAAGAATTTCATAATATACTGTGACTTATATTTTTAAGCTCTCTCTTCTCACTTTGTGTGTGTTTGGTGTTGCCCTTTGTGGCACATTGTATTTGGTCAATTAGTGACATCTTGCTTATGTATTTGTGTCTTCTTGTAGTCACTTTGTGATATTGTTTGAACACTCTTGGGACTTTTTGCCTTTTGCTTTTTAGTGTGATTAAGCTTGACACTAGTGTTCTGATTTATTTTCTCCAAATTATAGAACTTGTCTAATGATAATCCACTCCTATCATGAGTCTTCTAATTTTAAAAAAGCTCATCCACATTAGATTGATGCTATGAAACTTGAATTAAAAGCACTCAACAAGCTAACACTTTGGACAATTGTAAGTCTCCCTTTAGGAAAAAAGGCTATTGGATGTAGAGGAGTTTATAAAGTCAAAACTAAGAGTGATAGGTCATTAGAAAGATACAAAGCTAGGTTAGTTGCTAAAGGGTATGCACAAGAATATGGAATTGATTAGGAGAAAACCTTTGCTACAGTTGCTAAGATGACTAGTGTAAGTGTAACGCCCCAAAATTTCGACTTGTGATTTCGAAAACCTTATCGAAAAACCTTTCAAAGATTTAAAGTTTAATATTTAAAAACAACAGCGGAAGGCATTTAGAAATGAACACAAGTCAACAATCCTGGGTACGTTAGCTGAAAAACCATCATTCACATGTACAACATCTTAAAGAAATTTAAGAAATAAGGCAATCGATTAAAATCTGCAGTTTATTACAAAATGAGCCTTTTATTCCAAAGTTCAATAAATCTAAGAAAAACTCCAAAAAATCCCAGAGCCAAGCCGCCAGCAGAAAGAAAATGAATCTTGATCCACGTTGCACCACGCCATCGGCCGCCAGTGAAGTCCTACTCCTCACCTACCCATGAAATGGGTCAGCTTCATAACAAACCAGTAGGTGCACGAACAGATAAGTAGAATGAAAATAAAACAGGACATTCATGAGATAAGCAGTTATGATATTTAAGCAATTAAAGCAGTTGTAGTCTATTCTAGCAAATGTAATAAGTGCAAAGAGAAGCAGTGTAAGTCTCAGTCATCTATATCTATTCCTGAATATATTCTTTAAGTTCTGATATTAACTGGCCTGTGGGTACGCACAGACGCGAAGCGTAGAAACAGCCGAGACCGATCCGAGGGTTTATTATGTTAGGTGTTTTCATTAACCCGGATGGCTGACTGAGTCCGCTCCTAAGGGGACGGTCAGTGACCAAGAGAGTAAATCCCCAAAGGCATTCGTGGCCCATGGATGCATCCAACTTCTGCAGAAGTGCCTGGGAGTTACCACCTAGGATAATTTATGGTAATCCCAATTCCCCTAACTCCGATGACTGGGGAAAACCGAGTCTTTTGCTCGTGGGGTGGTTGTTAACAACCTGTCCATCGGAGTCTTTGTACCATCCATCCTCTCCCTTGATGAACCGTGAAGATCGGATGGGTACGACGGGGGTTTCTTAACCGCCGTCCCATCCTACATGCTCTGGTCCATTAGACCCACTCGAGCATCTTGCCTGTGAAGGCGAAATGGTCACCATTTTATGTGATCTCAGCATTTTGCTAATAGCATTCATCGAGGTTGCCACAACCTCATCATCCCACCATCGTAACCCACATGGGACGTACTTGTCCAAAAGTACGATCGTACTTTCCAAGAGGTACAACTACGATGAGAGGGCAACATAATGGTTTATGATTCTTTTGTTTCCTACATGACATGTTTTGCTTTTCTGAGCAATTGGCTTGTGGAGGCCGATATTATTAAATTCGGTAAAGTATAGATTTCACCCCTCAATACCCTCCATGATCTTACATAAAATTCATATTATACCTGCCTTAAGGTTCGGTTATAATGGCAATTGCAGTGGTTTTGAATCTCTTCACAAGGTCTATCTCAAGTATGCAGTTTCAAAGGAATAAGCATGCATAATAGACAATTATGAGTTAAGCACTCGTACACGTAAACAGGCATGACAAGTAAACTACTTGATTCTTTCTAGAATGAGTCTACCTAGAGGATTTATATTATGAAATAAAAGAATCACAAAGAGTAAAACATGGATCAACAAATATTTCTTCAAAGTCGCAAATATGCAAAATAATTATTCTATCTCAGAAGTCTTATTTTATTTTGTTCATACATACTATTCGTGCGACTTTCCCCTACCTCGGGATGTCGTGCAGCTGCGTGCGTCTACGCGTGTAGATGATACGAGGCTCGGGCCGCGGAGCCAGAGCGAGGGGTCCGATGCGAGGTCTGCAACAGTGCTATGTTAATTATCATGCGGAGCAAAAGAAAGACAAACCTGCCTATAGGAAAAGAGAGGCAGCAGAGGTGTGCCCCTGCTGGCCGAAAACAGACAAGCGACGGGGGAACAAGCCCCTGCCTAAACATAGCGTAGCGGCATGGGGCCAACCCCTGCCGACAGCCACCAAGTGGCAGGGGCTGAGCCCCTGCCAACGGCACACAGTGGCAGGGGCTGAGCCCCTGCCGATAGCAATGGATGGCAGGGGGCCAGCCCCTGCCGGAAGCAATGGATGGCAGGAGGCCAACCCCTGCCAGAAGCACATGGATGGCAGGGGGCCAGCCCCTGCCGAAAGCACAGGTCGGCAGGGGCCAACCCCTGCCGCCAGCACGAAGTGGCAGGGGCTGAGCCCCTGCCGACAACACAGGTCGGCAAGGGCCACCCCTGCCGACAGCACCAGACGGCAGGGGTCCCAGCCCCTGCCGAAAGCACAGGTCGGCAGGGGCCAACCCCTGCCGACAGCACGATGTGGCAGGGGCTGAGCCCCTGCCGACAACACAGGTCGGCAGGGGCCAACCCCTGCCGACAGCACGATGTGGCTGGGGCTGAGCCCCTGCCGACAACACAGGTCGGCAAGGGGTCACCCCTGCCGACAGCACCAGACGGCAGGGGGCCAGCCCCTGCCGAAAGCCACGAGGTGGCAGCAAAAAGGGGTGCCGCAGGGGCCAGCGGTCCCCTGCCGGCACTCCGGCGAATCGCAGAGGGAGACGGGGACGACAGGGGCCTCGTAGGCCACCTGTCGGGGCCCTGGCGACACAGAGAGGCGGTGGGAGGCCGCGGCAGTGGTTGTGAGCCACCTGTCGGCCTCCCGGCGAGGTGACAGGGAGGGGGTGAGGAGGAGAAGAGGGAGGAGAAGAGAAGAACGGCGTACCTGGGGGGGGGGGTTCCCGGCGTCGGCGGCGGGCGCATCAGGGAAGGAGACCGGCGCGGGGGAGGAAGCTCGAGAGGGGAGGCGTGCCTCCCCTCCGGCCCGGGTCCAAACCGATATTTTTTTTTTTTTAAATGGGGTTTTACATCCTACCCCTCTTAAAAGAATTTCGTCCGCGAAATATCTATTACCTTGAAGAATCAAAATACAGGTCAGGATATTTTTCTCTGATATCGTTCTCAGGTTCCCAAGTACATTCGTCAATCCCATGATGTTGCCACCGAACCTTTACAAAGGAAATGGTCTTTGATCTAAGCACTTGGTCACGACGGTCGATGATCTCCACTGGTCTTTCTTCGAAAGTCAAGTCCCCTCTAATGTCCACATCATCATAATGAATGATGTGCGATGGATCGTGAACATACTTCCTCAACATGGATACGTGAAAAACATTATGGATCAGAGCATACTGCGGAGGTAACGCCACGCGATAAGCTGCTTCTCCAATTCGCTCCAGGATTTCGAACGGTCCGACGTATCTAGGACTCAGCTTTCCCTTCTTCCCGAACCGAAATACGCTCTTCGTCGGAGATACCTTAACAAAAACCATCTCACCAATATCGAAGGTAAGCTCTCGTCGGCGTCTATCTGCATAGCTCTTCTGCCGACTTTGAGCGGTACGGAGTCGTTCCCGAATCATCTGCACTTGTTGAGTATAGTGTTGCAAGACTATAGGTGCCTCCAATTTTCGCTCGCCAATCTCGTCCCAGTAAACAGGTGATCGACATGGCCTCCCATACAAAGCTTCGTATGGGGCCATCCCGATGCTCGCATGATAGCTGTTGTTATACGCGAACTCCGCCAAACTGATGTGGGAATCCCACTCTCCCTTCCAGTCCATCATACAGGCTCGAAGCATGTCTTCCAAGGTTTGAATCGTACGCTCCGACTGCCCGTCCGTCTGAGGGTGAAATGCAGTACTAAACTTTAACTTTGTGCCCAACGCCAACTGAAGTTGTCCCCAAAACCTTGAAGTGAATCTAGGATCACGATCGGAGATAATCGAGACTGGAACACCGTGCAATCTCACAATCTCTCTAACATAGAGATCAGCGAGACTATCTAACGATTGGTTGAGACAGATAGGTAGAAAGTGAGCCGACTTGGTGAGTCTATCGACGATCACCCAAATCGCGTCATGCTTTCTCCGCGTCCTCGGAAGACCGACTATAAAGTCCATGGTAACATCTTCCCACTTCCATAGAGGGATCTCTATCTGCTGCATGACCCCACCGGGTCTCTGGTGCTCGATCTTGATTTGCTGACACGTTAAACACTTCGAGACATACTCAGCCACGTCTCGCTTCATACCGTTCCACCAATAACTGCGTTGCAGGTCCTTGAACATCTTCGTGCTACCCGGGTGAATTATGTACCTAGAATTGTGGGCTTCCGCAAGAACTTCATCTCGAAGAACCGGGTCATCAGGAACCCAAAGGCGCTCTCTCAACCATATACTTCCATCCTCCTTCAGACGAAAAGGTGTATCTGCCAATACCGCTTGAGCCTTCAACTTCTCGTAGCGCGCATCAGTCTTCTGCCCATTGATGATTCTCGCTAGTAGCTCAGGTTGAGCAACAAGGTGGGATAAACCGATTGAACCTTGAGTGATTGCGAAAGGTTCCCAAGAGGCTAGGTCTTCGACCAACCTCCATCCAGCAAATAAAGCATTAATCGAAACTTCCGGTGCTTTGCGGCTGAGAGCGTCAGCCACGACGTTCGCCTTTCCTGGGTGGTAGGAGAGGGTGAAGTCGTAATCCTTGAGGAATTCAAGCCAACGCCGTTGTCTCATATTCAATTCCTTCTGTGAAAATAGGTACTTAAGGCTCTTATGATCGGTGAATGCTTCAAACTGCTCCCCATACAAGTAATGTCGCCATATCTTCAGTGCGAACACCACCGCAGCTAACTCTAAATCGTGAGTTGGGTAGTTCTTCTCGTGAATTTTAAGTTGTCGAGAAGCATAAGCGATCACCTTCCCATTCTGCATCAGCACGGCCCCTAGGCCTGACCCAGAGGCATCGGTATAAATCACGAACCCGCCCTTACCAGAAGGTAAGGTCAAAATAGGAGCACTGGTAAGTCGCTCCTTCAATAATTGAAAACTCGCCTCGCACTTCTCGTCCCATAAGAATTTAGCCTCTTTCTTCAGTAACTTAGTCAGGGGTAACGCAATTTTAGAAAAATCCTGAATGAATCTTCTGTAGTAACCCGCTAGTCCAAGGAAACTCCTGATATCATGCGCGTTCTTTGGTTGCTGCCAACCAAGTACAGCCTCCACCTTTGCAGGGTCCACGGGCACTCCTTCTTTAGAAATAACGTGTCCCAGAAACATGACTTCCTCGAGCCAGAATTCACATTTAGAGAACTTGGCATACAACTGTTCATTTCGCAAGGTCTCCAACACAACTGTTAGGTGCTCTCGATGTTGCTCTCGACTTTCTGAGTACACCAAGATGTCGTCGATGAACACGATCACGAAGGTGTCCAAAAATGGCTTGAACACCCTATTCATCAAGTCCATGAAAGCTGCGGGGGCATTGGTCAGTCCGAACGGCATGACTGTGAACTCGTAATGTTCGTATCTCGTCCGAAAGGCCGTCTTAGGAATATCCTCATTCCTAATTCTGAGCTGATGATATCCAGACCTAAGATCGATTTTCGAGAAAACCTTAGCCTTCTGCAACTGATCGAACAAGTCTTTGATACGCGGCAATGGGTACTTGTTTTTTATTGTGGCCTGGTTGAGCATTCGATAGTCGATACACAACCGCAAGGTCCCGTCCTTCTTCTTCACGAAGAGCACAGGAGCTCCCCAAGGAGAAACGCTGGGGCGAATGAATCCCTGATCCAACAACTCCTGCAACTGCTTCTTCAGCTCTTCAAGCTCAGCTGGCGCCATTCTGTAGGGTGCTTTGGAGATTGGTGTCGTACCTAGTAGCAATTCAATATTGAATTCTACCTCACGAGACGGTGGAAGTCCCGACAGCTCTTTAGGAAAAACGTCGGGGTAATCGTGAACAACATCTAGCTCACTGATGGGAATGGGCATTGGATCTGACTGGATAACACTAACCAAAAAGGCAGTGTATCCCTTCCGCAAGAAGTTCTGTGCTTTAAACGCCGAGATCATCCGGCTTGCTCGAACAGGTCTGGGAATTCTGAAATCTACTCTCGAAGAGCCCGGAGGTGATAAAACGATCTTGCCATCACGGCAAAAGATCTTGGCATGATACTTGTGCAACCAATCCATGCCTAGGATGACGTCAAATTCAGTCATCTCCAGCAAGATAGCACAAGCAGGCAAGTGCCGCTCTGCCACAACTACGTCCAAATCAGGTATGTAAGTAGTGCAAACCGTGTTCTTCCCAACGGGGTTATACACGTCTAATGCCTTATCAAGTGTTTTTACCGTTATATGCAATTGTTTTACGAATCTTTCTGACACAAACGAGTGCGTAGCACCACAATCAAAGAGTGCAAAAGCTGCTTGATCAGCAACAAGAATGGTACCTTGAACGAGATCCCCTTTGGTCAATTGATCCACTGTGGCTGCATAAACTCGACCCGGCTCTCTGCCGCTGCTTGGTTGTGCTCGTTGTTGCTGCTGATGAGGTGGTCGAGGAGGCTGAGCTACGTTGCCGGTTCGCTTGAGGTCATCTGCTGCTTTCTTCCGGCAGTCGCGTATGAAATGGCCCATCTTGCCACAGTACAGGCATCCGCCAGTGTCCCGCGGACAAGATTGTCCCACATGAGGCCTCTTGCACCTGGGGCAGTTATCACTCGACGGTTGCCTGGGCGGTGGAGGGCCCTGTTGTCGCTGGCGTTTTGCTGGAGGAAACTGTTTCTTCCCTGCTTCAGTCTTCACTGGAAAAGGTGGTCGCTGCCCTGGGCCGCCGGAAAAGGTCTTCTTCTGCTCACCACCTGACGCGGTTGACTTCTTGGCTTGCACACTTTTTGAACGCTCCCAATCCTCGTTCAGTAGGGTGGCTGCTGCTACTGCCGCAGAAAAAGTCGCGGGCATACTGGTGAGAACCCTATGCCTGAGTCCTTTCTTCAGTCCGCGAATAAACTTCCCGGCCCGCTCATGATCATCCTCGAATAGGTGAGGACAATAGCGCTCCATCCGTTGAAATTTGGCGATATATTCGTTCAAACTTAAGCTGTCTTGGCACAGTTCCAGAAATTCCACCTTCTTCTTTTCCCTCGCATGAGGAGGGAAATAGTTTCCGAGAAAAACCCTTCGGAAGGCCTCCCACGGAATCACCTCAGCACCCGGAAACTGCACCTCCCGCGTAGTGTCCCACCATTCGCGAGCGTCGTCCTTCAAACGAAAGGACCCGAACATTGTCTTCTTATCCTCAGGAACGGACAACACTTGGAACACCCGTTCCACCTCTTTAACCCAACTCTCTGCCAAGTCAGGATCAACCTTGCCAGAGAAAGTAGGAGGGTCCAGCTTCAGAAATTTTTCATATGTGGCGGTTGGTGCATTCCCAGCAAGGGAACCCGGATCCTGATGGGGGCGACCCTGGTTACGAATCGCCTCAGCTAAGGAGTTGAGGGTATCCATCATGAATCCCCTCTGTTCACGCAACTCATCGGCCATGCTGTGGCTTGAGTTTCCCGCCATCCTTAAAAAGCAACCAAGATTAAAGTCAAAAATACTGAAGACGTACCAGTAGGCATAAGTATAGAAACAAAGGCAATAACATAAATCTTTATTCCGAGAGTCAAATATTTAGAATCCAGCTGTGCTGGTAAATAAGCAAAAGTTATATTCCGCAGTTATAAATGAGTTCACAGACTCCAACAAAACTGGGTGCGTGCTACCTCCCCTTAGGGACGACTAGAATACTTCCTAAGATATTCCCTTCTATTGCCTGTGCGCCTGAATCTGCGCTTAGGGGTGAAGGGAAGTGGCTCATCGTAGGAGGGCTCCTGCCCGTAAAGAGGCGTCGCCGGAGTATATTCCGGTGAGCCAAGACTATAATCTGAAGAATTCGTCGCAGGTGTATATGTGGGTGATACACCGCCCACTGGGTCTGCCGGAGGTGGCGGTTGCTCGCCGGCAGTCGAAATTGCGATCTTGTCGTCATGCTCAGCCTTGTGGAAGCAAGCATCCATGGTGTGGCCTGTTTCTCCGCAGAAACCACACTCCTCTATTAACTCAGGGGGAACAAAATCTCCCGATGACTCCTGTGGTGTCTGATGGTGCACCTGAATGTGTGAAGGCGCGAAACCACCTTCTCGAGCATGCACTTCAGCCCACGCTGCTGCCAAGGGTATCTGGTAGGCGATCGGTAGTGCGAAGCCTTGCTCATCCGTAAAAATGGGTAGAGGAGGGCGGTTAGCCCAGTAACCAGCCCCGAACATCTCACGTCCGCCCCTCCCCCTTACGGAACGGCCACGTACACTACGCGTGCTCCTACCGCGAATACCATTAGAACCAGTAACTGGATCCATATATCCAACGGTACTACGAATAAAACAAGAATATCATTTAGTCTAAACATGCTATGAAATATCAAAGATTTACTTACAGCGCGATGGGATGCTCAATAGTCAAGATTCACTTCTTTCTGATCTGGCTCTGATACCAAGTTGTAACGCCCCAAAATTTCGACTTGTGATTTCGAAAACCTTATCGAAAAACCTTTCAAAGATTTAAAGTTTAATATTTAAAAACAACAGCGGAAGGCATTTAGAAATGAACACAAGTCAACAATCCTGGGTACGTTAGCTGAAAAACCATCATTCACATGTACAACATCTTAAAGAAATTTAAGAAATAAGGCAATCGATTAAAATCTGCAGTTTATTACAAAATGAGCCTTTTATTCCAAAGTTCAATAAATCTAAGAAAAACTCCAAAAAGTCCCAGAGCCAAGCCGCCAGCAGAAAGAAAATGAATCTTGATCCACGTTGCACCACGCCATCGGCCGCCAGTGAAGTCCTACTCCTCACCTACCCATGAAATGGGTCAGCTTCATAACAAACCAGTAGGTGCACGAACAGATAAGTAGAATGAAAATAAAACAGGACATTCATGAGATAAGCAGTTATGATATTTAAGCAATTAAAGCAGTTGTAGTCTATTTTAGCAAATGTAATAAGTGCAAAGAGAAGCAGTGTAAGTCTCAGTCATCTATATCTATTCCTGAATATATTCTTTAAGTTCTGATATTAACTGGCCTGTGGGTACGCACAGACGCGAAACGTAGAAACAGCCGAGACCGATCCGAGGGTTTATTATGTCAGGTGTTTTCATTAACCCGGATGGCTGACTGAGTCCGCTCCTAAGGGGACGGTCAGTGACCAAGAGAGTAAATCCCCAAAGGCATTCGTGGCCCATGGATGCATCCAACTTCTGCAGAAGTGCCTGGGAGTTACCACCTAGGATAATTTATGGTAATCCCAATTCCCCTAACTCCGATGACTGGGGAAAACCGAGTCTTTTGCTCGTGGGGTGGTTGTTAACAACCTGTCCATCGGAGTCTTTGTACCATCCATCCTCTCCCTTGATGAACCGTGAAGATCGGATGGGTACGACGGGGGTTTCTTAACCGCCGTCCCATCCTACATGCTCTGGTCCATTAGACCCACTCGAGCATCTTGCCTGTGAAGGCGAAATGGTCACCATTTTATGTGATCTCAGCATTTTGCTAATAGCATTCATCGAGGTTGCCACAACCTCATCATCCCACCATCGTAACCCACATGGGACGTACTTGTCCAAAAGTACGATCGTACTTTCCAAGAGGTACAACTACGATGAGAGGGCAACATAATGGTTTATGATTCTTTTGTTTCCTACATGACATGTTTTGCTTTTCTGAGCAATTGGCTTGTGGAGGCCGATATTATTAAATTCGGTAAAGTATAGATTTCACCCCTCAATACCCTCCATGATCTTACATAAAATTCATATTATACCTGCCTTAAGGTTCGGTTATAATGGCAATTGCAGTGGTTTTGAATCTCTTCACAAGGTCTATCTCAAGTATGCAGTTTCAAAGGAATAAGCATGCATAATAGACAATTATGAGTTAAGCACTCGTACACGTAAACAGGCATGACAAGTAAACTACTTGATTCTTTCTAGAATGAGTCTACCTAGAGGATTTATATTATGAAATAAAAGAATCACAAAGAGTAAAACATGGATCAACAAATATTTCTTCAGAGTCGCAAATATGCAAAATAATTATTCTATCTCAGAAGTCTTATTTTATTTTGTTCATACATACTATTCGTGCGACTTTCCCCTACCTCGGGATGTCGTGCAGCTGCGTGCGTCTACGCGTGTAGATGATACGAGGCTCGGGCCGCGGAGCCAGAGCGAGGGGTCCGATGCGAGGTCTGCAACAGTGCTATGTTAATTATCATGCGGAGCAAAAGAAAGACAAACCTGTCTATAGGAAAAGAGAGGCAGCAGAGGTGTGCCCCTGCTGGCCGAAAACAGACAAGCGACGGGGGAACAAGCCCCTGCCTAAACATAGCGTAGCGGCATGGGCCCAACCCCTGCCGACAGCCACCAAGTGGCAGGGGCTGAGCCCCTACCAACGGCACACAGTGGCAGGGGCTGAGCCCCTGCCGACAGCAATGGATGGCAGGGGGCCAGCCCCTGCCGGAAGCAATGGATGGCAGGGGGCCAACCCCTGCCAGAAGCACATGGATGGCAGGGGGCCAGCCCCTGCCGAAAGCACAGGTCGGCAGGGGCCAACCCCTGCCGACAGCACGATGTGGCAGGGGCTGAGCCCCTGCCGACAACACAGGTTGGCAGGGGCCAACCCCTGCCGACAGCACGATGTGGCTGGGGCTGAGCCCCTGCCGACAACACAGGTCGGCAAGGGGCCACCCCTGCCGACAGCACCAGACGGCAGGGGGCCAACCCCTGCCGAAAGCCACGAGGTGGCAGCAAAAAGGGGTGCCGCAGGGGGCAGCGGTCCCCTGCCGGCACTCCGGCGAATCGCAGAGGGAGACGGGGACGACAGGGGCCTCGTAGGCCACCTGTCGGGGCCCTGGCGACACAGAGAGGCGGTGGGAGGCCGCGGCAGTGGTTGTGAGCCACCTGCCGGCCTCCCGGCGAGGTGACAGGGAGGGGGTGAGAAGGAGAAGAGGGAGGAGAAGAGAAGAACGGCGTACCTGGGGGGGGGTTCCCGGCGTCGGCGGCGGGCGCATCAGGGAAGGAGACCGGCGCGGGGGAGGAAGCTCGAGAGGGGAGGCGTGCCTCCCCTCGCCCTCCAGCACTCCTCATAAAGAGCTCGGGGGGGGGGGGGGGGGGGGGGGGGGGGAAGATGAAAGGGGAAACCTCGGTGGGTTTCCCCAATCAACCCGAAAATGAAGGGGGAGAAGAGGGGGGGTGCGGCGCTCGGGACCCTGCGTCGGGTTACTTAAAACCCTAAAATAAAAAGGGGCCCGGGTCGGGTCCGGACCCGACCCGACCCGGCCCGGGTCAAAACCGATATTTTTTTTTTTTTAAATGGGGTTTTACAGTAAGAACCTTAATAGCATTAGCATCCATTAAACAATGACCTATCTACCAATTAGACATCAAAAATATTTTTTTAAATGGGGACCTTTACGAAGAAATCTACATGGATCCTCGGTCGGGTCTTGAGATTAGGAAAGGAAAATTTCTTAAACTTAATAAAACTTTTTATGGTCTTAAACAAGCTCTAAAAGCTTGGTATGATCATTTTATTAAAGTTGTTCTTGATAGTGGTTTTACTTCTTGTTATACTGATACTGCTCTTTTTGTTAAGAATGCAAGTGATCACATAACTATTTTATTGTTATATGTTGATGATATGATCATCATTGAGAATGATAAAAAGGGCATTGAGTTTATCAAAAATGTTCTTAAAAGCAATTTTGATATGTCTAACCTTGATTTCTAAGGTATTTTTTAAGGATTAAAGTTGCATATTCTCCTCGGGGATATGTTTTGTCCCAAATGAAGCTTGCATCAGATATCATTGCTAAGTCTACCTTAGTTGACGAAAAGAAAGTGAAAACTTTAGAAGTAATCAATGCTAAGATGAGAGCTAATAATAAAACTCCTTTAGAAGATCTCACTCCTTATTGTCAATTAATCGAATTACTAACATATTTGTCTATTATCAGGCCATGTTGTACACAATGCTTACAGTTCCAGAATGCTCCTACTACTATTCACATGGCAGTTGTCATGCGAATTATCAGATATCTGAAGGAAACTATAACAAAAGGGTTATTCTTATCTTTTCTTCATCTTCAAATTTAATTGCTTATACTGATTCTGATTGGGGTGGAAACCCCAATTATCGTATTTCTACCACAAGTTATTGTGTTTTTCTTGGAGAATCATTAATTTCTTAGAAATGTAAGAAGAAGCAGAAGGTTTCTATATCTTCTACATAAGCCGAATATAGAGCAATGACCACCACTACAACTGAAATTGTTTGGTTATGAAGTTTGCTCAAAGATATGGGAGTTATCATCTCTAATCCTTCGAAGCTATGTTGCGACAACAAAAATGTCATCTACATTGCTAGCAATCATACATTTCATAAACGGACAAAGCACATTGAGATGGACTGTCATTATGTTGGAGATGAGTTTTTATGGGGCACTATTGAACTTTCATACGTCACTTCAAAGTACCAACTTGCATATTTCTTTACCAAAGTTTTACCATCCCCTAGGTTCTCCTTTCTTCTAAGCAAACTTTCTTTGATCTCATAGTCAGTTTGAGAGGGGTGTTAAAATATATGTACCATATATATGGTATATTATATATATATATATATATATATATATATATATATATATCCTTTTATGCTTTGTAATGCCCACTAGGGGCAATTTAGTCTTTTTCTTTCAGTGTAAAATACACATGACCAATAGGGTCTTTTTTAGTTTCTTTTATTTTTCTTATTTTCATTTTTTATTTTTCATTTTAAATGTGTAAAAGGGCCCCCCACTAGAGCCATTGGGATAAATCCAACGGTCACATTTGGGGGGCTCCCAATGACTATATGGGAGCCCCCTTAGGTCCCTTTTGTGTGTATAAATATGGGGTATTTCCCCATCTCTCTTTAATGCTTTTTTAAGCATTTCATAATATATTGTGACTTATATTTTTAAGCTCTCTCTTCTCACTTTGTGTGTGTTTGGTGTTTGGTGTTTGGTGTTTGGTGTTTGGTGTTTGCCCTTTGTGGCGCATTGTATTTGGTCCATTAGTGACATCTTGCTTATGTATTTGTCTTCTCGTAGTCACCTTGTGACATTGTTTTTTGGCACTTGTATTTCATTACACCATACTCATTAAAGATGGTGAGAGAATAAAACATGTTTGTTTTCAGCTTGAGAAGCATGTATTAATGAGACCAAACAACACCAAGCCAATGTCAGAGAGGTTAGGTTCATTTACCAGTGGCACATACACACATACATTTATTTATTTATGTATTTTTTATTCATTTATTAGTTTAAATGAGAAGGAGAGAGGGCCCACCAAACCAATGAAGGTCCAAAATCTACAGTCTCATAAGCATTGTCAGATCTTACCCATCAAATCTAGCAGTAAAGATACCAACATGAAAAAAAATGTGAGCAGTTGGTTGTTGAAACTGAAAGAGAGAAAAAGAGAGCTGTCTATGACTCTAAATTTTGGACCTTTCTTTACATACATATGTACATAGTTACATACCTACATATATACATATTACACACATACACACACATATATGGATGCCTCTGGTGAGGACGTGCACACTGTATCAATGAGTTAAAATGAGCAATATCTTATTGCTCTTGTTCTTTTAAGTGAATCTAACCTTATAGACTTGATCTACATGGTCTGTTTGGTGGGGATCCACTTTTGAATCACCTGAATCCGGTGTGTATACTGGGTTTTTTTTATGATTCAAAAATCAACAATCATAAATGCACCAATTTTTCATGACTTAAAAAATGGTATTTTTTGTCACAAAACAATGATCCAAGGGTTAGAGATCAAATTAACTATGCTGAACAAATCAATGGGGCCAGAATGAGTAAAAATAACTTGCACCTATGAGTTTCAACTCATTGATACTGTATGGACATCTGCAGCAAAGACTTATCCTTATATATATATATATATGGAATCATGTGTTTTTACCAAAATCTTTGCCCTACATCTGTATCTATCCAAGGGATGGGGCAAAAGAGGTTCTCCATGGGGTCCTTTCCAGTCAACAATTGGGGTCTCGCAACCACCAGCCAATATAATAATGCTTCAAAAATCCATCAATGGTTCAATACGTAAATAAAAACCATTATGTAACAACTAATAGACAAATCAATAAATGAATAATCAGTTTTAAAATTCAACACTACTTAATAGCAATATCACAGCGAGCATTTTGGGTAGATGAAAGATCGACGAATAGACTGTAATTGACTTTAAGATGTTACCATTGCTTAATCTTCACAGCAAACTGTCATTTGTGGTATAGCATTATTATATGATCAGACCATTGCAAGTTTGAAGCCGAGATGGTAAAAAAGTGACCAAAGGAAATCTTAACATATTATATATATATATATATGTACATATATAAAATCTTCAGTGAGGATATGGGTACTGTAAATTTGGTATCATTGAGTAGAATCTCACGTATTCATATATGGCAAGTAGATCAGAGTCAGACCTATGGATGCATTGCCAAAGTTTTTTCCATACCAATCATACTTCACATCTAACAATTTGGACATGATGACTCATTTTCTTAACCAATATGTTTTAGTGCAATCTGAGGCATCCATTATTGTTCTTTGAGATATATTTCATGCTCCATGGTAAATGAATCGTGATAAGACCATCAATATGGTCTAATCTACTTTACAAGATATGATAGAATGAGTCGATGAGATTTTGCTCAGTGGCACCAAATTTGCAGTATGCACCCCCAGAAAATTTTATATATAGGTATGCCTTTATTTTTACTCATTTTTAATGAAAATCACAAAATTTGATTATTATTTTACCCTAAGCAACTTTGGATACCATCCGTAGCTTGCATTAATTCACATCATCAAGCTTATTTTAGAAATTTTATTAAAGAGAATGTTGCATATATCCAAATTATAATGAAAACTAATGCAAGGCAACACTACACCAGGGCATTTCAAGAATTTTGGGGTAGAAATTATTAGGAAACTTGTTAATATGTGCAAGGAGTCATAAACACATGCATGCTTCCATGTATGTATTCTCTCGCTTGTTCACTCGCACATGCGCCCCCATGTACTCCCATAGATCAAAACATAAACCATTGACTAGGGACCACTAAGATTATAAATAATTCCTATAGATAAGGAAAATAAATTATAGACATGGGAGATAGGAATAAAAGATTAATCAGTACTCAGTCATTAGAGGGCAGGGAGATCTAGCAAGTTCCTTGAGTTATTTGCAGAGTACTTATAGTAATTGATCAGGAAATTCTGAGCTTAATATTGCTTTTTAATAATTAGTATGAGAATATGATGTTCAAAAGGAAACAAAGTCGAAACTACATCTCTTGCTTCCTCTGCCAACATTGACATCATGTATTGGAGACATTGAATTTTTTGTTTGAATGAAAAGGAATCAAAAGAGTAAGACTATATATCCTTTCCCTCGTTGGTCAGCATCCGCAGCAAACCAATTTAAAAGTAATGAGTGAAGGCCAGAAGAACAAAAGGTAATCTCATTGGAGACAAATAAAACTATAATTCATTTGTAAAATATAGAAATGTCAAAATCTCATTGGTGGTTTTATTGTTCAACGTGTTGACAAACACATTTCAGACAAACATTTGAGACATTGGTGATCGATGTACCTACATAGATGGAGATATGCAGAATGACGAGCCAGAAACTGGACACAGTGAGCATCAAAACAAAATAGAAGCAATTAATTCGCAGAAAAAAACAAAATCTGCAACCAGATAATTGCATTTAACACTAACAATAAAAGCAATCATTGGACAAACTGCAGCAATTAGGAAGAAAGTTCAATATCGAACCCAAAAGCAACCATTCTCACATTCATAGAGCAAGTACAAAAGTCTGCAATCTGAGCATCTCAATGTACCTCTGTCTGCTGAATGCCAGCTACCTGCTCCTCTTCGTGAATCCTTGGCCTCTTATTAACATTGGGTTGTATCAAAAAATCCTCAACAATCTGAAAAAAAGTATAAAACAAACAGATCCCATCATCACATGCTGTTTCTGATAAGACACCTAACTTCAACCTAGCCGTAACCCAGATGCATTGTGCATGGATCCAGTATTATTCCCAACAAAGCTAAAAGTTAAACAGGGGTAAGATCGCGATTACACTAACACTTGACATATCAGATGCAGAAAAGGAACAAGAATACAACCAACTCAATCGACGATTTATCGAAATACAGGAATCATGCAAACCCCCAAAAAAATAAAATGTATGTTTTCTTGGCATGGGCAATCAAAAACCAGTATCAGTAGCCTGATTGTGTTTCCTTCAAGGCAATTGAAGAACAATCAAATTGATATACGTGACATATAACATATATAAATCTAAAATACATGGAGATCAAGGGACTGGCCATAATAACAAACAACATTTCTCGGGCAAATGAATGGAAAAAACGGAAACTAAATGGCAAAAGAAGAGACATTAGCAAAGAATGGCGCATACATCATCATCGGAATCACTTGATGGAGATTGCTCGGTGACATCTTCGGCACTGTCGGGCTTCAGAGCGGAGGAAACCGACGGCCACGACGTCTGCACCGAGCTGGCGCCTTTACCGGCCATCCTGGCTTCAAGCTTGGCAAGCTTGGAAGTCATGGAAGGGTCGGACTGGTTCGAGTTCGATGAGAGGTGCATTAGGACCTCCTCAGACATGGTGATTCAGGACACCCCAGCAAACCCCAAATGAAAAAAATAAAAAAAAATACAACAAATAGAGATAGAAAACAACCCTATATGGGACCAAGGATGACTAAACCCAATCTTTTACTTGGGTAATTCGCCAAAATGGGAAGGTTTCTGACCAACAAATGGTTGTATTGAGAAAGCAATCGGTTTCGGAAGAGAAAGCGTTGGTGGGTAAATGAAGTAACTGCACATCGAGAGGGGATCAAGGCCTACTGACTCTAGCAGTTGAAGGTTCTCTATCTTTCTGTCGCTCACTCTCTAGGGTTGGGGTGGTAGAAGGATAGTTCCGGCTAGGATTCCGGCGAATTAGGTTTCCGACGGAGCTTTCCGTCGAAGTAGGATGCGTTGGACGCGGTTTCCGGCGAGGCCGACCATCGCATTAAGCTGCGAACTCCGGCGATGATAGTCTTCGATGGCGATTCCCGGAGAGTCAGACGCTGAGAGAGAGAGAGAGATGTATCGGATATAAGACCCGGATCCAATGCATTTTTTGGTGAGTGTCTGTTGATCCAATATAGGGTCCTTATGAGTATTTGGATCTGGTTTTGATTGGATATGGATTGAGTTCATGATCACATGAACGGATATGATTACGGATTGCAACTATAAATCGATGTTGTCGAATTTGGCTTTGGAACCAAATTAAATATGTTTCCTTCTACTTTTTCACGTGAACTTGTTAGGGTACGCGCATCGAATTAGAAACTAAATCCACCTATTTAATCAGGTTAATATTTTTCCTTCAAGAAACAAAAAAGTGGGTTAACATGTGGTCAAGTCGACTGCACATCCTGTTTATATCCTGTTTAGTAGAAATATTGGTTTTTGATGATGATGAACCTTTGCTGAAGTCAGGAAAACCCTATGTGGGAACCCACTTATAAGATGGTATGGCCTCATTCCAAGAGTCACAATACAAGAGGCATGTCTCTTGGGGGAAGAAGAGATTTCTCTCATGGTCCTAAAGCTTGAACTCTTTCATGTCTATAAATACAGTAAAAAAAAGTATGAAACAACGTACAAACATTCACATAAAGTAGCAGTTTTTGTTACTAAGAGCATGTGGAGAAAAGGGTTGAGAGTTTGGATTCCCTCGCGATTTCGAGCATAACAGTGAAGTCTTCATCCCGCTGCAATTTTGGTCTCGTACAAAGAAGAATTCCTTCAGTGGTATCAGAGCATGTTCGATAAAAACCTCTAATGGTGTCACTGAAAGTCCCCTATGTGTGCGGGAGTATTAACATTGAAATTGAACACGGGTAAACGGCAAAGACTCATCGCCAGAAAAAGCGCATAAACAAAGAAAAATAAAAAGCAAAGCTAGAGGTCAGTTTTTATTTTTCTAATTCAGACAAATCAACAAACCAAGCGTGTTCCTGATTTGTGTAAAGAAAAGAAAAGAGGGAAAAACAAAACAGGAAGAGGGTTCAGCCATCTTCGAGATTTTGTTTTTGAAAAAAAAAATCAACAACTTACCTCAGAAAGGGGGTTTTCAACAAACCGATTGGATAGTGCTCCTCTCGCCAAAAAAAAAAATCAAGCGTCAGACCGACTCTGGACGATGCTGAAACCGAGCATGCCCAAATCGGTTTAGTGGGTTCCTCCACTCCATCGGGTCGTTGCAGGAAAACCCAAAACATCGTGGATGGCTGAAGAATGTTGGGCCGCCTACAACGAATGGCAGAGGCCAGATTCTCTCCAACACTCTGAGAATCTGACCATACCGCTGGTTTGACGCTTGTCTGACCACCGGTCGACCCCTCTCAGGCGCAGTGGGTTGTTGCCTGACCAATGTCGTCTGCAGCAACAAATGAAAAAAAAAAAAAAAAGAGGAAGGAAAAAGGGGAAAGGGGTTCTTGCATACCTAGGAGTCGCCAGACAGGCCAGAGAAAGTCGTCGGAGGGATCTTTGCTGAAAAATCCAACACCACTCTGGTGGGCAACGGTGGCAGCCTTCTTTCTTTTTTTTTGAACATTTTTTAACGAAAAGGAACCCTAATTGGGTTCCTCTTTGTTTTAACGTATAAGTCTTTAAAAAAAAGGAAAATTTTCATATTAAACCTAACATTTATTTCAAATTCGAAAAAGGGGTTACTTTTTCTTGAAAAACAGTATCTGACTTTTCTGAAATTATAGAAAAGTGGTTCCTTTCTTTTCTATTAAACTCAAAAAAAAATATAATTTTTGAAAGGTACTGATCTTTTATGAAATTATAGAAACAGGGTTGAATCTTTCTGTTTAACTCAAAAAAAATCTTTTTGAGGTTTTTGTTTCCGTTTTTACTTAAAAAGGTTTCTGCTTTTTTGAAAATTGCATAAAAGAGGTTTATCTTTTTCGATAAACTAAAAAAATTGTAGAAGCAGGTTTCTATATTTTTTGTTTACATAGAACCTCTCTTAATACTTTTTAAAATTGCAGAAAAGTGGTTCTATTTTTAAAAAAACACTTGCTACTTGTTTTTGTCAAATAGTGCTTAAAGTTGGCATTTTTTGTGAGTTTCTTGCATACTTAAAGATCGTATTGCATGCTAAACTAGTTTAGAATGATCAAAATTATGTATATTTATAAATATTAGTTGGAATATACTTTATTAATTCTAATATTTGTTTATAATTAGGAAAATGGCAAATCGAATAGTCATGGTTGAGTTGTCCAAAATCAAAAAATTAAATGGGATGAATTTTGGAATGTGAAGAAGAAAAAAGGAATATCTATTGACAAATAACACGACCCTATATGTATTGAACAATACAAAATTTTCACTAACTGATAAATCGACTGAAGAAGAGAAGAAAGCTCATAACAAGTTTATTGAAGAAGATCAACTTGCTCGAGCAACTCTTCTAACGTTTATGCAAGATGACCTCATCTGAGTGTTTAAAGATTTTGATAATGTGAAGAGAATGATGGATGAAGTCAGAAAAAGTATGATATGACTTTAGAGACCTATATTCAACTTTTTCTGAAGCAGTACAACTCTTGGAGGATGAAAGAGTCAGATAACATAGTCGATCATGTGAATTGAATGTTGGTAATGGCTAAGAACTTAGCTATAGCAGAAAATGATATTCCTGAGTGCATGCAAATCTCTACCATATTAAACAATCTTCCTTCGACGTGAAAAATAGTATTGATTCCCATGAGATTAAACCAGAAAAGCCTTACTCTAACTGAGCTCTCTCTGCAATTAGCTCTTGAGAAAGAGCACATGTCAAAAGACAGAAAGGGAGAAGTTATGAATACCCAAGAATCCTTCCCAGCAACCTCTTACAAGTTCAAGCCTAAAGGCACATTCTTCAAAAAAATTAAGAAGAATAAATTCAATAAAAAATATCCAATGCAAAACAAGAACTCCAAGAATGCAACCAGGGGAGCATGTTTCTCTTGTGAAAAAATTGGGTATTTCAAGAATAATTGCCTAAATAGAACCAAGAAAGAGAATCTAAGAAAGCAAGTAAATGGAAAACGAGAATTAGTATGCACTGTGTCTGAATCATTGTTCGTTGATAGTGATTTTTCAGGGTGGTGGATTGATTCAGGGGCAACGTGACGTGTCTAAGACAAAGGAATGACTTATGAAGATGAAGGAGTTGAAGCCTGAAAATTATAAGGTGTATATGAGAAATAACACCTATAGTGATGTGGTCGTGATAGGGACCTATAGGCTTCAAGTAGAAAGGACCAGTCTCCTACTAACAAATGTACTTTATGTACCTTCCATAAGAAAGAATCTTTTAGCAGTGAGAGGTTTTGCTAAAAAAGGATTCAAAATCCGCTTTTGGGGTGA
This sequence comes from Nuphar pumila, assembly GCF_984573655.1. NCBI lineage: Eukaryota > Viridiplantae > Streptophyta > Magnoliopsida > Nymphaeales > Nymphaeaceae > Nuphar > Nuphar pumila. The sequence continues at coordinate 127,482,528 of NC_143256.1, forward strand.
CAAGGTCATTATTGAAAAAGATGAAAAAGTAAAGGTCAAGGGCCTCTATGATGTTGACTATGATCTTTTTTGTCTTAATATAACTTCTTCTATAAGTAATACAATGAATATTTCTGGTTATATTGATTGTACATTTAATATTGATGCATATTTATGGCATTTAAGGTTATAGCATGTAAATGTCAATAAAATAAAAAGAATAATTCACATGAGATTATTACCTTCTCTTAAAAATATAAAATTTGAAAAATATGAACCATGCATATCAGGGAAAATGACAAGAAAACCTTTTCCTAAGGAAAGTAGGTCATGTGATTTGTTAGTTATGGTACACACAGATATTTATGGACCTTTAACTGTAGAAACACATGAAAATAAATTATATTTTATCACATTTATAGATGATTACTCTAAGTATGAATACATATACCTAATTTCTAAGAAAACAAAAGCTCTAAAAAAATTTAAGGCATATAAACATAAAGTTGAAGGATTATTAGAATAAAAAATTCAAGTTATTAAATCTGATAGAGAAGGTGAATATAACTCTCATGAGTTTAAGACCTTCTGCATTGATAATAATATAATTCCTCATACAACTATGCCTTATACACCACAACAGAATGGTGTAACAGAACAAAGGAATAAAACCTTAATGGATATGACAAAATTCATGTTGGCACATGCAAATCTTTCCAAGAAATTATGGGGAGAAGCAATTTGCACTACCATGTATATCCTGAATAAGGTTCCTTCTAAGGCTACAAAGCTTACTCCCCATGAATTGTGGACTGATAGGAAGCCAAACTTGAGTCATTTACAAAAGTGGGGGTCATTTGCTCATGTGTTGATTCCTAGTGAAATGAGAGACAAGTTAGATAGTAAAACTATCAAATGCATCTTCATGGGATATCAAAAAAGATTAAAGGGATATCTACTATATCATCCTGAAAAAGGATTTATAGAGAGTAGAGAGGTATAATTCTTGAAAACTCAATAAAAATTATTTTTTATCATGAAGATGATGACGTCTTTTTGGATATCATAAACGATCCTGGGATACCCATTCAATAGTTAGAGCATAACGATTCAGTTGTGAATAATGAACAAACTTTACAACCAGTAACTGGATAGAAAAGAACAATAAGTACTCCATCCTATTTGAATGATTATTATACATTCTTGAGTGAGGAATTATGTTATCCAATGAATTTGGATGAAACTCTTGAAAACTTGAGTTTTGAAGATGCAATTGCTTTTAATGAGTCTGTACTTTGGAAGGAAGCAATGAAAAATGAACTGAACTACATAGAAAAGAATGGAGTTTGGGAACTAGATACCTTACCTAATGGATATAGGGCAATTGGTAGCAAGTGGGTTCTCAAGAAAAAACTCAAGGCAGATGAATCTATTGATAGATTCAAGGCAAGATTAGTAGCAAAAGACTATACTCAACGAAAATAGTTTGATTATGAAGAAACTTACTCTTCTTTAGCCAAGCTGACATCTATTCACATTATTTTGACATTGGTAGCTTATTTTGATCTTGACCTATATCAAATGGATGTGAAAATGACTTTCTTAAATGGTGAATTAAATTAAATTATTTTCATGCAACAACCAAAAGGTTTTGAAGTTAAAGGTCAAGAAGATAAAGTATACAAGGTAAATAAATCCTTATATGGACTTAAGCAGTCACCAAGACAGTGGTGTTTGACTTTTCATAATGCTATAACCAAATTTGGGTTATGAGGCAAATATTTTGGATCACTGTGTGTTTGCTAAGAATAGTGATAGTAAGTTTACTATGTTATACATTTATGTTGATGATATATTAATTGCAGAAAATGACATAGGCATGATAAATATGACTAAATCATGATTAAGTTCTCGATTTGAAATGAAAGATATAGGTGAAGTTTCATATATCCTTGAAATTAAAATCCATAGAGATAGAAAAGATTGCTATGTCTGAGTCAAGGAAAATATCTTGACCATATTCTAAAGAAATTTAGAATGAAAAGTACTAAAGCAAAAGGTACTTCTATAGTAAAAGGCCAAAAGCTAAATAAGAATGATTGTCCAAAGGCTGAACAAGAAAAAATGAATATTCACTATGCTCAAACAATTGAAAACTTGATGTATATAATGCTTCGTACTAGACCTGACTTAAGCTTTGCTGTAAGTCTAGTAAGTAGATATCAAAGTAATCATGGACTCTCTCACTAGGAAGCGGTGAAGAGAACTTTTCGATATCTAAAAGGAACTAAGAAACTTAAGCTATGCTATCAGTCAGATAGTTTAAAGCTTGTAGGCTACTCAGATGCTGACTTTGCTAGTGATAGAGATAAAGCAAAGTCTACATCTGGTTATGTATTTATGTTAGGAGGTGGGGCAATTGTATGGTCATGCAAAAAACAGAGGTGTGTGGTACAATATACCCAGAAAGTTGAGAATATTGTCTGTAACATGGCAGCCACATTTAGAGTGTGGATAAATCATTTCTTAAATAAGTTAAAATTGGATATTCTAAAAGATTAAGTTCAATCATATTATGACAATTAAGCTGCTATAAGACTAATACGAACTAGAGTTGATGACTCTAAAAATAAGCATATTGAAGTTAAATATCAATATATTCATGATATGCTTATAAAAATTGAAATATTCGTGGACTATGTTCCTTAAGTGACATGGTAGCAGACTCGCTAACCAAGACTCGCTAACCAAGGCAGTGACTGAGGATGTTTTCACTAGACATGTAAGTCAGATGGGACTCAGATATGTCTAAGTGGTAAATGAGTAAAGATTACTCAAGAAGTTTGTATGTAAGGTTCTGGTTGAAAACAATCATATAAACACAATGAGAGTAAAGATTACTCAAGAAATGTGTATGCAAGGTTCCAGTTGAGAACAAACATATAAACATAATATGAGTAAAGATTACTCAAAAAGTGTGTATGCAAGGTTTTGGTTGAGAAAAAGCATATAAACATTGGGTGAGTAAAAATTACTCAGAAAGTGTGTATGCAAGGTTCCTGTTGAGAACAAGCATATAAACACAAGAAGTCCCTTATGACCAAGTGGGAGATGTAAGGTCGTATGGCCGACTGTTGGAGGCCATTCCAACAATCACAATACAAGAGACATGTCTCTTGGGGGATGAAGGGATTTCTCCCAGGGTTGTGTCCCAAAGTTTGAACCCTTTCATGTCTATAAATACGGTGAAAAAAGAGTATGAAACAACATACAAACATTAACAGAAAGTAACAGTTTTGGTTACTAAGAGCATGTGGAGAAAAGGGTTGAGAGTTCGGACTTCCTAGCGATTTCGAGTGTAACAACGAAGTCTTCATCCCATTGCAATTCCGGTCCCGTGCAAAGAAGAATGCATTGCTTCACACTAATTATGATCAAAACATCACGATCCAAAGTTTGATCCTTAGCAAACAAACTATTTGAATACATCTATATGGTTAGATTAAATTCATAAAGCTTCAACTTATGATTTCCGTATCAATAGTTTTGTGCCTTCAATAGTACCAAATATTGGCCCTTTATTTATTTATATATTTAGTTGTTTTTTATTTATTAAGAAAATATTTGGTTGCTTTTATAATTAGTGTATGAGAGCCAAACTTACTCTAAACCCATCCTGTCGACATTTGTTTAGTCAACAAGTGGCTAAAATGCCCTATTATTGATATGTTTAGCAGAATTCACAGGCCAGGAATCTAAATTAGGGTGGACACAAATATGTGTGTCAATAGGTTGGGTTTGACACAACTTGACCCGTACCAAACCTTATAGAGTAAAGGTTGGTGACAAAGATGGTTTGTTTAGAACCAAAGTTGGACCTTAAGGATCCAATTAGTATATGAAAGTGTGTGTAGTATGTGAAATTTCATACCGGACAAGTTCATATCCATGACTTTTCAATGTAAAAAAAGATAAATGTATTGTTTTACCCGTTGCTAAAATCCTTATGGGACCTGGGTATGGTTTTTCTTATAATGGATCCATCATACTCAGGTCTGAACCCAGTACCAACACCTCCAAATCAAATCTGAATTCAGATCCATCTAAGTCCAAACTAGTTCCAACCCGTTGACACCCTTAGGCACAAACACACAACAAAAGGAAAAAATAATTACTAATAAATTATACTAACAATATGTTGAAAAAAACAAAACAAAAAACCCTTAATATTCTAACTAAAATCGCCACTCATTATTCATAGGTTATGCATGATGCTAATTGAAAAAAACACAAAAAACCTAAATCCTTAATTAAGCATTCATGTTATTAAAAAATATATATCAAAACCCTAAACCTTAACAAAGATCATACTATATATTATGTTAATTGAGGAAAAAAACAAAACATAACCCCTAAAATGGATCTAAATCATAAAAAAACTGATCCAATAATTATTGAGTTGAGCTCAGCTGAAAACTGTATTAATTCTTTACCCGATACTTACCAATTCATTTTCGATAAGGTCAGGGCAAGCCCAACACGAGTCAACGACCCGTTGATTTGCTACTTAAAAAATAGAATAGCCCTTTTTTGTAAGCTTTGGGAGGGCCTTTCACCTCTCAACTGATCAGTATAGGACTAATCCACGTCACTTTTAACGTTTTTATGAGTATTTTATTTTGAGAAAGATAAAAGAGATGTGCATTTCACCACCGCGGGGTCACCTCAGTGGCCAACCTGGGTAGTTGTGAAGGTGTTGAGATGAAGACACCAGATCAAACCCTACTAGCGCACAAGTGTGTCTGTAGCTTTCAAAGGTGGGCCACATAAAGCAGGGTGGTCGTGGGGCCCACCTAATTTTTTTTTTCGCTTTCTTTGTCATAAAAAAAACATGCATTTAATAGAGAGAGCAGGTTAATAAGAACGCATTTGAGATAGAGAGAGCATTAATGGGAAGCATTATGAAGCAAAATTTTGCATTTCCTACAAAAAAAAAAATCATGCACAAAGAAAGTAGTTTATGGGAGAATAATCCCATATGGATGAGAAAAAAAGTGAAAACCCTCTTTTGCTTATAAAATGAGAGAGCTCCACCTAATTATTAATTTTGTTTGAAAGGCAAGCTGAGGTTAGGCAGATCCTACCTGTTATAGAATGATACTATTGGGAATCGAACTTGCAATGTCTCAACACAAGGTGACCTGCACTAGCTGCCCCTACCAGACAAGCTGAGCCACAATTGGTAGCTCCACCTGTTTTATGCATGCAGAATGCACAATTTTGGGCACTCAATATGGGAGGTGGGCACAATTTCTGACCAGGGTAGGCACTAGCCACTATAAGCCCTTCCTCCCTGTTGGGGTTTTTCAGGCCAGGACTACCTGCCTCCGCCCCTGCTTACAAGAACAAAAATGCCATTTTATACCTCAGGCTCAGGCTATAATAACCTACGGCCTATGCCGGGAATCGGGATGGTATAGCGGTATTAAAAACGTATCTGGATAAACAGGCGGTTAAATGCAATAATCCAAGTGTTGGGCATCTTTTCGTAAATTACCTAATTCTCTGAGAACGCAAGAGCGCCGAAAAGAGAAAGAGAGAGAGAGATGGCGATGGCTGGAGAGCAAAGAGTGGAATGGGAGGAAGACAATGAGGATCGACCATCGTTAAGCCTCCATGCTCTCGAAGCTCTCAAGGAGTTCCTTGCAGAGCAGGAGAACCACAAACAGAAGGGGAGAACCCAGCAGGTCTCCTTCGAAGAGGAGCCCACCCACCTTGCGGAACCCGTCTTGCTGTCCGAAAATTGGAGGCTGAGCCAGTTCTGGTACGAGAGACAAACTGCAGAGACCGTCGCGGAAGAGCTCATGCGTCTGAGCGCCTCGACCCTCTCGCCCATTGCTTGCATCGCCTGCCCTACCCTCTACGCATACCTCAAGGTCTCCTCTATTGTTGTATTATTCCTGCTCCAGTCTCAATTTCTGGATACTGGGTTGTTCTTAGTTCTCGATTTGTTTTTATCTGTTATCGCCATGTTGAAAAATCATGGCCTTTTCTGATTCAGCATTAAGATAAAATGCAAATGAATCCGATTGATGTGGGTGGTGTTTTATGAGGGCCTGTTTAATCTCGTGTATCACGCAGATGAACTGAAGTATCTAGCGTCGTGTTTCATTTCCTCCCTTACAAATTGAGATATTAGGTTGGTGGGTATCATATTCATCTGAGTGAGATAAATATTCTTGATATTGGTACCATGTTTCCCTACTAGTGAAGTTCTGCTCTTTTTTTACATAAGAAAGCCCCTGGGCAATATATATAAGTTAGTAGAAGATTAAGAGTAATCTGTATCCTTGTTCTTGTGTAAAACTGGATATTGGTCATTCAAAATAAGTAACTCTTAGTTGTGCCCACAAGGGCTCCGCTCATCTGGTATGGGTGACTTGTGAATGTCACCAAGTTGACAGGACGATGCAAGTTCAAAACCCATGGGTGGTGTCCCTTGCCGCAAGGTCGAAGCTGGGCGTACTGCTCGGTGGGCAGGGGGGACCTCAAGGGTTTTACTAACAGGAGGCCAGCCAATGTGAGGTCGGTGATTGGGGTGGGGGTTGGTTTCCCTTGGTTTATCCCCCCCAAAAAAACTTTTATTACTTATGTTCTATATTATTAGGATAAGAACAGCCATCACAATCCATCATTTCAACATTGATCATCTTAATATAGGAAAGTTAAGGTAGAGTTTTGTTCCTTTATTTTCCATGTAGAAGCATAGTCAGTAGTCACCAAGGTCATTCAAGCTAAAAGCACCGTGCACGCTATGTTAGACTGGTGGAAGTCACTTGGTGCAGCTCAAAGTACAGAACACCATAACCGTGTCTGAAAGAATTGGTTGCGAAAGCTAAGAGGATGAACTGCAGATTTCAGGGTTTTGATGAAACACATTTCTCATAATGTATAGTATGTAGGTTAGGGAGGACACGCTAATTGACTTTTGTAATGCCATACTTGGTTGAGTTTAGGTAATCAAGCATTCTTATGGTTGAGTTCGACTTTAGATTTTGTTGGCAACTTGATTCTTGCCATACGATGGGTATAAGCATTTTATACTACTTTCTGTCGAATGTTCTAGCACCCAGGTGAATTTGATGGGAGGAAGAGTGGTTTGAGTTTGGTTAGTAATTTCATCCTCTACTTTGGAAGTATGTCATATTCTAATGTAAGATAATGACAAAAAATAAATGTATATGTCCTTTGACAATTCCCAATCGTGATGATGATCTTGCATGCTCCTAAGGAGTTTTGCCAGTCACCAAGTACCAACTAAAAGTCATGCTATTAATAGAGTGCTGACTTCTCTTTCTTGAATTAAAAGGCTGTGTATAAGGTCTTGACGGAGAAAAGTGGTAGGATTTGTTTGTTGACTCTGTATATTCATTATGTTCATATACCCACATGTATCTCGTTAGATACTCTGTTAAGAGAAGGATAGGCATCATGATCTGTTAAGAGTGGATGGTTGGCCTGCAAGTCTGTGGTCATTCACTATTGATGATAATGCGTGCATCTTAGAGCCATTCATTCATTGCATCTGTCTGTGAACTGGAACCATATTCAGAGCCAATCTTTTAGTTGATATTGATGCATGAATGGATGAAAAAAAAACAAAAAAAACAGCGTATTCTCTTCTTTAGGTGCATCTTGTGTGATGATACTATATATAGACCATTAAAGATTTTCAGGGACACAGGTGCTTAGGTCTTTTATCTTATAAAGCACTCAAGCTCCTTTGCATTGTCGTACTTTTTATTTTGATGCCTTGACAAATTCAAATATGATGATCGTTATAACAGCAAACATGAGGAGTTAGAATAATTTGTTCAAGGCTTCCATTCATCTTGTCCATGCCAGAGCTTCCTCTGGTCTTCAATAAATGAGCTACCTCTCGAATTGTCTTTTTTCATGTTGATTGATAAATAGGTACAATTCATGAAGTGCTACTTTTTGAAATTTAGTTATCTTTTCCTTCAAGAATTTTGTTCTTTCCTCTGATTTTTATGTTATTTGAATTTCAGAAGATGGATCCGGGTGCCATGGTTCAGCTGCTCGAGTATGACAAACGGTTTGATCAATATGGAAGTGATTTTACCTTCTATGACTATAACCAGCCAGAAGAGTTGTCACTAGCTTTAAAACATGCTTTCCGAGTCATTATTGCAGATCCTCCTTATCTTGTAAGGAGTTTGCCTTGATCTTATTTAATATGCTTTTTTCTCTATCTTTGATCCACACACAGACGCACAAAACATGGACATATATAAAATCTGTTTTGAATGACTGGTATATGTATAAATGCACGAATAGCCTGTTAGCTTTACCCTTCCTTTTCCTAATTTAATGTTCCACTTAAAAAATTGCAAAAATTGTCATAATTTTGTCTGCATTTTTGGTTAAGCACCAAGAAAACTAATTATTTTCTTTTATTATTTGTGAGTTGCTGAATGATCAAGAAGATCTGCAATCTCATAAAAACCAACATTTATATGTTGCTGTAGGTAGCGGATGGATGGAATTATCATATTCTATAACTGATGGTTCCTCCATGTAAAGTTAAACACATATTTTTTGCACTTTTGAGCTTTCAACTAAGAGTTATCTAGTTTATACATGGGCATGCTGTAATGGTAGCAAGCAAGCACTTAAATGGTGCACTTCCATGTTTTTGTTTGTTTGCTACATGCTATGGAAATCCTGCTTATCACTTTGTTTTCCCTTTATGTTGACAGAGTAAAGAATGCTTGGAGAAAGTTGCGCAGACCATAAATTTTCTTGCAAAACCAGTAGGTTCGTATTTACTTTTGCTCACAGGTAAATATATTTTGTTCTTTTGTTTACAAAAGTTCTTTGAGATTAGGCCAATGATTTCTTGGCTGCCCCATTTCTGTATTACACTAAAGATCTTTCCTTGATTTATATCTCGTGGAAAAACTTTGTATACCTTGCAACTCTATTCTTGCTTATAAGCATTGTTGCCACTCTCCTGAAATGAAAGATTAACTTTGTGTAGAAATTGATGAAAAAGGAGCTATAGATGACAAATGCTACAGTGCTTTTGGTTCTATGAAAAATGTTTATCTAGTGCAGCCAACATCCTAAAAACTAATAAGGATCTTGTTTCGTGCATCTTTTGTAATATCGCGTATTTTCGTACTTAGTCATTTTATGAGATTTTCTAAAATTTGGCTAAGTCTGGGAGAAAAATCGTTTGAGGCTCCATTTTTAGACTAATGTCTTTGAGTCTGGGCTTGGTCCAGGTTCCATCGATAAGGTCGTAATGAGCCAATTGAAGCGAGATAAAGAGTTTTATTTTTGACTTTTAAATTCAAGCGAAATTCGGGTTATTTCAGACGAAATTCAGAATTTGATATTAGTACAATATGTTGTTGGATGTGTCTCGGAATTTTGAGCACAATGATATTTTATTTTTCTCGATTCGGGCTACGGGTGGTCTGAAAATGGCATTTTTTTTAAAAATTGAGCAGTTTATCAAAACGGATCTGGATTTGGATCGGGTTGGATCCAATGCATATGATTCGAATTATTATGGATTTGGATTTTATTTAAGACCTACTTAAATCTGGATTTAATGCAAATCTTGATCCATTTTCGTTTTGGGTATGGGTTTGGATTTTTGGATTCAGATTCGGATCCAAATCCAAACCCCACATTTTTTCAGCTTTAAATTCAATATAAAGCTTTAATTTGGGGTTTAATAAGGTTAGGGAGCCTTCTGGGTTAATTTGGTTATTTTTGAAAGTTTTTAGATAATTTTAATTAATAATTAATTAATTATATTAATTCTAAAAATTTAATTTAATGCTGAGTAGGACTTCTTAAAGGAGTCTTCCTATTTACCTAAGAAGGTTTAAGAAGATTTGAGAAAGAGTTTTAAAAGAATTGAGAAGTTTTAGAAAAAGGTCAACAAGGATTTTTTTTTTAAAACAAGTTTGGCAACTTGGGAGAGAGTTCTCATATTGGGAACTCTCCAGCCCTTTTTTGCAAGGGCTGGAGAAGAGGGGAACACCACCTCCTCTCCCTCACTTTATAAAAGGAAAAAAAAAGAAGAAAGAAGGGGAAAAAGAAAGAAAGAGGGGAAAGGAAAAAGAGAAAAGAGGGAGAGAAAGAGGAAAAAAAAGAGAAAGAGAGAAAGAGAGGAAGGAAGAAGGAGAAGGAAAAGAGAAGGAGGAAGAAGAACAAGAAGGGTTTTCTTCTTCAGCCATCCAACCTCTATTTTTCGTGTCTTTTTCGATTTTCAATAAGGTACGGGTCTCCTCTCTTGATTTAAGTGAGAAATCGAATACCGATTTGATTCTCATGTGATCACTTTAAAATACACGGAAGAGGATCCCCTTTCCATGCATGCGTTTTTTACTCTTTTCATCTTCAAAAAAAAAAATCATGTGCATATTTATTTCTGTGTTAAAACAGAATTTTTAAGTAATGCATATGCGTCCGTTTAATGCCTAGTCTTTGTGGGAACCGATTTCTATGGGTGAATCATGCCATGGACTGAATAAATGTATAAAACGATATGTTGAACATGTGATTTTTTTTAGAAAACATGCTTATTGAAAACATTGACTGTATATGCATTGTTGAATAAGTATTTACAAATAGGTTTAATGTTCATGTTAGATTTTTGAGCATGCATATAGCTTGGTTGGTTTACAGTCATATGTGAATATGAACATATGTTTAAACCTGCATATTTGAGCCCCTAATTTGTAACATCATGTACGTATAATCCTGGAAGCATTTACAATATGTTTTTTTAATGGAGTCTTGCCTAATACATGTATAGTTTCTTTTTAATTAGAAAAAGAAAAAAAAACTTTCCAGATCATATTAGAGGGCTGGCTTGATTTAAATGTATTTAATTTTTTTTTTATGTTGGTGGGCTGCCCAGCCCTGACAGCACACACACAGGCCCGGGCTGGGCCTGTGCATGAGCTGTCAGGCCCATCCGATGGGTTCGACTGGGTTGGCAGGGACTGGCCGGACCCAGTCCAGCCCTTGGGCCAGACTAGGATAGCCAGCCAGGGTCTGCCCACACCAGACCCAACCGATCCTGGTCAACTGGGCCTGTTTGGAACCCCAGCCGACCTAGTCGGCTGGGTGTAAATCCCTTTAAAAAAAAGAGAGAGAGATATTATATGTGATTTAAATTTCTTTTTTTCAGGTGTAAAACTCAATTTTTTTTTGAGATCAACTGTATGCGTGTAAAGTAATAAAAAGTTCGTATGTTTGCACAATAGGATACCATGCTTAATTGAAAGGGTATGCCTCAGTGTCTGTGCACACATGTGCATATGTGAAATTTATAGTTGTATCATGTAAAGGGTGGCGTGAGCATTCTTATGTTCTAAAGGAAATGAATTGTTAATGAAAACATGTATGAACATGTAAGTGCAGACTTAATGAAAATATGCATTGACAGTCATATGTAAACTTAAGGAAAACATGCATTTTCAAAAGAAATCATTGTATTGACAGTTATATACACACTTGCTGAGATTATGCATTGATATTTATATACACATTTGAAAGGAGGCATGCAATGATGACAGGTATATGTACACTAAAGAAATTATACCCTGATGTGAACATGTATATGCAGTGGAAGTATGCAATTGATTTAAAGATAGGCATTGCATATGAAATAAAACATGCTTATGAATATTATTGTCATGTGCATAGTTAAAGATTTGCATATGTGAATATGTATTGGGAGAGCATGCAATTTGTATATGGCTTATTTATAAGGTTTTTTGCATATGATACATCAATGATCCAAGGGAATCATCGCAGGCCTGGAGAGCCTCGAGCACTGGATGCTTCTTCTTTATTTACTTTTCAATACATCGCAAAAACCACATTTATTTTTATTGTATTGTATTGCACTGTCCTATGTGTTTTCATGGGCGGGAGTCCCGTGTTGGCTCTCGTAGGGGTAGATGTGAGCTTTTGCCTTTGCTTTTGCATGTTGAATTACAAAACTCAATAATTAACTTTTAATAAAAAGATAATGAATAAGAATAATGTAATATACGTTCTGAAATCTTTCACCAGAAGAATGAGAATCTTAAAGATTCGGTTTTGGAGAATCACGATGATACAAAAACTCCGTGTGCTTTATTTATTACCCCTGAACCCGATATTGAGGTTCTTTCTCCTAACCACGGTTTTAGGGAGAGTCAGTTACTTTGCCTGGGGTAGTATGTAGACACAATTGTTGTTTTGGTATACCAAGAAAAATGACACTTGTGAATGAGTGGTCCCTGGTGTTCCCTACATTAGATGAGTGGTCTAATGTTTCGAATGCTGTTTCGGTCGAGGGCTAAGTTTGGAATCCAGTAATAAAATACAAATTGTGTGCTAAGCTACCCTGAGAATCCTACTTGACTTTGAGAATTTTACTCGTTTGGTATATCCGCGGGCAACAGAAATTAAAAAGAGAAACTTAAATTGTGTGCATTTAATATGGACATGCATATGAAAAAAAAGTTCTAATAAGATGTAATAATTTACTCATGCATTGCACTGAAGCCATACATATTCCTGCTATGCATTAGATCATGCATGTTTACATGTTTCTTTAACTGTTAAATATTGGTGAATGCTTAATGCTGTTTCTTAATGCATGCTAAATGATTGTATTGCTTAAATTGTGATAATTGTTATTTATTAAATATTTCCTCATGCTTAATAATTGTCTCTAATGCATGAATGTTTAATCGAATTACGAATTTGTCATAATTACGTACTTCTAAAATATTGCATGAATTCTTTATGCTCATTTAGTTCATTAGATGGATTTGTACGCAGAATTTCTCAGATTTTTAACACCCTATTTCTGTGGTTTTTCGCAGCCGCAGAGGATCAATGAAGTGACTCGCTTTTGAGAGAGCTACGAGTGATACACGTTTGCTAGACCGCTTCACATATGAACAACGTGACTTTGCTTTTCTTTACTTTTCCTTTACATTTCAATTGTTTATGCACTCTGAATTTTTTTATGCAATTGTCTCTAGACCTATAATTAATTATTCAATAAAAGTTTGGTTTGGTATGGATGATAAATGTAAGATCCCTTGTGGTTGGTTGGGTTATCCAATGGCGAGTGAAACTGTAAAGGTCCCGGGTCTCTGAGAATCTTTTCGCAATGATTTAAATTTTTTTTTTTGCATTTTCAAGGAGTACGAGTTGGGGTTGTTACATCTTTCATGTTTCAAGGATTTTATATAAATTTAAATGTTTGTGAACAATGTGGATACCACTTGAAACTGAGTAGTTCAGACAGAATCGAACATTTGAGTGATCTAGGCACTTGGGACACATTTTGCTAAGTAATTTTCTGATCATGCTGTGAGCCCGTGATGGACTTCCATCATATCCTTTAATATATTATCTGTAATTTTTACTTCCAACACATCCATTTGCTTATTTCTTTATTTTCTAACACAAAACTCTTTAGTGTGAATGTTGGTTCCTCTTCTTAATTTGGAACTGATGATTTGCAGGTGCAATGCAGAAAGAGAGAGCAGAGGAATTGCTGCATGTACATCCGTGTGGATTTAGGCCCAAGCATTCCAGCAAACTAGGAAATGAATTCATGTTGTTTACAAATTATGATCCTGTTGAGAGATTAGGTGGTTGGGATAAAACCTCTTAGGCTAGAGGCATTTTTATGCTAGGAAAATATTTGTAATGTTTTAAGCTATTTATTTCCCCCAGTTTGTTGTTTATCTATGGTTTGTACAAGGAAACAAAAACAAGGAGGGTATTTAGGTTCCTGTGAAATTTTCACTCTCAAGTTGAGCTTAAGCTTACCCTCATCTGGATATATACTATTGGAATCCAGTTTAGAACTCCAACTGATTTGCATCTGTTCTTTTTTTCTTTTAATGATGAGGAATCCACCAGGATGAAACCCTCTGATTTTTTTTTTTAAAGGCAAGCTGGCGTTAGGCAGACTCCTACCGGTTATACAACTATACCATTGGGTTTTGAACCTGCAACGTCCCAATAGAAGGTGACGTGCACTGGCTGCTCCTACCAGACAAGCCGAGCCCCCCATTGGTGGATGGAACCCTCTAATTGGTCCCAACAACTCTAGATCAAGCTTTAATGGGTCAGAATTGGTTCGAATTTAGGTTTAAAAAAATGTGTTTTATGATGAGCTTAACAAGTAGAAAACATGTGAATATGATTTGGCAAAGAGGAGCTGCATTTTATAACCAAGTATTGGAATTTTCTTGTTTAGACCTGTACACAGACGGACGTCAAAATGATGCCTACAGGAGATCGGACGGGGGCCTGAAACAATCAAAGTCGATCAGCTCAAAGTGCCTGACAACCTATAAAATAAAATTTTGGAACCCTTATGCGATCAATCTAGAATGATTAGGTGGATTTAGTGAAGTGTTTCCATGACTATGTGAGAATCGATTGCAGAGAGTCTCGAAAGTGATTCAAGATTGCAAACATGTCCCAAGGAACTCAGACTATCTCACAATGGCACGCAGTCTGTAGGGCACGTCATGGCATGGGTGTTGGAAAACGCGGTAGGTTAGGATCAATAAATAACCTATAGATCTTATTTAATTAAATTAAATAATTTCTATTGAAAGTTAAATCAGATATTGAACACGGTCAATCATAAAGTTTGGTTTTAATAAATTTGGTCATGATACATGATGCGATTTATTTTGTTATTATTATTATTTTTAATATAATCCAAAACTGATAAAATATACAGAATCAAGTATTTGCACTTTAAAGGAGCCACCATGCACACAGCCAGCCTGTTAACCCGTTCATGTGCAACCATATGCATGATACGCTTGAATATAACAATGATGGAGTAATCATATAGTGTATAAAAAATTGTTGTTAAAACATCAACCTAGCTATAGTTAAATATGTTTCAACAACTTGACTTTTATGAAATTCAAAAATATAACAACTAAATAAGAAGCACAACTTACTATATGCTGTATGACCAAAACGTCTTATTTAGTAATCATGATCCATGTTACATACTGTAATAACTTACATGCATGATCAAAGATCACAACATGCTGTACTCGTTAAAAAGAAAGATTACATATGCAAACTAAAACAAACGAAGGAATAATACAAGCGTAGTTGGCTTTGGAAAAAGGACAAAACAATGGAAAAAATCCAAACCACCGTACCATTTCAACAAATTTATCATGACTATCAAACAGTCTTATGGCTGATTCTCATATGACGTGATGTACCAGCGCATACAATGGCTTGCTTTATAAACGCTACTCATGAAAGAATATCAGAAAAGGCTTATGCATGATTTACAGTAACCACATTAAGAAACAAGATTTTCTTTACAACCTATTACTTATGAGATCAATTGAATATTAAAAAAACTGAGAGCAAGGAACATACCTTTCACCTGGTGGAGCTTCACCACACATGTTAAAAGAAAAAAAAAACAAGCATAAGACAAGAACCAACTTACTTTTACCCCCAAACTATTGCCAGGAATTAAATCGGGCTCAAGGTTTTGTGTCCACTCTTGGTTTGTGAGCAAACTGAATGGGGTGGACCTTGTGTTTGCCTTTTGGCTCAATTGCATTAGGCTACCCAGAAGGATTTTTCAATCAAAAAATGACTGGACTGTATGGATAATTTGACCCGATTCTCTAAAGACTAAATTTTTTGATATTCTCTCGATATCCAAAATCGCAAATATCCGACATTGTTAGGACCTTTTTATCCTTCACAACTGCGAATTTATGCCTTATTGCTATAAAATTGCATTGCCAGTCGATTAGTTCCAACTCTCACTTAAATATAGAATCAAAGGTTTTTTTATGCGAAAACTCAGACCTTACAAACTAACATAAATTTATTTGCGAATTTTTGGTGAAACCGAAACCACCAAAATCACAAATATCTTACTCTTTTGCATATATTTCATAAAATTGCAAAAATATATATGCAAAACTCCACTTACCATTAAATTCACAAATATCCTATTTTTTCTTATATACTTCACGAAATCACATAAATTTATGTATGAAACTGCACTTACCACTTACCATCAAATTCACAAATATTTTATTCGCATATATGACATGATATCACATACATTTATCTGTGAAACCCCACTAAATTTGTAAATCTTACTTATTCACATATACTATACGATCTCGCATAACGTAATTTGTAAATCACCTTATATTGCAAATAGCATACTTAATTATTTACGAAAGTATGACACATATGCGATATTCCTTATTTATTGCAAAATATTTTCTTGAATCATATATAAACCCGCTGTGATCCCCAACCTGATTATTTTTGCATAATCTAGGTTTTTTTTTGTCTTTTGCCCCTAACCTGCTTCCCTTGCGGCAACTATTTTCGTCAAATATTTCAGGCAACTATTCATCAAAGGCATTTCATCATTGTTGAACCATTAACGACATGTTTTTTCGGTAAGCACAATGTGCTCTTTTGTTTAACGGCTTAATCAAACACTGTTCCATTTTGTTTAACGGCTGAATGAAACAATGTTCACTTTTGTTTTTTTTAGCTTGAAATGAAATGCTTTTTTATTATTTCTAGTAAGCACAATGTTCCTTTTTTTTTGAAATGCTTTTTGAAATGCAAATAGTTTGTTTGTTTTTTGCAATGCTTGTTCAATATTCCTTATATTGTTAATGTAGAAAAATTTGAATATGTTTATTAATACAATATGATCAATAAGAAGAAGACTGTGTCGAAGGAGACCACACCAACATTATCTAAAATTTTGCAAGCACAATAACAAAAGCTAACAAAGAACTATAAACCGAGTCATCCTGTTAATTTGGAAGCATGACTTAGTGGGTAGAGAGAGAACCTCGTCCATTGCAAAAAATATGGGTGTTCAAAGTTTTTCATAAAAAATGCACTATCAATAATCACACAAGTTATGTTCAAGCAGTGAGCTAAAAAAAACATGAATTATCGTACAATGAATAACTACAAATTTCAAAGTGGCCCGTATCTAAGGTAGAATGTGTAGAAAAAGTTGAGCGGTTTTTAGGCACAATCTTGTCTCCCATCTCGAAAGCATCAGAAGGGGGAGGGTGACCCATTGACTGGCTATGAGGTTGTTGCTAACCTTAATGTCCAGATAAATGAAGCTAGAGATGCGGCCACCTGTAGTGACAGTGGTGAGAAAGCGGATGAGGTACTTGACCAAGGGGCTAAGGTTAATGTGGACCCTTCTCAAGAAGTAAATGTAAGTGAGGATCATGTGGCTAAGTCAAATGCGAACACCACTTAGGAGTTCAGTATTGCTCTCCATGCATAAGAGAAAGTGTATGCTTCGACGAAGAGGTCGCAACGGGGAAGAAGGTCTAATGCTCGTGGACATGTATCTTGTTCATTTGTTATTTTGTAATAATCATAGATTAAATTGAAGTCGTTACTGTACATGAATGCAATTGATTAGTTTGTCATGTCAACGAAGAGAGCCGTGATCGAAGATTGATGAGTTCTCACATGTCATATGCTGATTGCACTGCATTGCTTTGCAAACTGACTAGGGCAAACATAAATATTGTTATTGATATTTTGTATATTTTTTTAATAAATGCATGTTTGTAGGCCTAACCATAAAAGAAATGTAGGTAAACTGGTGCTCCTATGAAGGCGTATTGGAGGAGGACGAGAATGCCAATGTGATTGTGGGGCGAAGGACATTTGGATGCACAACATGAATGAAGTTGAGCATTAGATGGCCAACCAATTCATTCAACAATTTTTGTTTGTTCAGCAACCAACCAGTCGCCCTTGCGTAACTAGCAAATTTCTATCGCATGCCACGAACGATTACATCACAGTATTCTTCTCAAAACTTTAAGACTGACATGAGGGCGGTGAAGACATTGACTTGTCATCCATGGAACGTGCCGCCAATGATGATTTTGTAGCCGTCCAATAGGTTGCATGTTTTTCAACGACCACAAGTGGATCGGAGGAAGAGTTGACTCTTGCAGTTGAAAAAGTATGGTTGCTGAAGTATATAGTATGTAATCAAGAGGATATGATACATATTCAAGCTAGCCTTCTAGAGAACACAAATAAGGTCATCAAAAAGCTATGACCACGGCAATCACAACATCTTTAATTGTAGACATTTATTTGATTGTTTTTTGTTTTTTTATATATATTTAAAGATCAACATTGTAACTCATTGATTACTCATTTATTTGTATATAATGTTATTTGAATATTTTATGAATGATTTTTTATATAAAGTCGTTTGTTTATTATTGATTTGTATACAATGTCATTGATTGAATGTTTAAATGATTTGAATGTAAAACTAAAATCACTGTTAAATGTTTAAATGATTCAAATTTTAAACTGAAAGCACTATTGAATTATTTGTATATAACGTCACTGCTTATATGTTTACGTGTTTTCAAATCATTTGAATGTTTAAATGATTTGAATATCTATTTGCTTACATTCACTGTTATTTGGGTTGTTATATACAAAAATTCACTTAAAAAACTGAAACCACTAAAATCACAAATACTGTATAAATTCGCTTAAACATATGTCTACTTAAACTGAAATCACTAAAATTACACACATCATACTTTTTTGCATATTAATTCATAAATTTGTAAAAAAGTATTTACAAAAATCTTATTGATTCACACAAATTTGACAGTTTTGCAACAATCCTATTGTTTCACATAACAATTGAAACAACTAAAATCGCAAATAACCAATTCATTTGTGAAACAAAAGGATTTTCACGAATATATTTATGCACAATTGTGAATTATATAAAAAAAATATGATTTATAGGAAACAATAGGATTTTAGTGGTTTCAGTTTAAGTGGAGTTTCACAAATATTTTTATGCGAAATGTTGACATATATGCGAAAGAGTAGGATATTTGCAATTTTGGTGGTTTCAATTTCACCAAAAAATCACAAATAAATTTATGCGAGTTTGTGTGGTCTGAGTTTCTGCATAAAAAACATGATTCTAGATTTAAGTGGAAGTTGGAACTAGCCAACGAGCGATACAATTTTATCGTAATAAGACATAAATTCGTAGTTGAGAAGGGTAAAAGGGTCTTAACGATGTCGAATATTTGTGATTTTGGACACTGGGAGAAATATAAAAAACTATAGAGTTTTTAGGAAATCGGGTTAAATTATCCATACAATACGATCATTTTTCATTTTCCATGCTCCCCCAAAGGTGAGACCCCTTTTTATAGTGTTGGGAACCCCTTCTCCCGTTAAGAAGTCTCCATTAGCCTTATCTCCAACCACACTATCATAAATCAAGCAAAATACTCACTAATTAATTTTAATTAACAAATTAGGACTCATCTAAAAGAAAGTTGTAGAGATTTTAGGAGTACCAAAATAATATCCAATAATTTGGGTTTTTATATGCACGCCTTAAAAAACTTGATTTATGAAAACTTGTTTGGCAAATCATGAGTTTGACTCAGTAAACTTAATTATTATTATATATTAATATAACTCATATTGAAAAATATACTAGAGGTTTGGCTTGCATGGTGTGCTCACGCTGGGTACTCTAACTGGTATTGGAAAAGCCATGCTTACTCAAACCAATAATTGGCATGTTAATTGTCCATGACCAAAGTTCGCTTAGCCAATTCCAACTCAAAGGTCACCACCAATTCCAACTCAAAGGTCACCAACGTGTATGGTTATTAACCATCGTCTCTCCATAGGGCTATCTGCCCTTCACACACCAAAAAATATCTAACTGACATATAGAGACAATGAGGGTCTCGTGCAAGCATGCATGCTTCACAGGTCCTTGGTTAATTTCTCCATACTGGCTATGTGTGTAGGTTTATCTCATTAAGACCTCTTCTTCCTGCAGAAAAAATAGAAGACACACTGCATCACCCCAACTCACTCAAGATTTACCCATATGTGAGATATATTGTCATGAGGATGGGGGTTTCTCATGTCAAAATGACATAAGTCATGTTTAAATTTTAGATGAGCTCGTCCGGCAAATAACCGGTGAGTACCACAATATAAACTTGTATGAACAAAACATAAATTTATTCATTTAAATATCCATGAATTTCATTAAAAAATTATGCAAGGCCATGCAAAATCGAACAATGGGTGGCACACGTTTGATACCCTATAATACATTACTAACTTAATATTTTAGTAAAATATATTTTATATATTAAAATATTCAAAAATATTTTTTATTGATTAAAAAATAAAAAAATCATGGCGATGTATCCTATTTTCTAAAAACAATCTTTGAACTTGCATGTCGAACTCGAGTTGCAGGTCAGGTGGTACCTTATCTTTGTGACATAACTCTGAAACTCCAAGAATATTTGAACATGTCCACTGTGTGTGTAGACAAGCTTTCCAAACAAGAATGAAAACCAGCAAGTAGGGGCTTTCACAATCTGATCTTTCCTTCCTCAAAGAAACTCCTCAAAAGACCATTAGTCTCTCTACCGCTTTTGAAAACTGGTTTGCGAGAGTAGAGAGCCAAGAGGTTCTCCATCTCAAAAGCAGCCTTCATGGAAAGCCCTGCCGACCTAGCCATCCTAAAACTTTGTGTCCATACACACAAATGCCGCACTCAGTGTAATGAGCTTATTGCTGAGCATGGTCTGCTCGGTCATGAAGCACAGTTGAAGCGTCCACAAGAAAAAAAAGTCACAAGCAAGAGGACTGGGCAAGATGCCAAAAAGGAACTCATGCCTGTCTTTTGTATTGAGAGTATCAATTCATAGATCGCTACAAAAATTTTAGAAACAGAGCATAATTAAGAAGCTTTTCAGTTTTGAGGATTGCAAAGAACATCCAAGCCCAAAGTACCCATTATCTCCAACCTTTTGCAGTGGATAACAGCTTCCACTTCTGAGTAATTGACCTTTGGACTACCTGCAACTCTCACAAGAGGCCAGTGTCAGTGTAGTTCACTTCAAACAATTCTCCATTCATCAAACATCCACAATGAACCGATATATTATGATCAGAAAGCAGCCGGAATTTCACGGCTCAGACTAGCCCCATAAAATATGAAATTGCAAACTGAAGAATGAGATTCAAAAGCTAGAAGCGATAATTTCATGAAAATGTTTAAGAACAAAATTTCTCAGAAGAGAAAATGCATGTATGATTAAAGGCACTTGCAAAAATGTTTCACCACACAAACCTGTGATGCTAGCTTCTATTCTTTGGATGTTATAACCAGCAACCCTAGGGCTCCAATGAGCAGGTACTGAAAAAAAAGGACACCACGTATCAAAGATATGCATAAGCTTCACCCTAGTGTTTGGACTATTATGCAGATGATAACCTTCTCCAAAATGCCCGCCTTTTTTCGCCTATTCTCTTAAAATATGCCTTCAAGACAAGGGCCAGTTTAACAAGCCAACCAGCATCTTTCCTGAGCATCATTTTTTTTAATATTTCAAAGTGTACCAAGACATAAAAAAGATCCACCAATCAAACAATATAGAAGACCACCAACATTCCAACGTCCCAAGTTAAATGCACATGTTACCAAAAAAATAATGTTGCATCAATGAATATAAGGCCATAAGACATACAAAAATCTATTTGTAAGAATATGCCCAGCAGTTTTCTTTACAATTTTGTAGTCAATAGACTCAATACGCATTCAAGACAAACTTCAACTGGTTATCATCTAGGGAGAAAAAAGAAGGTGCTTCAGATGAATAGATCCTTTGTTTTCTAGCAAGCATATCCCGCACCCTAGAATTCTATGTATTTCTATGAATAAATATCAAATTCTAGTGAAGGCGAGCATTCCCAGGCATCTGAAGAACCAGAAGTGTCTTGGCCTGAACTAAAATCTTGAAACTAAGTTGCAGCATTCCATAAACATGTGACTCCCTTGCATTCAACTTTTATCAAGTCAACAAGGGAGTAGAATTTATTAAAAAGAAAAAAAAGGAGGGAGGAAATACCTTGATAATGGGCTTTTCTGTCATGATAATTGTTACCCAGCCAACATATGGTAAAAACCTGGGCATTTAACCAAGAATTCCAGTTATATTATTGAGAAATGATACAGGTGCTGAAAAAATTAGCACTACTAACCATGTTTACAAGATCAGATGAACAACCATATGCAACATCTTCTCAAGCAAATCAAATCCACTTTCTAATATATAACATCTTACCCAACAGCTCTACCCATAATATGATGTTGCTGAAGCCAGAGCTGACCATGGGCATACAAAAGCCTATCATCTTCAAAATTATTATCCCCTGATACATTTAACAAACAATTTGAATAAGATATAATAACACCTTTGTTACAAATTGATTCACTTGAGAGATGAATTATCTGTTGCTAATCACTAAGAATTTCCTGTTTTTAAGTTTCAAAAAAGAAAAGCACAAACCTTTTGTTAGTACATCCACTTCACCAGTGTCTTGCCGCTCATGAACCTGAGAATTGAGAATATGCAATCTTCAACATAAAATATATACTCACAACTATACTGTAAAAAACTCTTCCGCATTCCTATTCATGTTAGGCAAAACTAAGTGTTCACTGATCCTACCATCAACAAGGACTTGATTGACAGTATGTAAAGTTGTAGAGATGTAATACTTCTAGATCACCTAATTAGATTCATGGACAATGATTCAATTTAAATTAACTGTCTCAATGAAGGGAAAGAAGCTACGCATGGGCATATACCTTGATTACCCGATGGACAATGGGAATTTCACGCCCCTGCATTGACACAATGAGAACAGTTACATAAGAAGAAATTCAAGTAAAATAACATATCAGGCTTTGTGCCATACAAGCATACATGATACAACTATGATGAAAAAATGCATATGAATTTGTGTCTCACTCTCTCATATATATATATATATATATATATATATATATATATATATATATATATAGATAGATAGATAGATAGATAGAGAGAGAGAGAGAGAGAGAGAGAGAGAAGAGAGAGAGAGAGAGAGAGAGAGAGAGAGAGAGAGAGAGAGAGAGAGAGGTGGTAGCTGCTAACCATTTTTCTAGATAGCCGGGTTTTTGAAGGGGTTTTTTCATGTTTTCCTTAAATCTGACCATACAGATGTGTTCAACATGCTTGATTTTATAGGAATCGACCCTTGAATCACCTTATTCTGATATGCAGGTAGCTTTTTATAAGGTTTAAAAATCAACGGTCTAAGATTTTCATAAATGTTTAAGGCTTAAAACATCATTTTTTTATTGAAAAAACATGATCCAAGTTCCCTAAGAAATTGACCATGTCGAGCACATCTGTACAATCAGATTTAAGAAAAGCATGGAAAAAACCCTTCAAAAACCTGGTTAGTAGAAAAGTGGTTAGCAGCTACCACCTTCTCTCTCTCTCTCTTTATATATATAGAGAGAGAGAGAGAGAGAGAGAGAGAGAGATACAAACAATTTAAGCCAAAAGAAAACATACATCAACATTGAACACAACAATCTCTCCAGCTCGAATAGGATCCTTACCCATATGCAGGAACAGTATGTCACCCTACAAGACATCAAATTGTTAGGTAGAGAACACAGCCAAAAATCAATGTCCCTTATAAATGAGCTAAAAGTGTATTTAACTAAAAGTTATTCTTATGATCACATTTGGCAAAGAAAATAAGAAAAATAAAAAAATAGACCAATATATTCATAAACAAGAAAAATAAAATTGAATGCCAGTGATCAACAATTGTTGACAATAACATCAAAAAAGGAAGAAAATGACGCCGATTCTTAAAATAAAGTATCTTTACGCTTTTCCAGTGTCTGGCAAACAACTAAGAACTTCCGTGTAACAAAAACATCAAAGATACTAGAACTGGCAAGAAGAATAAGCTTAGTCTCAAACATGTTTAAATGTGGTGATTAACATGCAAATAAATATTTGAATGTATGATTGAGCAAAGAACCGGATTTCCTTGGGTGGTCAACAAAAGAATATCACACTAAACTAGTAACAAAAATCTTGAACAACCCGTCATGTGATATGCCTAAGACCTTCGGATTTTAGTAACCATAACGATCCATCAGGTACATGTTATGAATCTAAATTCAAACCTGCAACTGTACGCCGTTGTAATCCTACATTTCATTTGATAGGTTATTAAAAGACGTACAAGAATATAAAACAGAAATATTCCACATAGTATTGCACCAGATCTAAGACAAGGACAAGCACCAAAGTTAATGCAAAAAGACGCCGGTACCCTCTTGAAGCCAGGTTCCATACTTCCGGAAAGAACCACAACAACAGGCGATTCGCTCCCAGTGATGAATATCAACCCCTTCCATATCATTAGGGCCGACGTAACGATCATCCCTAACGCGCACAGAACGGCGAGAAGATCAGGGGAAAAACAATGGGAATCAAGAAAGTGCAGAATAACTCTCAGTCGGAGCGACACTAATAAAAGGGAAGGAAGGCATATGAAGAAGAGGATGTATCCATACCGAGGCTGATAGCCTGAGCGGCTACATGCCTAATCTGAAGAGACCGAATGGACTCCACCGTTTCTCCGATCCACCCCCATTGATCTCTACGTGTTTCTGCTTCGAGAAGTTCTGGACGAATTGAACGTCTGATTCTCCGCCGGTTTACAGCCGGAGATGGCGGAACAAGGCAATCGCTGAATTGGTTCTCGCCGGGAAAAAGGGTTTCCGGCAGTGCCCAAGAAATGATAAACCAAAAAGAGCAGGAAATCGAGGGCCAGAACACCTACCGTCGTCCCGGAAAACGAGCACACCGTCGATATTTGGCCGGAAAAAAATCGATTCGCAAGGATCAGCCAAGAATGGAAACGCAGTGGAGAGATTGTCTGAATCTTTCGGACAAAAAACTCAAGCCAACTCTTTTATCGGTCTCCCCTTCTTTTATTCTATTTTTTTTATTTGAGGAGCATGCTCTTAGAAAAACACAAATATCAAGACCACACCTCCTTTTCTTCTTTTTTTTTTTAAAGGCAAGCTGGGGTTAGGCGGACCCCTGCCAGAACAAACAGCCCCCCAATGTGGCAGAGGGATTCGATCCTGGGCCTTCAGCTTGACACAGGACCCCGCATACCACATGGAATACCACTTCGGTGGTGTCAAGCCCACACCTTTTACTGCTGCCAATTCACCAAATTTTGGGATGAACACTTAAGTTAGAGGTGATCTTAGGGATTTTAATTGTTTTTAATTCCATCGTGGATATATAGCTCCGAGTTTGAGCTCATGAAATGTAACGCCCCAAAATTAAAACTTGCGAACCTTTTCAGAAAAACAGGCAAGAGACTAAATATATCTCTTTCCTTCAGAGTTTGTTTATGAAATCAGCGAAAGATTTTTCTTTGATAAATCATAAGGCAAGCTGACAACTTTGAGCACGTTAGCTAAAAGAACCAAAACTCACAAGATTCGGATATCCTAAGGAAAATCCGATACAAACCCAAGCGTCCAGGACGCGAGCTAAGAGCAGGAAGAAGAAGTCTTGAAGCCATCTTGCAATCGCGCCATCGCTCGTAGTGTACCTAATCATCACCTGTACCCATAGAATGAGTTAGTTTCACGAAAAACTAGTAGGTGCACAAGAGAGACTAACATGAAACTGAATTAAGTACATTTAATTCAGTAGGCTACGTAGTTTATAGCAGATATGCAGTTAAACAGGTAAGCAATGCAAGCAGGTGAATAGTGCAAACACGTAAGTAGTACAAGCGAATAAGTAATGCAAGCGAGTAAGGCGTGCAAGCACGTAAGCAGTGCAAATGCGTAAGCAGTTCAAAGCAAGTAAGTAGTGCAACTGACAAACGCAGCATATGATTCAATTGATCGTAGGCTGTGAACCACCACGCAACTAGCTTGTTCTCGTTCCTAGAACGAGGTCACATCATCTAATCACCATCATGACATCGTTTGTCGCTCATTGCTTCAAACAAACGTGTTGTCCTGAACAACCTTAATCTATTCTCATCTCTCAAAACCTTACGCGACCAACTGCCACCTATTATGACTCACTAAGGCGTCATACTTTCTCAGAAAAGCTCACCCTTTCGTAGAAGGTCAAAAACATAAACACTAACTCAAATTGCTAACGATCTGATTCTCACACCTGAGTCACGCATGTAATCATGCTAAAACAGAAAGCCGAAACTATGAATTCATAGTTGGCTATCACAAACAATCTCAGAAGATCGTCACAGCTTACCACAATTTTTTATGGTAAGCAAAAACACAAGATTCATGTCGGATCGTTCGGTCCGAGAGATATACGACCGGACAAGGAATTACCGCCCTAGAGGGTATACCTGATCTTGGACCCTACACTTCCTCACAGGAGTTCCCCGTCTTTGCGGCTACCCGTTCGTGGACAGTGTAGATCCTCACAGAAATCTCTCACTCTAGCCGGGTCACCTGATCTGGGAAATGTATAACCTCACAGCGAAACCTTTGGGAGACCGATCCCCAACAAATGCCATATCCAATGAAAATCATTGCGATACACGCATCAACACAAATGACCATTCTCAGGGTCAATAGCCACTAATACAAACAACAAGATCAACGCCGGATCACCTAGTCTGGGAAATGTATAACCTCACAAGGAATTCTGCCCTAGATGGTATACATGGTTTTGGACCATACACTTCCTCACAGGAGTTCACCGCCTTTGTGGCTACCCGTTCGTGGACAATGTACGTCCTCACAGAAATTCTACTGCTCTAGCCGGGTCACCTGATCTTGATCATACACGCCCTTGCAGATAATCCTTTGAAGATCAGGTCCTTAACAGACACCCTACTCGGTGATACATGCATCAATAATCGACTGCTCTGAACCATCGACCGCCTCGGGGTCGGTAGCCACAATATGGGCACAAGCATGCATATCAGCAATATGCATCGTATCACTTCACATAGAAGCACATAATCCTACGCATCGTGTTATTGCCACAAGGAATATTGCAATCCTCAATTAGGCCCTCAAAGCATGTGTAAACGACACATGAGAACGCGCAGATATGGCAATTCACTTGATTCTATGAGCGAAGGGTAACTAACTCTACCCGTCAGCCAAACAAAATAACTGAATAAGACAAGCACTCATAACAATGCTCGTAAAACATATAATTACCATAAAATGGCTCAGTCCATCAACAAGTAATTAAATTAATCGTAAGGCATAAACCATTGCATCACAAGCCATTCATAAGCAATCATACGACAACAGTTATATCACAATATGTAAGCAGCTTATAAGACAAGCGACCACATCAATCCTATTTGCCACCAGTTCGTAGATTACGAGCTGTATGCAATCACATCAATCATAAGAGATGCAAGCCAACAAGTGCTACGCTACAATAAGCACCAAACAGTTCGACCAAGGGATAAAGCAAGACACATGCTAATATGTAGCAACTGGCATAATGCTATTATTATAAGCATTTAACTAGTATGAGAAGCTTCTTATTACTCCGCAAAGAACTGCGTAAGAAGTTTAACCAACTAGAGTAACGCCTTGATAGGCGTGCACAGCTCAACGAGTAGCATGCTGAACTACCAAGCAAGCAAGCGATTCAGTAGTGCAAGCGAATCAGTAGTGCAAGCGAATCAGTAGTGCAAACGAGACAGTAGTGCTAGCGAATCAGTAGTGCAAACGAGACAGTAGTGCAAGCGAGCAAATCTCACTACTCAACAACCAGTGTGAACAGATTATATGTTTCGATATTACTGGCCTGCGGGTATGCGCAGGCAAAACCTAGAAACAACTGAGACTAGTTCGGGCGTCTGTTATTCTATGTATTTTCAATAACCCGAATAGCTAGTTGAGTCCGCTCCAAAGGGGACGACTTTAGCCGAGAGAGGATTCCCCAGAGGCTGAAAAAACAGTGCCACGAATGCATCCAACTTCTGTAGAAGTGTTGAGCTAACTAATGTAGCCCCTTTCCCCTTAACTCCAATGACTGGGGAGGCCGGATCATTGCCCGTGGGGTGGTTGTTAACAACCTGTCCATTGGAGTTTTGTACCGCTCTGTCCTCTCATTTGACAGACAACCAGAAGCAAATGAGTGCGTTAAGGGTTGCTTAACTAACGACCCATCCTATGCTGTGGTCTTTAAACCACTCGAGCATCTTGCCTGTGAAGGCGAATGTGAGGCCATTTATGTGATTACAGCATTTTGCATTTAGCGCTGTTCGAGGTCGCACGACCGTCGCATCCGATCAGCGTAGTACTAGACGTGTCGTGCATGACTACAAGTACTCTAAGATAAAAAGGGTATAACTCCTCAATAGAAGCCTCAACAAGAGTGTTTCACAAAGATGTAAAGTTTATCAACTTTACTTTATCTTTTGAAACAACAGTACCTTGTGCCAACATTATGCATGTGATTATCTCGAATCACATCCACTATCGGGGCATCTACATGTCTCGCATGACTCGATATCGGCCTCGATAGACATGATATGGGTTTCCCAACAGAACACCCGCTAAGAAGTTCGCATGAACTCCCAATTCGGGATCACCTGAGCTATGCCAAAACAGCGAGCAGAACCAGCTAGTCACATCCTTCCAAACGCTTCGATTTGGAGCAGTCTTTTATGCTTTTGCGCAACTCCCTAAAATCTCAAGTCGACTCTGCAGGACTGCGCACGCGAAGAGCCAGGATCCTTGCAAGGTATCCCTCTCCTTAGACGAGGATGTGTCGCTCGCTCCTGACTGAACTCTTGTCAAAAGAGAGAGAGTGGTAAATGCCCCTTGCATCCTCCACGAGGATGCCTTTAAGGCATACACAAAGAGCAAGAACCTGCACGTCATCTGCAATAGCAAGGCAATACCAACACATACAAAAGCAAGAGCTTAGGCGCAAAGCGCGACGACAAAGTAAAGGCGGTAAGCAGAAGTGCAACGCAAACCCTCGGCACAACGCGCAACGACAAGTAAAAACTGTAAGCAGGAGTACAACGCAGAACCTTTGCGCGATGGGCAACGGCAAAGTAAAAACTGTAAGCAGGAGTGCAACACAGAACCTTTGCGCGATGTGCAACGACAAGGTAAAGGAACTGTAAACAGGAGTGCAACGCAAAACCTTCGCGCGATGCGCGACGACAAAGTAAAGGACAAGGATCGTGAAACCGCGTCCTTGAGTTAAATGTGTAGTCATATAAATATATATGATATATATATGCATATATATTTATTTAATTGTCCTTTTTAGTTAATTGAACTCAATTCAATTGTCCAAGTCTTCTGTGCAATCTTCCCCTACCTTTGAGAGTTGCAAACTTACTGTCGTCCGCGGATGTACGCGATTGACGACTCGGGTCGCGAAGCGCGAACAAGGTCCATCATACGAGCTGCAAAAGTAACGATCTTAGCAATCTAATACCAAAATAGAAAATCAGAAGCACTATCGTCGTCCTGACGTAAGGGAAGCAGAGGTAGGGGCATCATGCACATGCGCACCTGCTATAAGCGCAAAGAGCAGAGGCAAGGCCACGAGCCCCTGCTGACATGCTGTCAGCCAACAACGGGGAGGCATGGTTGCGCCCCTGCCTTATGAAGGCACGAGGAAGGCCGAGGCGTCACCCTGCTTGCCAGAAGAGCAAAGAGACAGGAGACCAAACCCCCACCCGTTAGTACAAAGGAGGAGGCATGAGGCTTCGCCCCTGCCTGCCGAATACACCAAGAGGCAGGGGCTTGGCCCCTGCCGGTCGAGCACGTAAACAAGCAGGGGGCAAAGCCCTTGCCTGACGCTCGAGAAGAGGGAGCAGGGAGAGGCTCGACCCCCTCCCCTGCCGTAACAGGTAGCAGGGAACCCCCACCCGTTAGTACAAAGGAGGAGGCATGAGGCTTCGCCCCTGCCTGCCGAATACACCAAGAGGCAGGGGGGCTTGGCCCCTGCCGGTCGAGCACGTAAACAAGCAGGGGGCAAAGCCCTTGCCTGATGCTCGAGAAGAGGGAGAGGCTCGACCCCCTCCCCTGCCGTAACAGGTAGCAGGGAGGGGGGTCGACCCCCTCCCCTGCCGTAACAGGTAGCAGGGAGGGGGGTCGACCCCCTCCCCTACCGTGCTAGTAAGCAGGGAGGGGCTCGACCCCTCCTGCATACTGCGAAGGTAGGGAGGGTCGAGCCCTCCCCTACGAAGATCGAAGGCAGGGAGGGCTCGAGCCCCTCCCTACGATATACAGAGGCAGGGAGGGTTGGACCCTCCCCTGCGCACCTAAATGGGGGAACCGAAAAAAGGGACAAGGCCGATGGCCCCTGCTAGAACAAAAAAAGGGGCAGGGGCCTTCGGTCCCTGCTAGAATAAAAAAAGGGGCAGGGGCATCGGCCCCTGCCAGAACAACCAAAAGAGGCTGGTAAAAAGGGGCAGGGAGGAGGGGCTCGGCCCTCTCCTGCCGGAGTGAGACGTAGGGAGCAGGGAGGGGAACTCGACCCCCTCCCCCGTAACAGCACATAAGGAGGGGCTCGACCCCTCCCCTGCTAACAGAGGCATCGGGAGGGGACTGGGCCCCTCCCTTGCAAAACCCATCGCAGGGAGGGGGCTCTGCCCCGCCCTTGGGGTTTTAAGGCAGCAAGGAGGGGGCTTTGCCCCTCCCTTGCAATTGAGGGAGGCAGGGAGGCGGCTCAGCCCCTCCCTGCGCAACAAAGAAGTGAGGGAGAAAGAGACAGGAGAAATAGGGGGAAAGAGGGGCGTACCTGGTGGTCGCCGGCAGCGGCAACATCGACGTCGGAGGGAGGTCGCAGGTGGCGGCGGGTCGGCAACGCAGATGAGCGAGAGAGACCGAGAGGCGGTGAGGGAGAGAGACAGCGAGGGAGGGGTTTCGTGAACTTCCCTCACCTCCCTTGCCTCGACCTTAAAAGGCACGGGAGAGACGGTCGGGGTGCCCGACCGCCTGTCCCCCCTTTGGATCCGGGTCGGGTCCAAAACTGGATCCGACCCGATCCAACAAATTTTTTTATTACATGAAAAGCAATCTGAGTTAAACAAGTCCATCACTAACCAGCTCATTAAAAAAAATACAATTTTTTGGATAAAATTTTGATCTAAATCCATTGGTTCAAGTTGGAAATAACTCATTTACAAAAGAAATAATTGTTTCAAATTTGTAAGCAATAAGATTTGAAATGTAAATATATTGTTCGTGAGCCTAATACTTTAATTATTTACACTCTTTTGACACAAGATGATATGCAAAATATATTTATTATTAATTAACGACCGAGAACACAGTCGCTTTACGATCATAACGGGACATTTGGCGTGATGCGCAACGTAGTCGCTAACACTACCCAGAACTGCCCTGCAAAACCAGCAAGCACAACATCCATAGTTATCCAACTGAACTGCAAGAAAAGAGTCACACATTATACTGGATATGATGTTAACAAGGAGTTAAGAAGAAACTTTGTTGCTAACTATGGGCACAATGTTTTTGAAAGTATGGTCCATATGGTGGTGAGATAGATTCAACCGAGATGAAGTTAATGATCCAGTAATAATACTTAAAAGACTTGGGCATCTTTTGGTGTAGATGGAAGAGGTCATGTTAGATTCAGGTAAAGCTCAAAGCCTTGGTACGACTTAGCCAAGACTTAACTCTTTCTGCAAAGGATTGCTAAAGGGTAATAAATACCCTGCAAGCCATGGTAAAGACCAAAATCATAGAAGTGATTTTTGACTAGGTCAAGACAATCATGATAGCAACCAAGCCAACCAACTCAAATCATTTCCCAAGCCCAGTCACTTATGTGCAGGTCCAACTCACTGCTCGACTGATTATAGTTCAATGACTTCGACTTACTCGCATCCAGGCTAATCAAGGTCCAAGTCAAGTTCAGGCCCGAGTTGCTCCATATCTGTTCCCAATTCGACTAAGAGAGCCGGTTCAATCTTAGGTTGTTCTCCTCCAAAGTCACTACATTTCAGACTTAAAGAGCAAAATTACCTCTTGATCATGCCTAGGCCACGGCTTCCTACAATGACAAGATCAGCATGAATCTGTTCAGCAACGTGGCATATAATATCCTTAGGGTCTCCTTCAATGGTCAATGTTTCTGCTCTTACCTGTCAAAAAGACACAAACATCCCCATAATGATACTGGCTATTGTGCCAACATTAATGGACATCATCATCATCAAAGTCTAAAAGGAAAAAGTAAAGATGAAAAGTTAGCAAGCAAGCAAAAGTAGAGATTTTATTTTTTGAGAAAAATCAAACAACAGTAAAGATAAAACGATGAGGAGGACCATTATGTAGGTGTAGTATATGTGTGCACAGTCTGGGTTGCCTTATCATTTGGTAACTAAAGTGCCCTTTAGACTCACCCCCCCCCCCCCCCCCCAAAAAAAAAAAAAAAAAAAAAAACTCCGTTCAGAACCTTTTTCCTTTTCTGCTAGCTTTGGTGACATTGCCAATATTTAAAGGCAATATTTTTCCATTATATATAGTTCATGAATAACAAACCCAATGTTGATTCAGATTTGAAATGCTTTGTGTGTCCAGTTGGGATGCCAAAATCATATAGAATTTTCATGGATTATGCCCAATTTTTCTCATGAACACTGAAATTCCAAAAAGTCACCCATGTTAGAATGGTTATACTTTTGCTCGAAGCCAACACTGATTGTTAGTCTTTTTCCCCCCCTTTTTCTGGAGAGAATAGAGTGTTATATAGCATCAAAAAGACATCCCAGTCCCAGTTGAATTTTTGTATGGATCCAGTGTAGTCAAATGGGTCTCACATGAAATCCAATAACCCATTTAGTGGACCATTTAAATATGCATCACCAGGATAATGGTTGAGCCCATTACACATTGGATTCTCAGCATGTTTGAGAATCCAATGAAACAGTTAAGCTGGATAACGGCTAACCAGGAGAGGTTAAATTCTCCCGCCTTTGCCTTTGCAGAGAATAACTAAGGAGGTTCAAGGATCCCCCTGATGCAGGCCGTTAATCAACTCCTCAATCTTCTTCTCCTCGAGTTTTCCTTGCACACACTCTGATCCTAAACTCATCAGTGGTATCAGAGTCAGATTTCATTGTGTGCATAAAAAGACTTGTTGATGGATCATAACCTAACGCTCATAGTATAGGGATCAATGGCTGCTTCATTGATAGGGTGCAACACAGGTGACAGAGTCAAACCGCCTCAATGCCACTTACTGCAACTCTCCGCCCTATCTCTTCAAAGACACGTTCCAATACGTCAACCCCGACTTGGGATACTCCTTCCAGGCAATACCAAAGCAGATTTTCTGCTTGGATGACGTATCGGCCAACCCCCTGCCGATGAACGGCTTCACTCAGCAGGCCTACGAGAGGGTCTGAAAGCTAGATGCCTTGGGTAGCAAAACCCTACAGCGGGATAGAAGCTGCAGGCAACACATGCATCACGGGAGAGGCAGCGGAGGCCCAATCACCTAGGGCAGAGTTTGCGACAACAACAGCTGGTCTGACGCCACCCACAGGCTGCTGAGAAGGAGAAACCTTATAGTGGGAGAGACAATGTAAGCAGTGCATGCGGTACAAGTGGGGCAGCAGTTCACTGAGTCTCCTCTCCCATCCCAGTGCCTCTGACCGGCTCAAGAGGCAATAGAGGCGACAAAACCAAGAATCCCACCTGAGAATGTCCTCTCCAGAAAAAACCCAAATTAAGTTATGAAGGCGAAATCCTCTAGAACAACACCGACTATGGCATCAATCGATGCTCATAGTGGTCAGACCTCATCGCCGACCATTGCATCCCCAAATTGGCCCACAGATTCACCGAATTCTGACAAGAATCTCAGTTTTCGACAGTTCTCTCAAATTGCCACATTGCCGAAATCTTTTTGCCTCGACGACCGGTTGATTCAGATGTTGGGCAACGACCTTGTGATTAAGGATCGGCTCTGCCTCGACGACCGGTTGATCTAGATGTTGGGCGACGACCTCGTGATTAAGGATCGGCTCTGCCTCGATGACCGGTTGATCCAGATGTTGGGCGACGACCTCGTGATTAAGGATCGGTTCTCCCTCGACGTCGTTGCAGATATCCTTCAATGATGTGAGGAAGCTGCTGCAGGTTGTGCAGATGGAAGCCCTGAAATCGATGGTGAGGAGCATCCCGAAAGAGCGAATCTCATACGGTGACTTCCTCCAAGTATGTGAGGAATGCGTCAGGGGTTCGAATCCCAGCCACGCCAGAGTTTTTGCCAAGAGGATGGATGAGTCAGGGTCCATGATCATCTTGGGAGACACCGTCTTCCTTCGTCTTGATTGGGTTGCGAGGGCAATGATGCCGCGACAGAGGGAGTTGAAGGAGTTGGAGAGGGAAAAGGAGGCGATTGACACAAGCAGTAGAGAAGGGGGTGAAGAGGGAGCTGTGGTGAGGGTGGTGATCTTCACTGCCAGGGTCAAGGGCGGAGGAGACCCGCTGAACGGTGGTGATGCTCGGTTAATGAGCGGCGGAGCACCTGCGAACAGAGAAACTGTCAGAGGCGGTTCATCTGTGGGAAGTCAGTGGTGGAAACCCTGGCTCTCCCTCCCTCATTTTTTTCTTCTTCTTCCTGCACCCCCCTTTTCTAGTTCCTCTGATGGCAGCCGGAGGGCGACGACACTGTCGTAGGGTGGAGGAGATCCCCCAGGAGGCTGTCTGTTGCCGTATTTGTCGGCGAAGGCAACGATCGTCACCCTCATCCACCTTATATTTTTTTTTGTGTTTCTCGTGTTTTCCCTTTTCGTAAAAGGGGACTCTTTAGGGTTTCCTCTTTTACGAGAGGGGGAAACCACTAATTAAAAAAAATAGGAGAAACCTTAGCGAGGGCTCTTTTTTAACAGGTGAAAAAAAAGATTAAGGAACTAGTTCAGTTTCTTTTAGTGGATTCAAATTATGTTTTTTTAGGCCTTTGTTATTTTTAAAGGCTCTAGTTTTTTTAAAATTCCAAAAATAGGCCTGTCTTCTGGTTAATACCCGAGACAAGGACATTTTTTTGAAATTATAGAAGATCACCTGAAGTTTTCTGTTTAACTCAGAGATATTATGTTTTTAATGTTTTTTTATTTTTATTTTACTCAGAACTATTTCTAACTATTCTAATTTTGCAGAAAAGTGCTTCTGGTTAGCGGAATACCTCCCAGAGCGTCATCCTGACGAGTTTGAATCCAGTTGGTATAAGTATTTTCGTAAAAGACCTGGTTGGATATGGTAAAATTTTTGGATCCAGAAGTTCTTTAAGTTATTGCATTGTTCTTATGCTTAATATTATGTTTATGTTTTGGTTCATGTTAATATCTGGATCCGGTATGATTTGATCCAATTTTCTTTTATACAGATCAAGTTTAATTATAAGATCTATTAAATATAATGTTTGGGTCAAAATTGGATCTAATCGGTATTAGATCAGATGTATGGATCTAGTAAGGTGACATAGATCTTGATTTTATCCAGTAAAATATTATGGATATAGTTAAATATGCATGGATCTAGATAGTTCAAATTGATTGAGTATATATCCAGTTAAATTATTTTTTTAGATCCAAACAATATTATTGGATCTTGAGCGGATCTAGTGTTGTATCTGGACAAGTATAATTACCATAGGGGATCCAAGTTTATGATTGATCCATAGACAAATCTAAATAGATATACATATACTATATGGATCTAGATTTGATCCAAGTTTTATGTTGAATCTGGATAATATTAGGTCAGATATTTGGATCTAATAATGATATTTTTTATATGGATAAAGAATTTATACAATTAGATCTAGATAAGTGGAACACTTGATGTGTAATATGAATCCATTGACATTTGAAATATATGGTTTCAGATATGGATTTGGATTATGGCCAAATCCTGTAAGGTCCATAGTTTTATTTATGCTTGTATAAAGATTCATTTTAATATGGATCGTGTTGGACTCGATAGATAACATCTCAAGTCAGATTTGGATATGAAATTCTTCAAATGCAATAAAATTTCATATATATATGTGGATCCGGTAATGAATTTGAACTTAAATGTTCAAATTTATGATTTGATTAAAGCCTGGTAATTGGCTTATCATATTTTTTGACATATCCAAATGATAATGAGATAACTTTCATTGGATAATGGATCTGGTGCATATCTAAATTGGATTTGGGTATGAGATTTATGACTTAATTCATGATGAAAAAACAACCTAGTTTGCCAATAACCTCATGATAGTGATATATCATGAAGGAAAAATCTAACTAGTACATGTAAAACTACATGATGTCATGACTTAATGTAAATCTTGTTTAAATGCAAAGCATTGGAATAGTGAAAGTTGAATGATAATTTTACACATGCATGTGAGGATATTTATCTGTAATAATGATAAATAATCATAATGCTCTTTATAGTATGCAGATATAAAAACATGAAATGATACTTTTCATGTTTTAAAGTTTTGCATGAAATGCTAAATAATGTTGATCAATTACATTTATAACTATTTGGATCCGGATATACTTATCTGAAATGATCAGGTAGTGATCAACGTGTGATAATGCACATGAAAAGTGAGAGTATTTGCTATGTTTGGCAAATCACAGATTTATGAATTTAATAAATTTTATATTACTCGACTAGTGTGCATGCCTATGGTAAAGTTATGGAAGAGCCAAAGAACCCCATGACTATGTGAAACCCACATTATGATGTATTTATGGATTACATGACTTAATATGCACTGAATAATGAATACTTAAAATTTATGACATGATGGAAAAACAACCTAGTTTGTGAATAACCTCGTGATAAGGATATATCATAAAGAAAAAATTTAACTAGTGTATGTAAATCTCATAATGTCATGAGTGTAATACATAATGCATTGGTTATGATAAAATATGGGTGTTCACCCCATATAGTCAAGTGAAAGATGTTAGATCTTGGTATGGATTCAGAGTGGCCAAATGAGCCTCACATGAAATCCAATGACCCATTTAGTGAGTCATTGAGATATGCACCATTAGGATAATGGTGAAGCTCATTATACATTGGATTCTCCCCATGTTTGATAATCCAATAAGACAATTAAGTTGGATAACAGCTACCCAAGAGAGGTTAAATTCTTCAGCCCTTGCATTTGCATAGAACTGAAGAGATTCAAGGATCCCCCTGATGCAGCCCATTAATCAACTCCTCAATATTCTTCTCCTCAAGTCTTTCGTGGGCAGACTCCGATCCTAAACTCATAAGTCCCATCAAACGAACATTTGGCTTTTCTGTATCAAACGATGGAGACCTATGCAGCATGTGACTCAGAATACAAACAACAACAGAAGCTTCATGAGTAAAAAAAAAGTAAGAAAGACAGAGACTCGTTTTCCCGAGTTCACAAACTAGGTGTGCCAATTCTAGATTACAGAAAAAAGGACAAAGCTGCAAAGTTGGATGTTTCATTTTAATAACCCCATAATGACCAAGAAATGATAATTTCCCCAAAGTTTCCAAAAGTAAAAAACTTACATGTTTCTCATTGCACAACGCTAATGCTCGTCCCAAGAGCCTCATGCTGTTTTCTTCCTAGCCTTGCTAGTTGCTTCACCGACTGAATAACAACAGGGGTAATATAAACACCTGCACAACCAAAAGACCCAAATGGGAATTCCTCATCCAAATACATTTTACCCAGATTATGATCTTTAAAAAAAAATCTAACACATGGGGAGAAACCAATTCCAAATCCCTTTTCCCATTTAGTATATGCATGTTTCCCACCAAAAGAAAAAAAAGAATGGGTGTGTTTGGCATCCCATGAAAATCATGG
Organism: Nuphar pumila; assembly: GCF_984573655.1. Taxonomy (NCBI): domain Eukaryota; kingdom Viridiplantae; phylum Streptophyta; class Magnoliopsida; order Nymphaeales; family Nymphaeaceae; genus Nuphar; species Nuphar pumila. The sequence goes on from NC_143256.1 coordinate 127,520,417, forward strand.
CCAAGTTTGTGTCTCGTTACCTGGTCCAGTAGGGAAGAAATACTGCTGGAAAACTTGAGTCGCATTCACAATCATCAAGCTGCCAAAGTCATGGTTGCCATGGCTGAACAAGGTGTCCAGTGCCCATCTAAGGGCATAGAAGCTGCCGTCGCTCTCATCGAACCCAACCAAGATCTTCATCTTCTTCAACACGGGTGGTGGTGGCCCTTCCTGTTTCTCCTCTTCTTTTGCTTCTGCCTCCTTCAGCTTTGCTTCTTTGTTTCACTCTCCCTATGTATTCTCTGTCTTCTTAGCTTGCGTGTTTTTCCTGAAACAGAGAACAGGGACATGTTCAGGGGAAAAACATATAACCTGCCTTACTGTTTTTTGCCTATGCAAGAGACGGGGTTGGGTATTTACAGTGGGCAAGAAATGAGAAAGCGTACATCTTCTCAGGGTGATTGTTGTGGGACATACCACATGATTGAAATGCCCATATGGTGTGGAAATTTTACAACTTAGCCATGACTGACGTGGTTTTCACCAAGATTTCTCATACAGACGCGTTACTTGAAATATTTGTTGATGTTTGCTTTGATAACAGGTGAGAAAGTAGTTGATTGAGAAAGAAAAAGCTGTGATTGAGGTCAACTTTATGACCAACTTTCACGTAACCCAAGGCAAAAACAGACAAACAGTTGCAGCTGACAATCACACATAATTTGTACTTTTACATGCTTTACTGACCTTAAAGTATCGCAATTGTTATATACAATCACATGATCCAAGAATCACAAGGCATTGTTTTCATTAGGGTCAAAAGCATCATGTTGACCAGAGATTTGAGTCAGTGTCTTTCAGTGTAAAACTTCTCAAGTGTTTTCCTTTTTCATCAAGAGCAGCTTTTCATTCGGCTTAGGCCTTGCGCCCTGTGCCTAACTGTCGGCCTCCTTTCATTTGAAAGCCTTGAACCGACCCATTTAATCAAAGTATCCATGAGAAAGAGAAGAGCAAAGTTGTAACCATGTAAGGTAGGGAAGGGCATTTGTGCCAATAAGTCGCAACGGGAATGTAGTGGATGAATATGGGGGAGCGTGGCTGATAAGACAGGGATGTGGAATGAAACCACGAGCCGCTTATCCAATGGAACCCAAAAACAGTTACCGTTGCTGGTTTTATTAGGTGGGTACGGATCTTGACGGGTTTGGGTCCAATCTTACACAGCAGGAACCAATGAAGGGGAGGCTAGCATAGATCCGGATCTGGATCTGGATCTGAATCTGAACTTAATCAAATTGAAATGAATCTGAATCCTGATCTGACAAGATCCAACAAGTCAGTTAAATCTGGAGTTGAATTTTGTATGATAGTACTAGACCCATTAAAAAAATGTGGTTGCAGAAACGTATCAACTTAATTTTCAAACACAATAGGGTGTCATTATGTTGTTTTCCTTCAGCAATTATATATATATTTAAAAATTACAGTACAGTACAGTGATTAAGGGGACTCATACCAGTACAGTGATTAAAAATTACAAGTCTGAAGCCGAAGGCAATATTTTTTCATTCTCACAAGGCAAATGATTCCCTCGCTCAACAATAAGCCTTGGCAGACATGGGTGACCACTGTTTTATACAATTGGCAGCGTCCTGTCATTGAGCTTGATTTTCTATCAACACTTAAGTTTCTTGAACTCTCGGCTAAGATTTTTTTTTATGACCCTCATCGAAGCAAAGTAAGCCCCCGGGTGGAGCCCGTGAGCCATTGCAATTGGAATTCTATTGTTTTTTATATGCTAATCAATGTCTACCTTTCAGCTAAGATAAAGTATAGGAAACCCATTGAGTAATTTTCTGCTAGAGATCCACCTTTAATGTGAATTTTCATATCAGTACCACTTTTTCTGAAATTTCTCAAATGGATCTAACTTTTTCTGACAATGGTCAAATAAAATGTCAAAAATACTTATTTACCCTTTACCTTACTCCTTTCCATATGCCAGGGGACAGCGGCAGATGCGAGGGATAAGGTCTCCACCCCTGCTCCATCTCAAAATTCTGCCCTCCATCCCTACCTTCATCCCCGCACGGGTTTTGATTTTAACTTTCATCCCTGATCTAAACGGGACCAAGCAGGGCTGCCCTATTTTTTTTGGAAGGAGGTTGATCCGTCGAAGGGTATTTTAATTATTTTATTAACAAAAATTGAGAACGGGACAGGGCGGGAAACACGTAAGTCCTTCCCCACGGATTTTGATTTTAACCTTCATCCCCATTTCATGTTCTCCATCCTCAATCCAAATAGGGCGAGGCAGTTCCCAGGGTCCACTGCCATCCCTACTTACCAGCTGTTCTTTTCAGTTTTGTCCATGGTTCCCACCTAAGAACCCTTTTACGTCTTTTTTCTCCATTATTTTCCACTTTCTCCATTGTCCTCGATGGTTGCCGTGAAACCACCTTACCAGCTCATCTTTGCTCCATGGTTCCCACGTAACCTCTTTTTTCATTAGTGTCCTCTTTGTCCATTGCCCTCCGTGGTTCCCATGCAATCACTTTCCCAGCTCCTCCTTTCTTCATGGTTCCCGCGTAACTTTTTTTTTTCTTCTGCATTATTGTCCTCTTTTCTCCAATATCCTCCATGTAACCTCTTTTTTCTCCATTATTGTCCTCTTTCTCCATTGCCCTCCGTGGTTCCCATGCAATCACTTTCCCAGCTCCTCTTTTCTCCGTGGCTCCTGTGTATAACTTATTTTTCTCCATTATTGTCTTCTTTTCTCCCATATACCCTCCATGGTTCCCATGCAATCACTTTCTCAGTTCTTTTCTCCATGGTTCCCACGTAACCTCTTTTATCTTCATTATTGTTCTCCTTCTCCATGGTTCCCATGCAACCACTTGAAGGAGCCTTATATCCAGTTTTAATTTTTTGGTAAAATTAATTTGATATTATTTAGTTTGTTTTAGTTGTATATAATTTTCGACTTAGCCTATTGATGTTACCACTGAAGGGGATTTGTGAAGGTGTTGTGTTGAAGATCCCGGATCAAACCCTACTGACGCATTTCAAGGTGAGTTTTTACTAGCTTGGCAAGGGTTTCTTGCAGATCTAGTGTTCTGCCCAAATAGGGGGAGCCACGTAGTGGCTGCGCCGCGCTGCTATTAAAAAGGGAGGCCCCAGTGCACCACACGGCTGCCCCTTTTTGCTAAAAGGGGCAAACACTTTATGAGTTTTTGCCTCCAACACTGCCCCTTCGTGCTAAGAGGGGCAGACACCTTATAAGTTTTTGCCCCGAACAATTAACCACGCCTCACATAAACATGTTCGTTAGCTTTCATTTTGACTCAAAACTTGTTACAATGTTTTTCTCTTTCCAATTTGGATCCGAGAAAAGCCGAATATAATAGTTTTGCATTTATCCCAAATCTGAATACATCTATGCTATTCATCAATATTGAAAATATGGATATGATCTGGTTTTGGATCTGATTTTTGTAGATTGATGATTGCTTCATATCCACTTCCAACTTATATTTCACAATAAAGTTCCTAATCTGGTTCTATGACACCATATGATACTGGATCAGCTGAAAACAAGCTAAACCTATTGGTTTTTAAGGATAAAGAATAGGTCAAGTTAGACACATTTCTCACCCTCACTCGAGTATAATTCGAATGCGGTTCCAACCTTTGTCAGAAAGAAAAAGGCAGGTCCATGTCAGGACTTTTAGGAAAAGTAGTACCTAACATGGGATTTCAGATAAAAGGTCGGACTATATCAGAAAATTACCCAAAAATATTTGCTATCTTCATGATAAGGAACCTTTATTTGGAACCTAGAGGGAGAAGTTATTTTGATCAGTGAGCGTACTGTAATGAGGGCAACATTAAAAAGGCTGTGAGGTACGTGACAGGATGATGAAATCGGGGCTGTTCCAAATGCTCAGACCTGCAAGCTTTTGATATCTGGATTGTCGCAGGGCTACAGACAACAGACTGTTATTCCAATTCTTGTTCTTGAAGTAACTTTTGAGGGCGATTCATCCGTATATATAATAGTTGAAGTGAGGAGTGTAAGTCTTGCAATTCTAAGAAGGGTAGGCTGATAGATCCAAACATATAAAGGAACAAGTTTCATTCCTCACTGTTAGATCTTCTAATCAGGTTAAAGAAATTGAGTAAGAACCATATAAGAGAATAATCTAGAACTCTCTTCCTTGGGAAAGTTGAATTGCATCAAAGATATAATTCAGATATTCAAATTCAGTGATTGGTTTTTGTCAGTTATCCTCTAGTCAAATACATTGTTGTTTTGGTTTTGGGAGAACCTGAACTGCTCATCATTTCAAAAGGACATTCACCATCAAAGCACTGGTTTCGTTTGGTTAGAACTGATAATAACTGCTAAACGGAAAAGTGACTATTTATAGTGCAGAACTTAATAGTAATTTCCTTTAAAAATCGTCGAATTGTCAAGAGATTTTCTGTTTGATGGTCTTTCAAGAAAACGATTATTTAAAAAAATGAAAGAGTATCTGGAAAGGTGCTCAGCCCCCATTACCGATCTGATCTAGGGATGGCAGTGGGGCGGGGCGGGGCGGGGGACAAGGTTTCCACCCCCGCCCCGCCTCAAAATTTTATCCTCCACCCCCGCCCCGCCTCAAAATTTTATCCTCCACCCCCGCCCCGCCTCCGCGGCGGGGATGGATTTTATCCTCCACCCCCGCCTTCATCCCCGTTTCATGTCCTCCACCCCCGCCCCGTCCCCGCCCCGTCCCCGCCCCGTCCCCGTCCCCGCCCCGTCCCCGTCCCCGTCCCCGTCCCCGTCCCCGTCCCCGTCAAATTGCATCCCTACTTACAAATCATTCACGTTAATATTCCAGTTGATGATAAATGAATTCATCCACATGGAAAACAGTCAAGATAACGCATAACCTATAAACTTGCTACAGCTCTTTCCACGAAATTCATGGTATCAAACCAACACCAACAGAGAAATCAGGCCTTAGCTCTACAATAGCAGAAACTCAACAATACCGCCAAGGGTGACAAACCCAACTTGACTAGAAAAAAACATGTTGTTAGAGTTTTTTTGGGTATCTCAGTGAAATCAGGCCATTTTGTTCACAACAAATCTAAGAAAGTTTCAACCTTCATTTACTATTTTTTAGCTTTTAATTTTTGCAATGTGCCAAAACTCCACGCAGTCATGAAAAACAAGGCAATAAATGCACCCTTTCCCCCCACCCCCAGACCAAAGCATAAGTCTCACAAATATTCATTCAAGCAAGGGAAGGTGTTTGTAAACATAATGGATCATATGTTAAAAACCAATATAACCTGTAATACCACTATTAGTTCATAGCTACCTTATTTTAGCTCAATTATTCCATATAGCAACAGAGAAAACCCAACTTTTGATCAACATATCCATTTTTCTTCTGTAATTTGCAGATGCTCACAGTCACAGGTAACACTGCACTAAGTAGATTCAAATTATTTTTGAAGCTATTGTGACAAAAAAGGCGGAAAAACTTTGGGATTGAAGAGCTACAAACAGTATAGTGACGTGCCTGAGACTTTGTCAGACCTGCTAAAACCTACACATATAATTTGTAAAAACATTGAAATTTTGATGAAAAACTTCTAAGATCTTGTGAAAAATAAAGCTCAAAAGGCTATTTTCTGCTAGAGGTCATCACTATTCACCATATGACATGCCATATCTAGCATACCAATAGTATTGGGCACTTTAAAGTTAGAAAATAATCATGCCAACCCATGTCAAGAAGTGTTGGTGTCGGTGTCAGTATCAAACATGACTGAACACAAAAGTGTCGGACTTCTAGGCGTCTCCAAATAACATTTTGGTTCAGGATCCAAGAAATGGAACTTGGCCACAATATCTAGATAACATTGGATTTACATTAACTTGGTTAATGTAGCAACATGCCCTTATCTCAATGGTACATAAATAATCAGCAGTCTTTCTTTAGCAACTGTTATAAGTAGTCAGCATATGTGAACCAAACACTTACATATCAAAGCTATTTTAGATTGGACAGAATAATCCTTGAAGATAAGTTCTAACAAGTGACCTACTTGGATTTTGTGAACTTTATCAACTATCATGGGCTATAGTAGCCAAAATTCTCTTTAATCAAGCATACAGCAGATAACCATTGAACGTCCAGCTTGGCCTACTAACGAGACTATATATCAAACTAAGGGCATCTCCTTACAAATTACATGCATGAACAGCTTAAGCATCAGCAAATCCACAGCTAGACCTATTAAGATGTTTCACTGAGATACCGCATAGGTCTGAGCACTCACCCTGGCAGAAGTAAAATTGTGTCATCTACAGGAACTTTCATGAATAAAGGCAACTCGTGTAAGTTTGTAACTCATTGAGCAGCAATCTTCCCTTTCCCCATCTTCAAGTCATTTCTTACAACCAAGACCTGTGGAATAGTCAAATGCACTATATCATTAGCTGCAATACAACATTAAGTGATTTTGTTGAACATCAAAGAATTACCATTAGCTCATTAAACTCTAAATATCATCAGCATTGATAGCATTTGTATCTTCTACTTCACTTTCCTATGAACCAAACAAAATAGATTTTGTTAACAAGTAATAGTAGCAGATAAAAGAAGTGAGTAAAAGAATAAAATTTACCACATCCATATCTTCTAAGAATGTGTAACATTGTGGATCCTTCGATGATGATGAACCTATAAATTAAAAATAATGCATTAGTTATACATTATAACATAAGCATTCACTAATTATAAAAAAATGAAATTTCATTACCTCGTGCTTCAGCCCACAACCAATTTTGAGAGCACATCAAAGCCTCTACTGTAGTTGGAAGGAGTTTACTACGATGTGGACTGATCACCCTTCCGCCTGTACTAAAAGCAGACTCTGAAGCAACTGAGGAGACAAGAATGGCAAATATATCCTTTGCAATCATTTGTAGAAGAGGATACTTGGGACCACTTGACTTCCAAAATGATAGTATATCAAAATCTGGAGTTCTTGGCATCATCCCATCTTCTAAGTAATGTTCAAATTCTGATCTCCCACATGCTTTTTCAATATCTTTAGATTGTATAAACTTATCAAAGTCAGAAAGATCATCAATTAGTGAACATTTGGATCCAATACTTGATTGAGGAGGAGGAGGAAAAAGTTCAGGTTCATTGGAGTTGTTTTCTTGTTTTTCATATTCACTAATCAACTCCACACAAAGATTCTTAATCCTCATAATTTCATTTAAAGCCTCATTGTCTCCATAAATCTTCTTGTAATAATATTCCAACATGCTCAACTTGTATCTTGGATCTAAAACAGTGGCCACTCCCATAATACCATGGATCACACTCCAATACTTATTAAATTTTTCTAGCATTCTAAGCGCCATGTTTTTCACAACATCTTTTGGATCATTTAGCCACTTAGTCATCTCAACTCTAATCCCACAAATAGTTGGAAAGTAGGCATTTGCTGTAGGATACTTTGTACCTGAAAATAATTCTGTTGCACGATGAAATAACTCTAATTTCTCACAATTGTCTTGTGCCACCTCCCAATCCTCTTCCGTCGGACAACGCTTGTAGTGGAGATCTCGATATGTCAAACGAGTAAAAACATCTTTATAAAGCAAAGCAGTTTGAAGCATGATAAAAGTTGAGTTCCATCGAGTTTTAACATCAAGAGCAAGTTTTTTGGTAATTGAAATATGCATTTGATGAGCAGACTCTTCAAATCTTTGTATTCTCATGGGAGATGATGTCCAATAAGCAACACTATCACGAATTCTTTCAATTCTTTCTCCAATCACATTCAAACCATCTTGGACAATCAAGTTGAGAATATGGGCACAACAACGCATATGAAACAACCGTCCATGTAATATTAATGAACCAAATGGAAGTTTATCCAATAAAATATCTACAACTGCATCATTAGTGGTGCAATTATCCATCGTCAAACTTATCAACTTTCTATCAAGGTTCCACTCAAACAAACAATCCATCAAACACTCAGCAAGAACTTCTTTGGTATGTCGATAAGGTACATATAAAAACCTGAACATAATTTAATAAGGCGATTAAATATTGATATTGCAAAAACATGTTAGTAAGAATTAAAAAAAAATGATTGACATTTGACAAGTACCTTATGATTCGACTTTGCAATCTCCAAGAATTATCAATGAAGTGTGCAGTGATAGCCATGTATCCCTTCTTTTGATTGGAAGATGTCCACATGTCTGTAGTGATGGCAATTCTACTCTTAGTTTTTTCCAACAATTTTATTGTCTTGTCTCGTTCCACATTATAAATTTTGTGAATATCTTTCTTTACAGTGTTTCGAGTAATCATTTTGAACAAGGGTTGAAGAGTATTAGAATATTTTCTAAACCCATAATGATCAACCATACTAAGAGGATATTCATGTAGAATAATCATCATAGCAAGATCCCTTCTTCCAGCATCTTGAACAAATTGCCAATTCTCTATTGTTTTTTCGGCATTCACTGTAGCATTGTTTGTAGCCAAAATATATTGCTTCATATTATTATGCTTAAGCCTAGGACAAATCTTAATATGATCATGCAAATGAGTAGTTCCAGCCTTGGCACCACCAGCAAGACATTTATGACAATGATTGCACTCTGACTTATCCTTTCCACCAATCTTTTTCCTAGTGAAATGTTTCCATACAACTGATTTATGCCTACTTGTCTGTTCAAGTGCAAATCTACCTGAATCAGTTGATTGATCTTCATTATCTTCCATTGAAACATGGTTGCTATCAACTGGTGTAACCAGAGCTTGAGACATACTATGTGAACTGGAAGGTTGAGAACTTAATTTATTGGTTAATGGTTCTTCCTCTTCCATATCAAATTACTGGCCACCAACTTATAGATCTACAAAACATTCACAAAAAAGAGACTATCAACAAATATTCAGACTGCTTATCAGATATGAACTTAAATTGATTTCTCCATAATTAAATTTTATACAGAAACAACTTGAACCAGCCGAAACCAACCAAAATTGAAAATGGCTTGGATGTTAGCAGGTGCAATAAGCTTGAAACTTCGATGAAAAATATTTAATAAAGAGAAAGGCACGCTATCAAGTAGTAGAGTGACACATAATTATCATACAGTCCAAGCTGAATATTTAGTATATCCAAATATTTTCACTGTACTCCAAATAAAAGGAAAATATCATTATAAACTTACCACGATTTATAGCAATGTACAGATCCAGACAACCAGACTAGAAAATAAAAAACATGACCTTTAAGGACAAGCTATTACCAACCATGGATTAATCCTTACAACTTTAAATTAATCCCCAAGAAATGCAGTTGAAAAATGCAAAAGCATTCCAGTCAGGCTTGCATGATTATCATAGTACATTCAAGGTACAGGTCAACTTGAGCACATTTGATATCAAAGATGCATCTGGACTGGCCTAAGGGTTATGACCATGTCAAGGTGGACGATTTTGCATGTGGCAACAAAAAATAAAACAACCAAGTTTTAAGAACAAGGGAATCTTAGGGCTCGGACATTCTAGAAATAGCATTGAACCAGGTGTTTCGCAAACCAAATTATAGTTGCACTAGTAAGCATAATTGTAAGCTGCCCAGAAAATATTTCTAGCTGATTACTTTATATAATTTATCGTAATTTAATCAGGAAACATTGACAGAATGAATTTCTTGAAAAATTAGCTTGGATTCAATTGCTTTCATACATCTTCATTTAATCGAGTTAGATTTTTGTGGTCACTTGCATAAATCAGAAAATCGCCTCACATGGTGACTTATAGACTAACAAGAAGAATGGTATCCAAGCCATGAAGTAAAAGCATTAAGAAAAGGAAGCATCATTCACGAAACCTAGGATTTTAAACTTAGGGTACATTTGGATGATAAAAAAAAAGTAAAAAAGTCACATTGTCACGGTTTTTGTCATTCCAACTATTTATGTACTACCAAATACCAACAAAAAGTTCCAGATTTTCATCAAATCTAGGGAGTGGTTACATGAAACCAAGTGTGCAAAATTTCCAAGATTCTTAACATTTCTACTAATAGAAGATTCAAAATTCCACATTTCTCAAATATCAGCTTTGGAAAATTCCTGTTTTTCTTTTTCTCGACAAGCTACCTTGCTTGCTCTCTACCATATTTTAACCCCTTTCAATTTGCAAAGTAACAAAGGCTAACGCTTGATCACCTATCCCACCCAGGCCAAGCAAGTAGTTACTCTTATCACCTGACCTACTCATGATCAAGCGGGCGCTATGCTCTAAACTATTCAAGCTAAAAGAGAACTTACGCTGCTCCGACGATGCAAGGCTACAGACGGGGAAAGGAAAAAGAAAAGAGGGAGGAGATGGTCGGCGACAGCCAACGGTGGTCGGCGACGGCCAATGGTGGTCGGCGACAGCCCGGCTCCAATGACAGTGCGGATGGGGATTGGGGAAGGGGAAGAGACGATGGCCCTGCTCGGCGGCTCCAGGGTTAGGATTAGGAAGTTAGGGTTAGTAAATAAAACAACTAAGAGTATAAGGGTTGGGGGCGGGGATGGGGCGGGGCCGGGACGGGGATGGGGCGGGGCGGGGCCGGGACGGGGATGGGCCGGGGCCGGGGCGGGGATGGGCCGGGGCGGGGATGGGGCGGGGATGGGGCGGGGCGGGGCGGGGCGGGGGAACGTGCACGTCCATCCCCGCCTCCACCCCCGGACGGGGATGGATTTTAACCTTCGTCCCCGCCTCCATCCCCGTTTCATACCCTCCATCCCCGGTCCAAACGGGGCGAGGCGGGGCGGGGCCCCGCTTTCCCCCGGTCCACTGCCATCCCTAATCTGATCTCACTTGGCAGAACCAATCCATAAGTTTTCATCATCTCATGTTGTACTGAAACAAGAAGTATTATCATGGGGTAACTCAATACAGGCACCAATTTTTATAGGAAACTCTAAAAATGAGCCCACCTCTTTCAAAATTCCAAAGATCATGCTTTCATAAAAAATGACGTCCTTCCACTTTAGTTAATTTTGAGTTAACCCCACCCCCTCCACGGCACTGGTTCCCATGGACATTTTCAAGGCATTCCTCTTCAGTTCCTGCATCTCATGAAGGTGGTAGATTTTTTTTATGACAAGGAACCCTCGCCAAAGTGAAAAAAACCCGGGTGGGGCTCATGCCCACCTTGCCTTACGTAGCCCACCTCTCGGGAGGTGGTTCTTTCTGCATGAGAAACTTGTTTTCATGAAAGCTCGCTTTGGAAGCAAGAAGCTCCTGGCTTTCCCAACGTCACCTTATGTTGGTGTATAACTGGTAGGGGTCTGCCTAACGCCAGCTTAATATGTCAAAAAAAAAAAGCTCCTCGCTTTCCCCAAAAGAAGGGAAAGCTTTGGGAAACCCCTTTTCAGAGTATAGAAAACTCTATTCACTTTAATGAGAAGCCCCTTTCCTTTATCCTCAAATTGATTCCCTTTAGCTTCCTCAAAGTTTTTATCTTGCTTTTTGTTGCTTCCCCCCTCACTTCAGAAGTCTCACAAGTCTCTCTCTCCCTTTAGTCCAATGGAAATTTGGGTAAAAAATTCCTACCATGCTTATTTTTGGAAGCGCGGGCATTGAGCAACTGGGATTCAGTGCAGTCAGAAGGCAAAAAATGTAAAATAAGGAAAAACTCCCGTTAAAAATGGTACATAACTCTCAAAGTTGTTCTGTTTGGTTGATTGATTTTTTATTTTTTTAACGAGCTTTCTTAAATATAAAGAAAAAGCCTATTTTAAAAAACAAAGGAGACCACTTTTTTTCTTTCTACTAATACTTATTTTCTTCCATTCCAACACATTCACCACATCACTACCACAACTATCAACATCATCATTTATCCACCACCACAATCACTATCACCATCACAACAGCCGGTTTTTCAACACTACTACTTATCCTTTTTAATCTCCCTTTCTTGTTCTAGTTTAAATAGTTTGTGATTTGGCAGGACTCTTCCTTACAAAAATATGTTTGTACTTATGTCTATAAATAATAAATAAAAATACCAAACAGGGTCTTCATCAAAGCTTTAAAGTGGTTCTGCAATCTACGGCATCACCTAAAGAACATGGAAAATGCCACCCAGCATGTCCTTTGGCCACCAAGATCACTAAATCATGCACATATGCCAGAAGATATAAATTTAAGATCTTCGAGAAACAAGAGTTTAAGGATTTGGAGACGGCTGTGTTAAAGGCATTGACAAGTTGAAGAGGACGGGATTTTGAACAATGAGTTCAAAGACTTGGAAGCGGGTGCTGGGAAGGCGTTAAGGAGTTAAGAAGATTTTGACCCAAACGTGGAATTGGCAAAGACAGTCTCTCTGGGAGGTGTTTGTACCTTGTATTTTGAGCTGTCATGAGATGACATAGCATCGACATGGATGAAGGAGGCTGAGATGACCCAAATTTATGTACAACTGGAGAAGGGTATAATGTACAGGCATGCCTATAGGTAAAGGTTTCCAGCGATGGCGATGCCACAAACTGATGGGTTTGGCACCATACATCACTCTGTTTACTGAAATGCAGCCCAACATGGACATGCCTTTTGCCAACCAATCCAAAAATCAAATGGTACCGGAAAATGCTACTGTTAAAGTGTCATGATTGCTTAGGGTAAATCCCGTATATGTAACCCACCAAGGGGAATTCCTCACTTTATTCTTCATTTACAAATATGGACTCCAACTTGAGGAAGATGTCAAAGGAAAAATCATGTAAAATATCCGCTAGCAAGTAACAAATATATTTATCTGCAAGTTAGAGGTAAGGGAAAAAATATGAAAAAGAGGGGGCAAAGAAGCCAACTCGAGATCCTCAGAAATACATACATGTTTCTTTTACATACCTAAAACCCAAAAACCAAGCAGAACCAACACCCTTGTACAAGCCCCATCATCATATAAAATAAAGTGAGAGGACAAAAAGGAGAAGAGAAGAAAAATTGTTAAGCTAGACCTGTGTACAATGCCCTAGTCGAAAATCTTCTCTATGTGCCAACTAAATTACACTGGAATGGATGGCCTCTAAAAGCCAAAAAGAGGGATTAGGAGGGGGAAAACCAAAGATGAGACTCAATAATAAAAAGCCAAAAGGAGCTCTGGATGAGAACACACAATACATGGGCAAATGCATGGATATACATGGGAATGCAAGCATGAATGCATGCACGTACAACCCAAAGGTCCTCTCCCCACCCACACTTGAAAAGAATACATTTTAGTGACTATTGAAGACTACGATCATGGAACTCACCACCTCAGGCTGCCACTTTCTTCTTCAATCTCCTTTGTCCTGCACCACCAACAAATGGCGGCAACACTCCATTGCCACATTGAGCCAAAGACCGCAATGAAGGTTCATTGCTGCTTTAATTGTATATTTTTACTGGCTTTTCAAAAGTGTGTCGGGCCTGCAAAAGGTAATGCTCTAGTAAAAAACCCGACTCATGGAACTATGCGGTTTAACAAGACTGGTAAAGCTGATGAACTAATAGTCATGTGCCCATTCAATAGCTGATACATAACCACCAGTAAACACAATCAAGCTGTCACAAAGATAAGGGTTTGAACCGACACGTGACTCCGAATTTCTTTGGAAAATAAGATATGGTAACACATTTTTAAATTTTTTATCAACAAAAACTATTTCTGATATTTCAATATATAAATATATTTTAATTGAAATATTATTAAAAGACCAAAACCCAACATAACTAGAAAAGCAAAAGCAACAAGACTCAACAACTCAGGCAGATCTCTTTCCTATTTCAACCGAGTTGCACCAGTTTGCAAGTTAAGCTCCACATTCTCCAGACACCAAATCCATAAATAAGCGGAAACCCAATTTTTAATGGAACTAACCTGATTGGCAGTATAGGCCCTTTTAGGAGCAGTGTCTGAATGCTCCAATCCAAGGTACTGCTCCCAAGCACCATAAACATCTCTTCTCTGCATAACAAAGACAAACCAAAAGAAGTCATGAGAACACACGCCTACACATCTGTGTGTGTCTGAGAGAGAGAGAGAGAGAGAGAGAGACCTGAAAACGATTTGAGACTACATCACCATCCTGAAGGTATTCAGGTCGGCCCAGCGACATGAATGCAAACTTCCACTGGAAAACAGAAAAAAAAATAATTATAACTTTCAACATCATCAAAGCTATGAAAACTCTACACTAATTTATGTAAGCTATGCATGCAAGTATTTTATGATAAGAAGCACATCCAAATGACATCAGAAACCATCTATTCAGTGAGCCCGTAAAATTTGGTGGTCACTGGATATGGAAGTGGAGAACGACCAGTAAAACATGGCATGGTGTGGGAAGCACCTTTGCAAACTCTTCATCGGAAACCTGCAACTTCTTTTGAATCCTCAATTTCACTTCAGCCAGAATCTCGCCTTCATGTATAATTAAGAAAAAGGGTTCTCCAAAATTCTGAACCTGCTGTTAAGGCATCCAAGTGAGAACCACATTCAATGTGCAAAACAGACAGATCCATCAGTCCGTATGAATGAATAATTAACAAATTTGGAGTGCATGCAATACCATTTGATTTTGTGAAGCATCCTTTGTGAAGTGGTACACATGGATCAGCCGATCATGAGGACCAAGGTTTTTCTCTTCTTCAGGGATCTATGCAAACGAAAAACAAGTTTCAGAGTCAATCACATCTGCTAAGGTTAATCATACATCTCAAGCAGACAGTCATCTAAGAAATCCTTTGACTACTCACTCACCCGGGCAATCATGAATAAAATGAACTCAGAAACCTTAAAAGAAAAATTACCTCTTCTGCTCGCAATGTCCAGTACTGATCATTGATATTCTCAATCTTCTCATTTAAAGGGAAGATCTGCACCAATCGAGCAACTAAGCCTCAAAGTGAGGGGAAAAAAGGAAAAATCGCACTATGATTTATAAAGTTAGAAAAACTTTAGAAGCAACTGCAATGATAAAATAAAATGATAAGCCACACCTTGTAAATCTTGTGATAGAAAACCTCAAGCAATCGGAGCTCAGCATTTGGATTAGACAACTCAACCTGTTCAATTAGGATGAGAGCAAGTGCAAGCTCATGTTTAATACAAGGGTGTTGACAACAATCCGTGGCAATGTAACTGAAAGTACTTCTAAAGCCTATCAAACCCGCATAAAATCTCCCAGCTGGGGATATAAATTATATGGCAGAAAAAGAATAAACATTATAATCTTGTCTCGCATGGCTTAATGTATAACTAATTCAAATATGAAAAAAATAAAAGCACAACTGGAAATTGCAGAAATTACCTTCGATTTTAGTTCATTAATGACATCCCCGACTGTACTCAGTTTCGGCAATCTTATACTATGGATGACTACCTGAGAAAGAAAAAACAATGGTCCAGAGAAATTAGCTTTGACTCAAAAACCAGGCTAGTGCACAACCAGCACTCTCACCTCATCCTTTGTGGAATGATGAAATGCAACTTTCAGTGTCTTTAAGCCTTGCAATTCTGGAAGTGGAATGTCCAAAACTTCATAATACAATATATCAGAAGTCTGACACACCAAATAGAACAAAAGATTCAGTCAATCAAAAAATAGGAAACCAAAAGCTTGTCAAAGAAGTGATTCACAACCTGGTTGTAATGAACAAGCATATCTGACAGATGCTCCACACCTCTGTACTTGATAGGTTGTGGTTTAGGTTGCTGGGAGTAACAATTGTGGGATGTAAGCCTGATTTTGGATGGCTCATCCAAACCAATATGCCGGGCAACTCTTTCGACAACATCATCATATGTGTGCAACTTTGACCTACGACATAAATATAAAAGGAGGTTCATATGCTTTGATTATAGCAACACTAACATATATCCACACTCATGCCATCCATACAAACATCTTCAATTGTACTTACAGTTCTAGACAGAAGTCATCCTCCTTTGGTTTATCAAGAGAACGAAAATGGACAACCTGAAGAAAGTAAAAAGATTTGAAGTGAATAAAAGACCATCTTTACATTTTATTCATAAAAAAAGACTGAAGAAAGCAATTCAAAATGATTATCAAATACTCATCCATGAAACTATAATAGGATGTAAAAAGCAACAGAGTTATTGCTTATCATATAAATCAAAAGACATAAATTAACTAACAAGCTTGTGAACTCCATTCTTAGTATATCATCAAACAAAGATGCCTCCAGACCAGCAGACACGAATCACACCCAACAAGTTTTTTCCCCAAATAACTGTTAAAGCGCCATGATGGTGCTGTATATTGCTTGCCACAACCAATAAGAATAGCAGATAGACAAGAGAATATAAGCACCCTTTCTCTAACTAGCCAACCGCCATAGGGAAAACCTTAGCCCACCCATGCACAAAGTTTTTGCACCCATAAGAAACACTGAACTACATTTTCACAAAGACATCGTATTAAGATGGGTTGACGGAATTTTTCCTGATTCCTGTTTGGTGGGTTATTACCAGTGTCACTGATATCGCCAATATTTTGAAAATAACGTGATATTATCGGCAAATCCAGGTCAGCCGATATTAATGGTAAAATATCATGATATTTTCAAAAAATTGCCAGGAACAAAAATATCATGGTATTATTTTTTAAAAAAACTTATTTTATATATTTTAAGCCCAATTTATTTATTTATTTTAGTTTAAAATCTTTTCAAAGTTACGTTCTTTATATTTTTCCAAGAATAACTATTATTTCTTATATTTTTTATTATCATGTTTTTTGTATTTTTAAAACTCAAAATATTTTCCCGAGAATTTTCAACTTTTGAAAATATCTCCGAGAAATACCCTCGCGTAGATGGAGTGATAGACACCTAATAGGTGCAAAGGGGCCACAGCACATACCCGATGGGCCTGATCTGGTCTTTTGAACAGATTGATATAAAACAACTGGAGACCAACAATATCGCTGGATACAATTATTTTCGGCATCCAAAGACAGGATTATAATTGCCAAGTGCGAACAGAAGAGACAAAATCGCCAAGATCCATTTGAAGTCTACAGGGGCAATATGACAGACATTAGTGGAATCCTTAACTGGGAAGAATCAATGCTTCCTGAAGGAAGAAAAGCTGGAAGCCTAGGCTTGATTCTGTGTGATCCTACAAGAAAATGTGAATCATACTCGTAATACATGCCAGTTGAACCATAAAGAGAGGCTCAAGGAGGCATGCCAACCATATGTTTGCCAGAAGTTAATCCGTGAGGTAAACCATGGGGCAGTCCTGACACTTCTTACTCTTACATAAACAAGATAAAACCCATAAATTCAGAAGCTTACTGAAGCATACCTGTCGGTTATGAACATACTCCAGAAAAGAAGGCACATCTGGGTAACGGCAACACTCATCAGCATCAACAAGAGGGGCTTTCTGATAACAGATAATATCCCCATCTTCGAGCTAAAAAAACAAAGATCAAGATTTCACTGACGAGCTGACCCTATGGATGGCTAGTCAAAAAGTGACAGTGTGTGTGCCTGCATGGTATCCACATACCTGGCTAGCTCGAAAAGTGACTCTCTTGTCAATATGTTCACACATAACAGTAGGTTCAAATTTTATCTCCTACACATTAAGCAAAGAAAGGTGAACTATTGTTAACCAAGAAATCCCATTCCTGAAAGTTCTGAAATTATCTGGGCAAACAGAATAACACTCACTAGACTTTGTGGCAACTATATTTAATACTGACCTCGTACAATTCAATTTCTTCATTTGGCGGAAATCCAGCCATTTCGTTCAATCTTGTTAAGATCTCTACAGGCTTAGCTCCAGCTTTCACAAAAAGCCTTCCTACATATCTGAGAATCCAAAAGTGTAAAGACAAAAACACTCACAAAATAACACATGAAAAATATTGGTTAAAAAAAGACGTGGATACCGTAGCTCTTCCTTTTCAGGGTCAAAAAACTTGAAGAAAAGTAGAATGTCTTCTTTTGTCTTGTCAGGAGGAGGAAGAGGACGACCATCCTGGATACAAAAATACTAATCAACTCCAAGAAGCAGGCCCCATGAGGTATCAAAATCACAGGAAAAACAACAATGAAAACTGGTTCCAAAGATGCTTTCTGATGGTGATTACCTGTCCAAGTTCAACTTCCAAGAACAATTTCAGCTCTGCATTATGAGCTTTATTGGAGACCTCCCTCAACTGTCCAACCTACAAAAAGAAAACCGGAAATTAGCTCAACAAGAACAACTTTTGGTTCACTTTAGAGCAGCAAAGTGTAGGAAGCAATTTGGACAACCCAAAGAAACACAGGATCAACTTAAGCACTTGGATCAAAGGAAATGGATATTACTGTTTTACATCATGCATCATATGATGGAGCAAAAAGATCAGCAAATTTGAGAGGGCACATCACCCCAAGCCCCACCACCCTCCCCCAAACCCAAAATCCAAAATCCAGGATATCAGTTTATTAACTTATTCACAAAGCATGTTCTTCAATCATTATTAGAGTCAGTTTAAGCAGACATTGCGCATGCATATATAAATAAACAAGTCCAACTTTCTATGTTAATCAAAGTCAACAAAAATATACCTCACATATAGCACCCCCAGCAAAGGAAAAGAATGCCAAAGAACCATAATCTCCAGTAACAAAATAGAGTCAGCGTACTCTCCAACTCCAATGTTATGGTAAATCTTACACATAGAGCAATGGCAATGGAGATTCACCAACACTTATCTCTCATTGTTACTTTCCAGCAAATAAAAATAGTGGAACTACTAATAACGGGATATGGAAGACCAGCAACAAAAAACCAAAGAACTTGTCATTAAGTTCTGAACCCATTCTTCTAGAGAAGTGGTTGATCCCCATTCTCAAGAAAACATTGATTTTCTGCAGTGTTCGGAGGGAGAGAATACTTGAAGGAATTAAACCTGTTCATAAAGGATCTAATGTTACAGAAGAGGGACAAAAGGACTGTCCTCTCTAAGATTAGAAGATAGTCAAGACAGCAGCGAACCAGAACATTGATATCACATAGATAGAACTAGATATTTTAGATGTTCTTTTAATTGCTCTTAATGATAGCAGTTAAACACCAAAACTTAGAGCTCATCCAAAGATGTAAATGGAAAGAAACTCAGCAACTAGAGAAAGTAACTACCGATTGAAGTTCCTCTTGTTGGGTCAGTGGCCTGTTAGGGCGATATGTATGGTTTTGACGCTTAGCCCATAGCCAGAAACGTTGATATTGCACTGGTATCCCAAACTCCTTGGCTACCTCTTCCTGTAAGACATAAAAACGAGCAAGAACACATCACAAAGAAGTAGAGACCAGCTGTTTGGTGCACAAAAATACGATGATCACTTCTATTTGTCTATGCCATAAATATAATCAACACATAAGAAATAATGCAGACAATAAAACTATAAATAAGCAAGACTAAACTAAAGATATACACAAATCAGAAGGTCAAAAATCTACCAAGACTCAAGGGTCACAAGTAGCAGAAGAAAATGATGAATAATACCAGACAAAACCACACAATGCCCAAGTGAAAAAGTTTGTTCCATTATCTTGGCTGTATTATATGCCAACCATTACTTCCTACATCCCATACATAAGAAACATACCTCCTGGCAAATAATTAAGAAAATGTGGCTCTGATTTAAGAATGGGGAACTTGAGCAACACATCACACAGTAAAAATCATAATGCTGAAAAAATAAGTAATAATATCGATTGTCATCATTAATTAAAAGAATATATACTCTGCTCACAGAAAACATAAGATAGTAATTGGGTTGATGGACAAGAAAGAAACAGTTGAGTACTTAAGAATAACAGCTAGCATAGCATTCTACTTAGGGACTAGTTTATCTTTACTTGATGGACACATTAAGAGATTTTCACCGAAGCTACCAAACACACTCAAAGTTATGCATCAATGACAACACTACCACAAACATGAAAATTATGATGAAATAAGGGTGTGTTCGAGACCAACCCAAGGATTCAAGGGTCCTCGGCTTTAAGATCCCGAAGGATCTCAAATCCACAAATTTCTGTCCAACCCCACCCCATCAGACCAGAAATCCTCAGATTTAAGTGTATTTTGAGGATCTCGCATCTGAGATCCTGTGTTTGAGAGGTCGGATCTGGCACAGGCCCCACATCAGATCCAACCATGATAGGTGTGTCCATAGATCTCAGTGTGAGATCAATGGTATTCAACCACACCCCATGGTGCATTTAATATGCTAATTACCAAATAAGAGTTTAGCAACAAGTACAATTTTAGCAAAAAAGGGTTCTAAATAGCAAGTCACAGAAATAAACCTTGAAAAGGCTAAAAGGCAGCTGTTTCTGAATGCGAAAACTTTGAGCTTTATCATGGTCTACCAGATCAAAATATATGTCCTTGCCAATCTGTTCTGATAGATCCTCATTCCGAGCAACCTTGAGTGCAATAATCAAGATCTTTCAGGCAAAAAATGAAAAGAGAGGAACACTATAAGCAACAGACTTAAACTCTTGAAGGTTAGAACCTTTATTATAGTATACAAGTGGGCTTCTGCTTTCTCCTTCTTCTTGTGTTCCTTTTCTTCTTGTTCTTTCTTCAACCTAATCTGAAGATTGAGTTGCATCTTCTCAAGTTAAAGTTTTGGCATTCATAAATATGAACCAACATAAATTTGAATAACATATTTTATGAATCAGTTTTACCCTTAGATGCTCCGCAATGTCCTTCTCATCAACATTGCAAATTATTTTCTCTTTGTCACTTTCCCGAATATAGACAAGCATGTAGGCATTTGAATATTTTGTAAATTTGAATGGTGTATTATTAAATCCGGGATTTGTCTGTGGTAACTGCAAAGGTTTTCCAGAAGAAGTTAAGACATAATGTATATGTGTGTGCGAATGTGCATGGTGTGCATGCATGCATGTTGGTGATATCACATAAAGAAAAGATGTCCCTTTGATGGATCATCACCTCTTCTTCACCACCATACTGTTCTTCCAATGCTCTCTTTATGTCTTCTTTTGTTACCCTTTCATCATCAAATTTGTACCTTGAAAGCAAAAACTCAATTTCATGAGAATTTGGGGGTTCAAAAAGAAGAAATTCCCAAAATCTTCATGGACTTAAACAACAGGTTATATGTAAGATCGAGTATCACAAACTATTTTGAAGGCCTAACAGCCGCCACAAGATGCACCAAGAACCCTCCAAAGCAAAAACTAAAAAAATTATAATCACATCAAAGGAAAATAAAAGCATTCTAAAAATAATTAGAAAATAAAGATCAGGATCAGAATCCGTCTCGTTCATAAGGCCTAGCAACATTATATGAAACTAAGAATATCAAAGAAAACATATTTACATAAAAATAAAGCAGTATTTAACCCAACCACACAGTTTTAAATTTGATACTGGCTAAATGAAAAGCCTGAAGAAGCTTGATATTATACATTACTGATCAAAGATATTTTATTTTTCAGGCCAGTTTAGAATGTCAACTTTATTACCAAGATGAAGCAAGTCAGATGCCACACCAACTCATGGCAGTATCAGAAAATGACTGAAAAAACAAGTGACACATTGTAGCCATGATAGATATACATACCACTGATCAGAGAGGGTTGGCCTAATAAAGGCATAATAATGTCCTCCATGCACCCCACCACTGTGAACTAGAACACTGCAGACAGAACACATAGGTTAAAAGTGCCTAACTGCATATTGTCCAAGCTTTACAACCTGGAACTTAACTTTGCCAGAGGAACCACCTCACATGAACAATTTTCTGTTTGCCCTTAAAGATCACAGGTTAAAGTTATCATATATCACCAAGGAAGGGCATAAACAGAAAGACATAGCATTCCTGTGGTGACGGACAACCATGCCTTAAAAATCAAGCCATGAGTGTTTCATGACCATGTACAAAATAAGATGGACTTCCAGGAATAATGAAAGGATATAGGAACAGTTCTGATAAAATTTTCAACACCTATACATATAAGGAAGCAGGTTACACAGCAGCTTAACTCGAAGGCAGCCACAAGTCATTTTCCAAGGAAGCATTAATATTAAAAGGTTATCCATCCAGCCCACTCCATAAGATCCTTTAGGTTAGGTAATAAGAACCAAAGTTGAAAATCAAATCCATTTCTTGCAAGGACTGAATATTTTAGCTATCTAAGCAAAGCATCTTATATTAGCAAAACCATGCTTTTTCTAGACTATGTCATGCAAATGGTGAAAGAAATAACAACAATAATATACATGTGGATAACCATCAGACTCCCCATTAACATTGTATTATAACTTCAGCTGTTTGTAACCCAACACATAAAAAATAATGGCATGTCAAAGTTGCATATATAGAAACTGACTAGATCCCATAGCCTTCCTGTTTGACCATCTATGGTAGGCGCTGTGAGAATCTTTTCCACTTAATCTTGTTGTATCCATTACATAACTTTTACTTAATACGGAAGTAACCTTCAAAGTGTTCTAACACCAATGTTAGCATAGCTCCCAAATTCCCAATGCATGCAGAGCTGTTTGAAGTGTAAAAAGCTATCATACCGTTCAAATCCTACATGCAAGTTTAATTTCATACCTATATATATAATCCTGATTAGTATACTACCAAATTTTAGTGTAGCAGATATTTTTCTGTTCAACCTTTTCTTCCAAGGATTTCATGATGTTAAACACATTTCATGTGATCGGAATGAACGGAGAATTGGTTGTTGCTCTGCTACACAGTATTTATGGTGCTTCTATAGAAAGTGCTTTATTCACGCATTGAGACGGTGCATATGCAGTGTTCATGGTGCTACTGTAGAAAATACTTTATTCAAAAACAATGACAGTGCATTCCTTGCCTTTTACCCAACTCAAGCTGAAGAGGCCTATGTGATTGTCACTGCTCATACTCCCTGTCCCTTCAGCAACAACAAATCCATAGCCTCTTTTGCAACAACTCTTCACTTTCTCGGAACAACTGGCCTCTTGGGAAGGCGAGGTGGCTCCTAGACTTGGTCAAATGAGTCCGCTACAGGAACTGGCACTGATCCAGCCGCAGATGCAGCAACACAGCCACTTCCATGTGCATATGGTTTCAGTTCAGTAGACAAAAACCTCAGATGGTTGAAGAGAGAGGGACTTAATCTTTTCACTCATGCGGAAAGGTTGGCTGATGATGATGACTGGGAAGACCTTTATTTATGCTCCACATTTCTTGTTAGGTATGGGTTTTGTCCCAAATCTGTGGGATCATTTTTCCAAATAAATGTTGGTTACATTCATTTGTCTGTGTGTTTGTGTCAGCCAGTTATACAATTGGGATGAACTGCAAGATCCAGGAATAGGACGCTTCACACGCGGGACACTACCCCATGTGCACCTCTAAACTAAGACAGATTGTCATTTCAATCCAAACCTGGATGCAGGTTCATGTGCTATAAGTGGTTTTCCTTACCCATGTGAAACAAAAAGAAAGAGCAACAGTATACACCAGACTTACATTCATCACATGGAAAATCCTCACCAATACAGGGTAAGTCACTTAATTTTTTTTCATAAACTGGTAGTTTCAAAGGAGTCTAAACATGGTGGGTTGTCCAAGGAGTAGCAAACATGAGATTAATAAAAGTGTAGCCACAGGATAACTCTTTAGGTTTCTACTTTTCACACACATTGACCATGCTATCAAGGATCTCCATCATACCACTGGACCACATAAACGTATGAAAGTTCTTTGGATGATCAGGTCGCATGAGTCCATGAATGAGCACAATAGCACATATAACAGCAGAGTAATGGAGTACCAAATAAACAGTACTCCTGGACTACCCATTTCCTTCTGCTTCAGAAGAAAGCAGGAGACCAAGAATGGACTAGGCAAAACATGCCTGCAAGAAAGTAAACTCCAAAGAGGGGCAAAGGAAAATCAGCAAGCGGCTCGCCATTAATGAATAGCTATGATTCTATCTTCAGTGACATGAATAGTATAGCACAATCATTTAATTAAACAATCATAAGGCATACCTGTGAAGTGTGTAAAGGTTCCGAACACTCCTATCAGCATCTGGAGAAAGATATTTACCGTCCTCCCTGTCAAGGTCCAGTTGCAGGGGGAACTCATATCGATCATTTATCTGCAAAATGATACATGAAGTTGGGCCTCTATCAAGAACTTTCTAGCACACAAAGCAAGCATGGTTGGTGGCTCAAATCAGATCTTAAGTTCTTAACTTATTAAAACCATTATAAGCAGGTGAAGGTTGCAGCATAAACACAAGAAACACAAAGAAGTTACTAAGCAAGCTCTGCCTTTTCCAAAAGTCCATTTTTTCACTAAAACATATTTGAGAAGAATTTTCCCAATATTGTAAATCTAGTCATGCATTAATCCTCGGCACATAAAGATAGCAGTGCCTGCAACATGGTCAGTTTAATAAGTTGCTAGCTTTTCGAAAGGAGCTAGAGCACATTGTACAAAATAAATAAATAAAAATAAAACAAATAGTTCCCACCAAAATATCTACTATACAAACAAAGGTTGCTTGTATTATATACGGTACGATACGTATCATAACTTTGGGAGAAACCAATACGATAAACACCCGTATCGTGATACGAGTGTGTATTGTATCCGAATCGAGTGTGTGTAAACTTATTCTTGAATATTTGTATGCCTATATTCTTATTTGGTGGTTAATTGGTTATATTTTATTTTACATCTTTCGATATCGTCTTCACGCTCATCTTATAAAGATGATCCTGCATGACTATACTGCAGAAGCATGGATGATGTATCAGAATCAGGGTCATAATTGAGATTTGCGTTTTGCGGTTATATTATTAAAAGTGGACTGCATAGACTTATGCACATATTACAGGTGTTTGTCAAAATCTACGTCCATGTGATTATCCATCTATTCCTGCCACTTTAGTGCTGATGTTATAGAAACTCAAAGAAGAATTTTGCAAAAATGCAAAGGACTTCCAACCATTGTTCCAGATTCTAAAGATGATAATGAAGACCCACTTGCCAAAAAAATGGCCGAAGATAAAGGGAACATCACGCGGCAGTTGAATGCAACACTGAGGAATTATTGTCATAATGTTTGACAAATAGGCTCTAGAAGATACTTTGGTTTTAGGACTTTTATAGTTTACAACTTTAGATATAAAAATTGCTATGTAAGATGTTGGTTAAAAGTAATGTTTTTAGTTATTACGAACGCTTAATAGTTTAGTTATGACTTATGACATTTTAATATGACTTGGATGTGAATTTAATATTGTTAGTTAAAGCCTATGTCACAGGGATTCGGCCAGACAGGTGCCGCACTCGCGTTGACGCAATGCGACGAGGGTGCGGCACCCGGTGCGGTCAACCAGACCCTGGGTGCGGTCAACGCACACACGGTCATTTTGGTCCATTTTTAGATTTTTTTTTTAATTTTTCCCCATGAAATGGACCCGCACCCGGGGGAACCCCCGACCCCCTTCTATATATATATATATATATATATATATATATATTTGCCGCACCCAAGGTTTTTGAAAGTGCCGCACCCGCACCCATGTGACATGGGTTAAAGCTTTAATTCTGTTTAAAATTTAAATTATGTAGTTGCTTTTTATTTACATTGTCAATCATCAGTTGCTTTTTGTTTTTATTTATATAATATTTTGTTTTTGTTTTTGTCAACTCCGCCTGTGAATAACTGTTTAGTTATCCACTGCCGGTCCCAAGCCCGGATAAAGGAGGAGGGTTGCGGTAGAACTGTGACAGCCAACATAAAAACTTAGTCATACCCTATGAATATGAACCAATATGAGAATTTCATTGGGGCGTTCCCTACTGAGCGACGCACTGTACTGTATAGGCCCAAAGGCAGTGATAAATGGGCAAGGGTTGCTAGGTCGTCGCCCAGAAGCGACACGTCACACCGACGCCTGGGTGTGGTGTCAAATAGGCAAGGGTTCCCTCACTTTGTTGGACGGGTGGAGGTAAAGAAGTTAGTCCAAGACCATAAAATTAGGTTAGCCACTTGGAACATAGGATCTTTAACTGGTAAGTTGGTAGAGTTAGTAGATGTTATGTGTACGAGAAAGATTGATATTTTATGTTTACAAGAGACCAAATGGGTAGGTGAGAAAGCAAAAGTGATAGAACCTTGGGGATATAAGATTTGGTATACAGGAATAAATAGGAATAAGAATGGAGTAAGGATTGTTATGAGTCGTGAGTTTATAGATAATGTAGTTGAGGTCCGTAGGAAGGGTGATAGGATTTTACTTATTAAATTAGTATTACGTACGAATATTATTAATATTATTAGTGTTTATGCACCTCAAGTAGGTTTAGATGATTCCATTAAGCATCAATTTTGGGAAGAGTAAGATGGAGTAGTACAAGGGATATCTTATGGAGAAAAGCTTTTCATCGACGGTGACCTTAATGGACATGTAGGCATTAGTAGGGATGAATTTGAGAGTATCCATGGAGGCTATGGTATAAGAGAAAGAAACGAAAGTGGAGAAAGGATTTTAGATTTTGGTTTGTCCTATGATATGATCTTAGCAAACACTTGGTTTAGGAAGAGAGAGTCTCACCTAGTAACATTTAAAAGTGGGGTTAATACGAGTCAGATAGATTTTTTCCTACTTAGAAAGAGAGATACGGGTTGTTGCATCGATTGTAAGGTTATACCGGGAGAAAGTGTAGCTACACAACATAGAGTCTTAATTTTAGATCTTAGAATTAGACAATGCTACAAAAAGGATAGACATAGGATAGATCCTAGAATTAAGTGGTCGGCACTGAAAGGAGCTAAACAAGAAATGTTTGTAGAGCAGGTAGTTAAGGAAGCTGATTGGTGCCTTGAGGAGGATTCTGAATCAATATGGAATAAGATAGTGGGTGGCATGAGAAAGGTGGCTAAGAAGGTATTGGGTGAGTCTAAAGGCGGTGCACCGCTAGGTAAGGATACATCGTGGTGGAATGAGGATGTCAAATTAGCTATTAAGGTTAAAAGAGAGTGTTATAGAAATCTAAGTAAGAGTCGTGATAATGAGAATTTGAAGAAGTATATGATAGCAAAGAAGAAAGCTAAAAAAGTAGTTCAGAACGCAAGGGATAAGGTATATAAGGAGGTTTATGACAAGTTGGATACCAAAGAGGGCGAGAAGGGTATTTATAGGCTTGCAAAGATGAAAGATAGGAAATCGAGGGATCTGGGTATGGTTAGATGTATCAAAGATGAAACACAAAGGATTTTAGTTAAAGATGAGGAGATTAAGGAGAGATGGAAATTTTTTTTTGATAAGCTATTTAATGAAAGTCATGCTCAAGATCTTGGGACTTGTACATTCCTTTTCATGAGATGAATCATGACTTCATGCGCAAGATTCAAAAGAAAGAAATTGCAGAGGCTTTGAAGAAAATGAAATCAAGTAGGGCAGTTGGCCCAGATGGTATACCTATCGAGGCTTGAAAATGCTTGGGAGAGAAATGTTTAGAATAATTGACAAATCTTTTTAACAAGATTTGGCGGACAAATAAGATGCCTAATGAGTGGAGGAAGAGTACTTTGGTGCCTCTATATAAGAATAAGGGTGATATACAAGATTGCACAAACTATCGTGGTATAAAACTCATGAGTCATACTATGAATCTTTGGGAGAGGGTGATTGAGTCTAGGTTGAGGAAGATTGTCATGATATCGGAGAATCAATTTGGTTTTATGCATGGAAGATCAACTATGGAAGCTATACATCTTCTTAGACAACTTATTGAGAGAAATAGAGAGAGGAACAAAAATTTGCATATGGTTTTTATTGATTTGGAGAAGGCATACGATAGAGTACCTAGGGACGTTCTCTGGTGGACAATGATGAAGAAAGGTGTTTCTCTCAAGTACATTAGTATAATTAAGGATATGTATGAAGGAGTAGTAACCAATGTCCGCACTTGTGGAGGGGTGACAACCAATTTTCCTATAACGGTTGGGTTACATCAAGGATCTGCTTTAAGCCCTTTCCTATTTGCTATAGTGATGGATGAACTTACGAGATCAATTCAAGAAAATGTGTCGTGGTGTATGTTGTTTGTTGATGATATTGTTTTGATTGATGAGTCTAGAGCTGGGGTTAATGCTAAGTTAGAATTATGGAGACAGACATTGGAAGAAAGAGGTTTTAAGTTGAGTAAGAGTAAGACAGAATACATGGAATGTCGGTTTAGTAAGCAACGAAGTAGTGATGGGAGTGTAGTGAAGCTTGGTGAACAAGAAATATCGGTGGATGATTGTTTCAAATATTTGGGATCTATCATTCAAAAGTATGGAGAAATTGATGGAGATGTAAATCATAGGATAAAGGTTGGGTGGATGAAATGGAAAAGTGCAACTGGAGTTTTGTGCGATCGTAGAATGCCATTACGATTGAAGGGAAAGTTTTATAGGACGATTATTAGACCGACTTTACTATATGGTACGGAATGTTGGGCTACCAAGAGACATCATATTCAAAAAATGAGTGTAGCTGAGATGTGTATGCTGAGATGGATGTGTGGAAATACAATAAAAGATAAGATTCGGTACGAGGAGATACGTAAGAAGGTAGGCGTTGCACCCATTGAAACTAAGATGAGAGAGAATCGTTTACGGTGGTTTGAACATATTCGGCGAAGGCCTAATGATGCTCCAGTTAGAAGGATGGAGAAATGAGAAAATATATTAGTTAAAAGAGGTCGGGGTAGGCCTAGGAAGACATGGATGGAGGTGATAGGAAAGGATATGAATGCTTTGAACCTCACCGAGGACATGGCATTGGATAGAAATGATTGGAGGAGAAGGATTCATGTGAAAGACCCAAAATGATTTTCTTTTTTGGTTCATATCGCCGACCCCAATTGTTTTGGGATGAAGGCATAGTTGTTGTTGTTTGTTGTTGTTGTTGTAATATGAAAGTATGAGTCTTGTGGCATGTTCTTAATTGCAAGAGTCTTATGTAGCTCATAGAGACATAAATGCTTCATATGTGATCTTATGGTTGTATTTTGTGCAACTCATCATTGTTTCATGTGTTATGATTTTTTTAGAATTTTTGCTAATTTTTCTGCTTTTCTTGATTTCTTGGAAATATTTTATTAAAAATTATGATACGTTTATGATAAGATACGGTGTTACTTTGGGCCCGACTGATACGGATAAGTACAACCTTGATACAAATAGTTTGAAGACAATTAAAAAATCAAAACTTAAAGAATAAAAAACAAAATCTCATTGTGGAATGATATTAGAGATACAAGGGTCATCAAAAGAAAATATAAAACAAATATCAAAACCCATTTCTTAGTCCCAATTATGGCAGGTGGAGGATGTGTGATTATGTGTATAATATCAATAGTTTTCCCATAACATATTAATCATTTCTAGATCACATCCATGCAATTTATGCAGCTACAGTATTTCAATGAGTATTTTTTTGAAACCACCTGTGTGCCTGTACCAAGTATATATGCATCTCAAGCCCTACTGAGCAATGATAACTGCATCTAAGTCTCAAAATCTGTCTTTAATACATGTTGCAGAGGCATTAAAATTTAACAAAACCGGGACTAACAAATACACTGATTACAGGATTGCAGAAGGCTCATGGTGCAATGGCCCATTTGCTTATAAACAAAACCCAAGAAACAACAAGCACACATAATCCAAAGAGAAATCAAAAGTGCCATGATATAATCAGCTCTAAAAGGAACATTATTAACTACATACAGAATCTCCCCAAGGATCGCAGCAAATTCCATAGAAAAC
Source organism: Nuphar pumila (assembly GCF_984573655.1). Classification (NCBI taxonomy): domain Eukaryota; kingdom Viridiplantae; phylum Streptophyta; class Magnoliopsida; order Nymphaeales; family Nymphaeaceae; genus Nuphar; species Nuphar pumila. The sequence goes on from NC_143256.1 coordinate 127,550,336, forward strand.
CTTCAATGGTTTTCTTACTGTTTTGTTTAGTTATTAAAAATTCTGGGATAACCCAGCCAAATTTACCACTTCAAAAGGCTAGAAGTTTGTGATTAGGTTTTGCAGTTTCATTTAAGTATGTGAAATTTCTCGCATAAACCAATTCGATCAGCATGAAAATTATATTTCTTGGAAATCTATGTGATAAATTCAATAGTCGGGGACCACAGAAAAGGCACTATAGGAACATTCCAGAAGAATCCTCAGAGAAAGCTTACGATGGGATCTCCTGGAAACATTCAGTTTCAAATAAAGAGTTAGCCTGAAGGGAGGTGCAACAGCTCCTACACATATTGTTGTATACGAATTAAAAAGTTTATGAGCCATCTGATTCAGACAATATCCATATCACACTCCTGTAAGACCGCACAATTTCCAAAGGAATATGCCTCACCACAAAGGCAAACATAAAGCCCCAACCATCACAGTCACGTTTCCTCTCTGTTTGCTTGCCATGTTCGGAAGAGAAGCCTAAGGATGCATTTATTATTTGACTAGCTCATATTTCCCATCATACATAACACGTCCACACCTAATGACCATAGGAGGTAATCATTGAAAAGGTTTAGAAAGGCCTATTTTAACCCAATAAGCAACCAGAAAGATCACTACTGCTATTGCCTCAGGTGATGCCAAGAAAGTACCCCAAGTCCTCCCAAAATTAACATAAGCAACTTGATAGGTGTTCTAGAATTTGATGAGAGGCAAAAATAACCAAACTGAAAAGTCATATACGGCAGCTTTGTGAGGATGCATGCATCTTTTTTCCACTCGATGAACCATCTTTCTCCAATTCAACTTGATTAAAATTCAAGTGTGTAGAAGCATCCCAATTATTCTAACACAGAAAAATAATCCAACAGCCAGAATAACCACACTAAGTCAACAGCAGTATCAGCTTGTTAGCCAAATCTAGGACTATTTTATGCAGAAATGATCATCTACCATCCCGATTGTGAATTATCTAACTCAGAGACACAATCGAACAGCCAAAAAGCAGATCAAATCAGCATCAAGAACCATTTGTTACCATAAATATAGGACCATTACCCTCTAGGTAGCATTTTATGCCTGCTCTAGAGAAGTCCCACGTAAAGTAGACAAGCTGCCAAGCTTGATGCCCATTTCAACAATTCCATTGAATGATGCTGTCAACTGATAAATAATCAACCAAGGTCCATGAAGAAAACTATCAGTTAGTTCATCAATAGGCATAAATAATGTCTCCAGAATCAAATACCAAGATTGAAGCATGTTTATTCCAACTTTTGAATGACACTGACAATTGACAAATAATCAATCAAGGGTCAGGTAGAAAACTGTCAGTTAGTGCATCGAGACATATGAATAATGTCTCGAGAACCAAAAAGTTAGGAATAAGCAGCTACAATTGGCACATGAATTTTCTCTTAATAGCAACCAATTGAATGCAAACCTCACATATGTAAAGTTTAATCCAGCTCAAACCTTCCCTAATTTGATTGCTTCAACTAAACACCAGCCAACATTGTCTCTGATTCAAGGGAGTCTTTACTGAGACATGATCAAATTAAGTTTGAATTGCATGTATAAAAACATTTGCATCCCGTAGTAACATGATCCTCCAGACAATGTACATCATGATCCCATTAAGTGCCCTTGTGTCATCTTACTCATAAAGAAGCAACTGAACCATCATAACAATGGAATGTTTCTTATGCTCAGGGCCCCCAAGTACTTCATGAGTTCATTCTCACTATCTAACAGAATATCATGACATGAATCAAACACAAAGAGAAGAGTCTGACAAAAATAGGGGACCAACATCAAGTGGCTAGCACCCAGAGTTAACATTTGACAGTCATGACTCATTGGACAAAACATGCAGAGCATACATATTACAAGTTACCTTAACCATTGTATCTCGCATGAAATCATACTCAAACCGTTTCAGCTGAAGCTGCAAAACAGGGGGGAAGTCGATGAAAAGGACACCCTTCTTTGCGTCCTACAACAAATCAATATTTCATGTCATTTGCTTGTGACATTAAAAGGGAAAAATGATAGCAAGTTTTACTTCAATCATGATGCCAGGCAAATAGCCATGTCATTTTGAAGGCAAAAATGACCAAAAAAATATCATAATACAGATATGTAATTAGGACAAGCTTCAGGCTGACACCAACCTGTAGGCCATGTTGCTCAGCATGATACTTGTTATCGCCTTCAAGGCGCTCCACTTCGACATACTTGTCAAAGGAAGCATAAACATCTCTACACCCTTTAACATCAAGTTGTAGGTCTGAAACACATGCACAATTGATCAAACATTTCACAGGGAATAATCATGCCTATAAAAAAAACTGAATCATTTGCAATTAGACATATGTTAAATACCATAGAATGACTCCTTCCTTGTAGACTTGTAGTCAACATTGATGCACTCTATGTAGTTCATGTGGTGACCTTCAAATAATTGTTGTATGGTGCCCTCAACCACAGTGCCCTAACCCATGGCAGACCAAATAAATGCAATGACAGCAGAACAAACCCAAAAAAGGACAGAAAAAACAAAAGCTGCACCCCGAAACCTCCATTGCAACAGCCACCATACCTTCATCTTGTCTTCCAGCTTTTCGCTAAGAACTCTATTCAGCTCTTGAACATCATGCTGCATGAAAGAGTCATATGTGTCCCATCCAAAAGACTTTGTTAGCTCTTTTGTAGCAACACTGTTGTCACTATACTGGAGCTTATAGAACAAGCTCTGCAAAGCCAGAGGAATACTTCCAGAAGGCATATCGTTCTCGGTTGTTGGCATGTGATACACTGCCTAGAGCATGAAAGACAAAATAAAAACTCGCATATCATAGTTGCATAGGATGATCCCCACTACAAACCACTGAGAAAGAACCACCTTCTATGAAATAGTGCAGAGGAAAAATCATGAAGGGAACTTTTCAATCAAGCTATAAATGGAACAGAATGGAACACCATGTAACAAATGCATTAAGCACATCGGTAGCCTCTCAATGTTAACAAGCAATAGTGTTTCCCAATGATTCTAACCTTTCTAAAATAGGGTATGTGATACAATGTTTGAAGAAGGGAGTTCATGTAGCACGTCGCCCCTTGGTTCTTAAGACCCACATATCCTGTTTCCTTCTTCGAGTCATACGTCCAATAATCAACCACCTTGCGAACAGCAACCTCCGCCTCAACGATGCACGTGTCATTTGCAAGAAACCCTTTCCCTGGATCGTATAGGTCACCGAGAGGCATGAAGGACGTAAAACCCCAATCACTCTCCCGTGCATTAAACTGATGCTGCGTATCTGATCAAGTCACAGAACGAGAGGAAAAAACAAGAAAAAGTTAAGGCATGATCTTCATAAAGTGTGTCAGCCGATCCACGCATGTTAAGTAGCTAATGCATAACCTTCATAAACATGTTGCCTAGGAGCAATTGCAAACTAAACTGAGACGTGCACTTTAATCTCAATGCCATCACTTGGGTGGTATTAAAATTAATGAACTGATCAAAACAGGTGAGAGAGAGATGTTCAACAAAATAGAACCCCAACTTGCTCAAGGTGTTTGAACAAATGCATGTTGTGCATGTAGGTGATTTGCAAGATAGACATTGACCATAAAGAAGAGAAAAAAAAGGGAATGCAGGGCATGAGGAGCATGCCTTTTCTTATAGTGTACTTGTTATGAATCTGATTGATCACAGCCAAGCTAAACTGAGCATATCGACTCCACCCGTAAGGCAGCGTCGACGAGTCCGCCACATCCAAGTACATAGACAAATGGTCTACGTTATTCCCCTTTGGAAAGATCAAAACCCTCCTGAAATTCATCGAATTTTCTCAACAATCAGAAGAGTGCTAGGGGCATCGCTTGCTGCCCCCCCCCCCCAGAAGCGTTTCAGCAACGATCAGAAAAACCCATGAAGCTAGATCCGCCTACCATTTGTAGCCACCAACGACGAATATATCGGAGTAGTGCTTCTTCACGTTCAGCCGCGAGAAGTTCTCGATCGTCCAAGTGAACCGCGTCGACGGAGGCTCCTCGACCGACTGATTCTCCGCGGTGCTCATGGTCTCCGCTTGCGCTACAACTATTGGATTACCCACTAAGCAATCAGAAACCCAAACAAACCCCAAGCAATTCACCTTCAGCGGAATCAAACCCAAAACGATAATAGAACAAGCAACAAAACCCAAGAAAAAAAAATCACGAACAATCGGAGTCCGGGTCGTACCATCCATCGACTGCGGGCCGTCGTTGAAATCGGAATGAGGAACGAGCATCTCCTCGTCCTCCTGCTGCAAAAAACAAAACCAGAAACAAACCGATATGAAAACTCAGATCCGGAAGACAATACAGCCAAAACCCTAGAACCCATCAGAAAACACGATCTTACGATCGCAATCGATAACGAACTGAACATCAATCGGTTGGGAATGAGCAATGAAACGCAAAAGGAGAGATTTTCAACCCAAAAACGAAGAGGAACGGATGGGTTGGAACGATGAACGAGGGAAGAAGAATCGCGAAGCAGAAAGCGACTAAAAGAGGAGGGAATGCTTACGTCCAAGGGGGGAGGCGTCATCATTGTCATGGAGACTTTGCGGTCTTTTAGATCCGAATTCGGGAAAGGAATCGACGGCGAGCTCTCTCTCTCTCTCTCTGCAGAATGGAGACCACCGAGAGAAGGGAGGACCCGGGAACTAGGTCAAGGGAAAAAAGATGGGGGGTGGAGGTTTAATTTTGTTAAAATTTTGGGGGTTCGGAGATATTTGGGGAAAGGTTTTGGGGGAAAACCCTTAAGGGCTATGTCGCCTGTGTCCCCTCCTCTTCTTTAGTTCGTTAAATGCGCTCTTTGCCCACGTCGCGAGTTCGATTCTTGGGAAGTCCGTTCCTTGGCACAAGGTTAAAGCAGCAGCCTCGGTGGTGGGTGAGGATTAGTCTGACTCTGACGTGTTATTTTCGGATATGGATCTTTTAAATAAAATCCAAATATGTATTTGGATAAGATTAGGAACTGTTCAATCAGATTACTTTCGGATTCAGGTTAGATTTTGACCAGTATCTTAAATCGGATCTGAAGTTGGAGAAAAAATCGACATGCATGGATCATCTGATACACATAAATGCATCTAGTTAATGCATTATTAACTTGATTACTTTTGGTCATTGATGAAATCAATTTTCCATGTACAGCAATACAATCTTGATAGATATTGTGAAGAATGCTATGCATACATGAAGCCACTTAAGCTAGGCTATTCGATATCTGGCTATGAGCTAATTCTTGTACATGTATTTCCTCTTTACTTGGTTGGATGGACTAGAAATCTATTTTACTAGATAACGTGCTAAACGGTCATCGTGGAACGTTCTTAAGTTTGCGTTGTTGCAAGTTGTATTTTTAATGAGACCCAAGGGGTAGTGGGATGGGGGCCTAGACCGTTTGATGGGCAGTCTAGGTTCAAATTTCATAGGCATCACCTTCCTGCCTAAGCCATAGTCGAGGGGTAAGCCCTCAGGGTTATACACTGACATGGACAGAGACCGTAAGTATGGTAAGCTGAGCCAGCAAGACTAGGTCTCTGCACCTGGAGCGTAAAAATAAGAATAAAAAGTTGTAATTTAAATGGATACCTTTAGTTAAATTGTTGGTCATGTTGATAGGCCAATTTCTTTGTAAATGATCATAATGCTAAACAAGGTGATGAACACTGTAGTCAACAAAGACAGAATACACTTATATGATAGGAGCTGAGCTCATGAGTTCATGCAAAAACTTCTATATAGAGACCACAAACTGGATGAAAAGATGAGAATTGTTCAATGGTATGGGGCAAATATATGTTGGCATGGAGAATTTCATGTTGATTTCTTAATACCATTATGATGCTTTGATTAATGATATGGGCAAAGTTATGTTGGTATGGACAATTTCATGTTGGCTTCTTGACATCATTATGATGCTTACCCTCTCCAGATGAGACAAGGCATGGTTATGATGAAGATGGTAACATAGTCAACCATGTGTTCATAGACAAGCGTCCCCTTAGCAATGTGTTGTTGGATGTCTTTCTGCTGAAGCAAACCCACATTTCCTTATTTGACAAGAATGCGGCTTTTTTTTCCTTTTTTCTTTTGTCACATCTACACATGCCTTTAGTTGTGAATAGATTTACATGGGAACCTCACTAATAGCTGCATTTGTGAGTGAAAAGCAAAATTCTGTTGTCGAATGGAAAAAATGTCCCTAAGAACAAACACCTAACCATGCTGACTCTGTATGTCGTACTTACCATTACTGTCCTGGCAGCTTAAAACTCCTTTCCTTCAGAGGATCGGTTGCACCATGATCTTTTAGCAATTCAATCTTGATTACAAGTTGGCAAGCTCACCAAACTTGGTCAGAATTCCTGCAGTGTGGCTCGAGTCTTCCCCCTCATGAACTAGTTAATCTTGACGTTTGTTCTTTTTGATAAAAAAAAACTGGGGAATAATAACCCCATAGGATTCGAACTTGAGACTCTTTAAGTTGTGATAGTGCGTCCTAACCATCCAAGTATAAAGCATTCAGGCGGGTTTATTGATAGGCAGGGAACATGCCAAACAAGGTACAAAGTTGACTACGTTGCTGGATTATGCATGGAAGGTTACGTGTCATTTCCATTTTGATTATTGCATAAGAGAGCATATCAGATCAGAGGATTATTGTCAGGGTGTATGCAAAAGAGACACTTCAACATGCTATCGTGTCGCGTCCCTTTGCATATTATTCTTAATAGAAAATTGCACAAAAATAGCATGTCTTGTGTCTTTTTAGCAGTGTCTTTGTGACATAGGTCAGTGTCCCTTCCATGTTCATCCTTGAGATGAACAGCATCCCCAAAACAGGTATTTTAGATTTACTTTCAGCCAACAATCTTTATGCTCTAAACGCGGTTCATCTTGAGTATCAATGGCTCTTTGAAAATTTTGTGAGATTCCAAACAATATAGTTTCGGAATTTGGGATGCCGTCCATCACAAAGATGAATGGCGATCAGAGGGACCACCATCAGGGGGTGTCCCTGACCTGATACGGACTCACGCTGCATCCGACTGTCTTACAAGTTGAGTGTCATCGTGATGCAAGCACGTATCAAACCAGCAAAAGTGCGTACCCGCTGCCTCAACGGGTTCGATTTTTATCAGGTACATAACTCGACCTGGATCCGATTTTTTGGTATAGGTATGATATACCCAAGCAATATTCAAGAAGGGTTTAGGTCATGATTTTGCCAGGTACCCGACCCAACTTGAGCATATATATATATATATTCAATAAAAGTAAATTTCTAAAATTATGCGGGTCCAGATTTGAGATTCTATTTTCATGAACCCGATTTTTAGTTATATGATCGGGTCCAGGGCAACCTTGACCCGACCCGTTGACAGCCGCCTCCCTGACTGGCTATGATTTACTTGTTTTCCAGGGAGTCCATAATACCCTTAAGAATATACGATATGGCACCTACGTCCTTAAATGTTAAACGGACCAAGGCATCTCAAAAAGCGCAAGTTTGCTTTATAAACTTTTCCAGCGTATCCCTAATATTCAATGAGTGCCTACTTAACATCTTGGTCATTTTTAAATCGAAAAGGACATTTTGGGTCATTGAATATACTGAGACTCTGAAGTCTGAACCCCCAAAATTTTACAATTTCTTTTCCCAATTGACAGGGCAGTAGTGGGGGGTCAGAAAGAGTAAATAACGAAAATGCCCTCAGAAAGCACAAGCCTCCTTTTGTAATTAATGCTTAAATGGAAGGCGTCTGTCGACGATTTTGAAGTGAGCGTATGCCTTCTAGAAACGGGGGTGCTTGTGGTTTCCGTACGAAATCGATTTGGAAGAAAATTTCTGAGATATCATACCCTTATTCCTACGCTCAATTGAAAAGATGCCCTACATAACACGCCGCTAGCCTAAAAGGCAGCAAGACAAGTCATCTTTCTTGTTGCTAGGCTTGGCAGCAGGTTGGGCACATTCCCACTGCATGATGCCCAGTCAGTCGTCCTGATGAATTTTAGGGCTGTTAATGGGTCGGCTACTGAACTCATCAGGGTGGACCTGAACCCGTCTAAATAACAATTTGTCGGGCTTGAGTATTGCAGGCTCACAAAAATAAAACCCCAAACCCAAATATGTATAATTTCAAAAGTTTACTATTACTAAAGTCAGGTCGGGTATCAGACAAAAGAGCTGGGTTACATCGAGTACTTAGCAAAAATATAACACAAACCCAGCCTGCATATTGCTAATTTGCTAGAGTTGAGTTTAAGTCGTGCTACCAGTGTGTATAGTATTGTTATGTCTCATAGTAATGATATGTATCGTTCCATATCATACAGTACGGTAAGATACTTACAACATTGTTTAGGTATAGTCTATTTGCAAACCAAAACGAAAACCAAGCAAAATACAAAAAAAAGAAGCACGTTGTAAGTATTGTACCATAACTCGTATCCATCAGGCCCAAAATAAGAAATGTATTGTGAAAAATAAAATAATAACAAAATTTTTAAAAAACATACCACATGAAACAATTTTCACTCATTATTCAAGTGCCTCATTGTCATGCCGAATCATTTGATATCATCTTCCCCTAAAAAAACTCAATCAGAAGCAAAGAATATAATTTTTTACCTTAAACCTACTTTCTTTGAGTAAAAAAATGGTAGAAATGCACTATTACTTGAAGAAATCGCAAAAGCCCATCTCCCTTGGACATAGATCGGTCTACAAATTGCTCTCACAAATTGCTCTCACGGCTCCTAAGGTGCATGAATACCTTTCTAATGACCTCTACACAAATGAGAGAATCAGCCTTCAAATGTGTTTAAAACCCAAAAAGAAAAAAATTATAATTTGGGTCTTTTTAAAATGTGTCGAAGGTGTATCGTACGATACATGTATACCATGTATTATACGATACAATATAATTATATTGTATCATACGATACATACAATGTGAATATGATACACATTGTATAATACGCTAAGATACAAACAATATTGAAAAAAACACAAGATTTACATGATTCGATACTCAGACCTACATCCATAAGCAAAGGAGGAACAAGAAATCCATTAACAAATGTGAGGAAATACAAAGGCGAGATACAAACCTCTCAAAACCTGAATCCCCAAAACACCTGAAACTCTAATGCTCAACTCTCAAAAGGAGGAGGCCATAAATATGACAAATCACATAAAACCATAGCTGGTATAAAAGGAACAAATTTCAAAACTGAACAAGTCTCGAGATTAAAGACCCAATCATTTCGCTACCACCACAAACCCCATTGGAAGTCCACATTATATAGTCACCAAATTATTTTGGGTCGGGTTATGAATCGGAGCAGGTCTAAAATTCAAGACACCCACAACATATTCTAACATATTTTATGTGGTTTTAGATTAAGTATACATAATGTATGCTACAAGGATAGAGTAGGTATCTTTATTTTTCTTATAGTCATTTTTTAAATGTTAGAACCTGAACTCCCACGGGGGATAGTTCTACAGATTTCGGCAAGCTGTACGTGATGCAAGATTCCAAAGAGAGGGGTGCACCACGAGCAGGAGGGGCGTACAACGTTGGGAGAGGAAAAGTCATCTCTCTTGGTCGGCTACACAAAGAAGCATGAGGTGGATGGTGGGTTGACGACAAGGGCGGGAGAAAAGACATTCCCTCCTAATCAACGATGGGAGTGAAAGAGAGACGAGAGAGAAAAAACAAGAACCACGAACGAAGCTTAGAGAAATCTCTAAATAAACTTCATTAATTATAAACTAAGCAAGATGCATCTATTTATTGAATTACAAGAGAGCAAAAGAGTAAAAAATCATCAGGAGCATCCCAACCTAAATGAGACTCTAAGTTGGTCGACCAGCATAGTTCCAATCTGAGTAGGACTCCAGGTTGGTTGACCTACACAGTCTCAGCGAGGCTAGACTCTCGCACATTCCCAACATGAGTGGGACTCCAGGCTGGGCGACTCTTCCAGTCTCTACACACAATCATAACCTGAGAAGGACTCCAAGTTAGGCGGGTCCTCTAGATTGAATCATGAGGCAACTTTTCTGAATCGGATCTGGGACGGTTCGTAACAAACCACTCCTCTCAAACTCACCTTGCCCTCAAGGCAAGAATTCTGGATACTGAGCCACAAATTGATCTTTTTTTTTTTCAATCTCATTCTACCTTGTGGGTTATTGTTTCACATTATGAAATCAGATCTCGAGGCTGCTCTATAAATTGAATAAACCAAGTAGAATCTACCACAACATGCATACTGAAGTCACAAACAATCTTTTTGAACCAACCAAAATCATTTGAGATGCCTTCAAAGTGGAACAAGTCAAACAGATATGGAGCGGCTAGTTGAGACAAAATATGATTCCATTTTAAAGGAATTTGATTGAGTTCAGACAAGTTGAAGGTTTGGAGCACGCTTGGGTTAGATAATATGGGTTTGGATTTGATTAAGAAATTGGACATGAGAAGGTTTTGAGATTTGATTTAATAAGCTTATGTTTAGGTCTATTTTGAAGTTTTTATAGATGAGGATATGAAGGTCCATAAGGAGTTTAGGAGGGCCCAACATAAGAAATTAGGATTCAAGACAAGAGTTTGGATCCAAATCTTATTGAATTGGATTTGGGTCTTGAAAAAGGTCTTGGATGATTTCTAAGGGAGGAATATTTGGATTTGATCTTGATTGAGTTTCATCTACTTGGGTTTGTGTATGTTAAGGGGTGTCTCAAAGCTTTTCATTTCACCTATTGAGTTATTTTCAATATCTAAGGCATGTTGAATAGTTTGTTTAAGAGAAGTGGCTGAGATGCTTTTCATTTTCTCAAATATACGAAAATCGAGTCATTCAATATACCTAGTAATTCACTTCTGTGTGCTTTCCTGAATCTAGGTTCCCTATGTCGTGCAATGAAACATCTTTGTGTATTCTTATATGGGCTTGGAATATTAAAAAAGCAAAAGGCATCGGATCTCTGTCATCAAATCTTCATCATTTCTCTATTTGTGTTGTGTTGTCTGCCTGCAGGACAGATTATTGTCGATCCGAAGTTTGGATGGTGCAGAGTAGGCTAGGGTTTAAAGGAGGCTATGAGTTTGGTCGTCTGGTATGGGGTATTAGGTATGTAAAAATATTTTTTTTGAGAAATATTGAAACTAATTTATTTTTTAGATAAGCTAAGGCATTATAGGTTCAATTTGATTTTCTAGGATCTAATAAGTTCTAAAAATTAGACTAGATCTCAGCGATCCAAACAATTTTTTTAGATTTGTAAATTAGGTTTGAAAGCTAGTAGAAGTATATTCCCAGAATAAAAATGTCATGATTTATGGATCTAGAATAAGGCCTAGAGGATTTTTTGAAGTCTAAAAAATGTTAGGTCGTCGAGATCCAATCACTGGATTTGATAGGTTTCGATAAAACGATGACATCTAAAGATCAAGATCGGATACCACTGTTAGAACCCAAACTTCCACGAAGGGCGGTTCTACGGATTCCAGCGAGTTGAATATGAGGCACGACCCTAGAGAGAGGCACGCGCCACGAGCAAGAGAAGCGTGCAACGTTGGAGAGAGAGAGTTGTTTCTCTTGGTCGGCTAGATAGGGAAGCCTGAAATGGATGGGGTTGATGACAAGGGAGGGAAAAAAGATATTTCCTCCAAGTCGATGTCAGAGAAATATGTTTTCTCAAATAACAAAAACAAGAACCACAAACAAAGCTTAGAGAAATCTCTAAATAAACTTCATTAATTATAAACTAAGCAAGATACAACTATTTATAGAATTACAAGAGGACAAAAGAGTAAAAAATCATAAGAGACATCCCAACCTAGATGATACTCTAGGTTGGTCGACCTGAATAATTCAAACCTGGGCAGGACTTCAGGCTGGTTGACCTACACAATCTCAACAAGGTTGGACTCTCGCACAGTCTCAACCTAGATGGGACTCCAAGCTGGGCGGCTCTTCTCATCTTTACATACACAATCCTAGCCTGAGTAGGACTCCAAGCCAGGTAGCTCCTAGATCCTCTGGATCGAATCTTGGGGCAGCTTCTCTAGATCGAATCTAGGGTGGTGCATAACATAAATTAACTATTGATGTATTTTTATTTATTCTTATTTTTATTTTTGGTTGACCAAACAAGCCATTAGACTATGCCTGATGGCTAGTTGGAAGAGGTTCAGTGAGCCGTTGGACATCTCCCAACTAGCGGTTGGGCTAGTCCCTCTATCAAATGATTGGGTGCATGAGTAAAGTGAGAGAGCAATCGGTGTAAATAGGTGTGTGCACGAGTCTTTGTAGTGAAGATTATCTTGTAAATAATGTGAATAGTTTTTTGTTAACAAAATATTTATTTTATTTCTTGTTTTTGTTTTTGTTTTTGGCTGTGTATTGTTTGTTGTGCTTAGAGAAATGCATTATGATAATGCATTTGGATTTCACTTGTTATAGTGAAATTGTTTTTATTTTTTACTTTATTTTTGTGTCCACTTTGTGACAAATCATTTGTAGCAGCTTCAAAGTGAATGCCAGCACCATCAAGAGAATGGCTTGCTAAGCATGTTCAGGAAATATTTGTGCTGGCCAGATGGTGAACAATTATTACGAAGTATAAATTAGGACCAATTTCCAGGCCTTCGGTTCCATTATCTTGTTTCAGTTGAATGAAAATATAAGCAAAAGAACACTGTTTCTCTACATGATAGCGACAGTAGATTCATCTTCATCAGAATCAACTATTCTCTAGACATCTTGTACCCCAAACTACAGATGGCAGATCAAGTAGCTGAAAGTCTCAAGGCATGCAGCCATAAAAGCAATGTGAGACAGAAGAGGAAGACTAATAGCTAATCTGAAGAGATAGCGGATGTAAATGGGACAAAACATATAAATCGTCCATTAGATCTAGTTGACCTCGTGGAGGTTCAGATTCTGGAAGGATAACCCTCCAGATTGACACCATAAGGTACTGAAATATTCTCGTAATATGCTTCTTATATGATTCACCAATGATACAGGGGATTGTACCCCAACATTCTTTACTCAAAAGAAAAAAAAAAGCCAAATCTAGATGAGACAAATTGACAAATTGCCTATTCATGAGTGCCTCTAATGTCTAACATAAGATTTAGCTCAAGTGGTTTAAATATTCATAAGCCAAATCACTTAGGCAAGAATCAAGATAAGCAGCTGAACCTCTAACAGAGGACTGCAATACTTTCTACAATATTGACTTTGGCCACTATAATACACAGAAAGATCAAATTTATATGAACAGAGAAGAAAAGGGCAAACCTTCAGCGGCCAAAGTGGCAAGAAAAGCATCTGAAAACCCGAGCTCTCGAAAACATGGAGAGTCATCTAGCCTGTTAAATTCATGAAAATCAACCCTCTTATATCATCCAATAAAAGCAATTCAATTTGACTAAAAAAGGAACGGCATATAATCAAGGGCAAATAATGATCCGACAAAACAACAAAACCTCTTATGAACATGTCAAGAAAATGAAAAACACAGACATAATGTTAATTTGCTTCCAGTTTGCTGTTTATTGTGTGTGTTACTTACAGGTGGCATTTCTGATTTTTTTTGTTTTTAGTTTTTTTTACTAACCATTAGCAGCATTGCAATTATTTGTGATTCAAAAAATAAAAAAAAAGAATGTCGTGTTACACAAACACTTCAATTGGCATGCACATTCTATGTCGACACAACATGATACAATACTTGGACACACAAGGTTACACTTCGCTTTTACTTGATCTTAAATTATAGTTACCCATTGTCTTCTTTTCCTTCTCAACTTGCTTATGAAAAGATAAATCACATCTTAAACAATGACAAATAGACCAAATAGCTTTCTTTCAGAGTCACGATCTTTCTAGGGACCTAAATAGGTTAATTTGCCATGTTTTAGAATGCTTTTCACTCAAAAGAAAGGAAGAGCCTTTGTCACATGATGTAGAAGGATGATCAATCAAGAAGGGGCATGACATTTTACCTCTTCCTAACATTTACCTATGAAAATATAACAGTACAAAAAGGAATAGACCTTTTTATACAGGCAAAGTACTAGTGGAAAAATTATCCCAACTCTTTTTAGAAGCCAATTTTGGGCAGCAAAAAATAACACTACAGCAAGCTGTTCAAAATACAAAGCTAGACTTTCTAGTGAACAATACTTGACTAAGGGATCAAAAAGAGCTATTGGCAGCTCTTGCTACTTGGATCTTAAACAAGATGATTTTGGAGCATGGCATATTGACTTTGGCGCTTTAAATTTCTCAGGTGGTATAAAGTTCATAATTTTAATTGCGTATAAAGATAGAAACAACATTACTACTGTCCACTCTATTTCACATATTAGAAATGAATTCATTTCAACTATCTTATTATAACTTTCTGTCATTACCAAATACCTTTTATGTTTCTAATATGAAAGGGAACCCTTGCTTCCATATTGCAACTTATAGATGACATAATGGTTGCCCAAGGTGCCACACATGAACATAGTTCAGATATGAAGAAACCTTCAGACTATCTGTCAAATAGGCACAATTGAAATAATTATCCCTTGCTATTTATCATGAGCAGGCTGAGCAGCCACTTCATCAATTGAATGTTAAAACAACCTTTTGTACAGTGGGTTGAAGAAAGAAGCGTACATGGACTAGCCTTCAAGGTATACTGAACACAACCCAAGAACATATAAATGCAAATTAAATAAGAAATAAATGAATTGAAGCAAGCATATGGGTTTTGGTTCAAAAGTTTTTTATTGGAAGTGTAGCATATTTTTAAAATCCTTTTGATCATTCACTATTCATCTACAAAACAAATGAAGAGATCTCATTAATACTTATTTATGTAATTAACAATATTATCATTACATGATACTCAGATGAATACATTGAGAAAGTTAAACATCTCTTGAATCACAAGAATGAAATGGACTTGGAAAATTTCTAGGAGTTAAAGTGGCTAGAAGAAATGACTCCACATGAATGCATAGATGAATTACATGAAAAAAACAGAGATGAAATATTCCAAGGAATTTGGCACTAATAGTCCTATTCATTAAAGGCCTGGTGCAAAAGAAGGCAATTTGTATAAAGATGCTACTAAACATCATAGCATAGTTGGTGTGCTGCAGTATCTCACTGTTACTAGACATACATGGTGTATGTTGTAAACCATGCTTACAATTCATGCATGAATCAAGAAAAGTATCGAGGACACTTAGGTATCTGAAATATATAATTAATCATTAATTGGTGTATGAGAAAAGATTTCCAAATGTAGATATAGTTATTATAATTTCTCCAAATGTTGATTGGGCAAGTGACCCTAAGAAACAAATTCCAAATTTTAAATTTTGTACTTTTTCCCTAAAGAAACTTGGTGTTTTGGAGTGAAAAAAGCAAACAACAATCACATCACCAAGCATGGAGGTGAATATAGATGCATGGTAGCAGTAACTTCTAAAGTGACATGACATGGAGGAGACACCTTCTAAATGAAGAGAAGAAGGAAAATCGGTTTGTGTTATCTTTTGAAAATATAAGTGCAATCAATTTCTCACTGCATTTATTAAGGCACATTTTGGTAGTGCGCAAAAAAACTACACAGGGATAATCTGTGAGGTTTTGATGTGAGCCCCGCAGCTGCTATCAAATGCAGGAGAAAAACTCACCCCATGTTTTTCGCTTACAGGAAGCTTGACCATTTCACCAAGGAGTTTTTATCTACAGATTATTTCTGATCAATGCTATCAAGCACGTCCTTAGAGAAAAATAGTACATGTTGAAATTGATCAACATTTTATAAGACAGAATTTTGAAGAGAACTAGAAGCAACGCTTGTTGGTTCACAGATGAAGTTGCAAACTTGCTTAGAAAAGAAAAGGCCCCACTAAAATAAAGATTCTGTTCTAAAATCCAAGTTACCCGTTGTTAAATCCCATGTACAACTTGAGAAAGGCTATTAGTGGAATAGAAGAGTTGCAGATTGTAAAGTGCTACACATTTAGTGTCATTTAGATTAAACCCCCAACATCCTGTCATCTCTTCTCTTCTTCCTTCTTCATCACATAACTAAAATCTTGCAGTTTGGAGACTCCAGCAGCGTAAATCATTCAACAAAAGCAACTCATTTTGACTAAAAAAAAAATCATAAAATGCAAATGATGTACAAAACCTTATATTAACACGTCAATCAATAAGTACGCATCAGAAAGCAGAAAAGCAAAGAGAGAGGTTACAATGCAGTGTATGTCACACAGGTACAGGTACAGGCATGGGTGTGGGTGCGTGTACGTAGGGTACAACACCGGAATTTCTGAAAGGATAGGTGGGGTTACGGCTATACATATTATATATGCATGTACCTTTGTATGTATGCATATGTGTGCGTGTGTCAAACAGCACAGAAGAACAGACAAAACAACCCTTTGTGTACCTTAAAATGGATGAAAAGAGGTAATAAATCAAGTCTAGATCTGTTAGAAACGAAATTGGTCACACGGGTAGACACGGGTGCAAAATCCTACTTGAAGTACCAGAGTGCAGTTGATTTTGATCAAGAGAAATGCTGATGCAACAAATCTTCCGATGATTGATCTTGCAGAACCACTAAAACCACCAAAATACAAAGTTAAACAGAAATGTGCAAAACTGGGAACCTTAAACTAGCTGTGAAGCGTATGGTTGGCAATGTCGTGAAACTTTACCCTCCAAATACCCAGTTGGAATGGAATATAGGTGCTTAAAATGGCACAACCATGATAACCCATCCCTGATAAATGCCAAGAGCTGCTACCTTCCGACTTTCCCAGAAAACAAAAAAAAAGGAAATTTGAGTTATCTGGCTTCCTCCTAGCATTCCCACTCCATTATTCTTCCTCCATGAAAACTAGGAAATTCCTCTAATGCTTAGATATCATAGGCTCAATCATTTCTCCACCTAACCAGAATACAGAAACCGGCTATTAACCCCTTTCTTCACGAGTGAAGACTCATGACAACTATCTAATATTTGCACAAAACTATATTTGCAACAGGAGCCACATATGCTACAAAGCCTACAATATTATTTTGTTGTCGTATTAAACAAACATATGTTGTTATCTCACAAACAGCAACTTCATATGAGTAAAATTGATCTCCTAAAACATGGAGGCGAATAATGCAAGTTAGTTACAGCAAAATATACATCATACGTATAGAATTAATGTTAAAATCAATATTTGATCTCAATTTCAACATGACTAACACAAGAATGCAATTTAGCACGGAAATAAGGGCTACCTCCGCATCCTCAACCCAGAGCCAAATATTTGCAATGCAAGCAGTTTTTCCTCTCTCAGCCAAGAAACCTTCTGAAAGGCATAAGCACCCTCTTTGTCAACCTACCCCCTAAGTCTTTGACTCTGTGTCTTGAGAAGCTCTATGCTCTCTGTGAACAGCTTAGAACAGATTTTGACCCTACCCTTAACCTTAGCAGCTTCATTTAGGATCTTTGCTTGGCCCTAGGTAATGGGAAAACCAATCATTTCATTGGAAAATCGAATAGAACATGCACCCAACTACCCAGAAATATGGGATAAGTCAATAACTGGCATTGGGCTCCATAATGCAATATCCCAACTTATTCCAATTTCTTCAGATAAGCCTGTAGATCCAAGCACCGTAATGAACAGTGTTGATGATCAATGCAATTCTGTGCCGTCTTTCCCTTGTGATAAAATCTACGTGACAAGTACACCTTTTATTGTGATATTAATGTAATAAATGTTGCCTATTTTCAAAATATCACATTCGTATCATGTTATTAATGCGATAAAGAGAGTTTTAAGATGTTCTTACTTTATCTATTTTTTTAATTACAATTTTATATCTTTTTTCGTATTGGTTTTTACTTTTTATATTTTCTCAATGTTTTGCCGAGAAAACAAAAACTTCGAAGCGTCATGTGATTTTTCCTCACCCGACATTTTCTCGAGAACTCGATTTGTGACATTGGATAAAACCAACCCATCGATACACCAAACAATCCGTAAAGAAATCAAACCAAGACATCATGTACTCATCAAAGAAATGTTGGGGCCTGCGCAAGAGAAAGGGCGATGGCATACCTGTCAGATTGTCGTTAAGCGAACTCAATCGGCAACTATGAGATATTCGTCTCCCCGGCCGATCGCTACTCTCAATGAGTGCAGGCCCTTCATCGATGGTGAGCAGGAATCAATCTCAGAAAACAGAAATCACGTGTGATTTCTCTTTAGTTTCTGCACAAGGGTCTCTCATCAACACCCCTTTTATAGCATTAATCGTGGGGCAGGTTACGTGGGTGACTCCACCAAGAAAAATCTGATTATCCCCTTCTCGGATTCTGAGGGAGAAACCGGCTCGAAGTCTATGTATCTACCAGAAATTGGAGTTCCTCCATCCAAATCCTCTCCAAGACCATCGGCGACGAGCTCCACACCACATTCAATCGGCTACAAGTCATAAGGAAGAAAACGATTGCGAAGGAAAAACAACACGGAAAGCAGTTGATTCCATTCAATCAAACGAATCTTCGAAGACGACAAACCTAATTCGATGCCGAGCTCTTTCACCTTCTCTTCAGTTTCTGCGATCCGCTTAGAATTGTCCTTGTAGATCTCCCTGCGGTGACCGAGGAGTTCGTCGAAGGAGACAGTATCGACGACCATGGATCCGAGGGATTCGAGGTCACCGCTGAGGCTGGACACCTGGCGCTCAAGGCGTTCCAGGAAACTGTTCGAGAACTCTGGAAACGAAGACGAGGGGGAGGATATCATGGCGCGCGCGCGCGTCTCTCTCTCTCTCTCTCGCGCGCGCGCTCGTGATATTTGATGGAATGATCAGGCGGGAAGCGGATGCAAATGGTCAGATGTAACCGGACACCCGACCCGAATCCAATTAGTCGGGTTTGGTAGCCAAATTCGGATCGGATTAATAATTGGATTGAGTTTTGCATTCAAACCGGATCTCAAATCCGATTAAAATTGGAATCTAGCTAAAACCCGAACCGATTAGGCGTAAATATCAGGTTTTAAGCTAGTCAGATCCCAATTCTGTTTTATCTTTTTCCATTCGGCTCTGAATCCGATTAGGTTGGACTCAGCTATGTCACAAAGACACGTCGACATGAGGGTGAGTGACATGGATTTGATTGGCAAGATTGATTTTTTTTTTGGAAAATAGGACGAGGACAAAAAAATTTATTTTATTTAATCAATAAAAAACTATTTTTTGGTTTTTTAATGTTAAAAATATATTTTTATTAAAATAAAATATTGAAATATTAAAAATAATAAAATAATATTAAAACACTATTTGTACGTGTCAATGTCTGTGTCCACATGTCCGAGCATGTCTGCTTGTGTCATCAGGGACACGCCACTAGGGACTCAGTAATGCCTAGATCCAACCTATGCTCAACCCTTTTACATCCTTACAAATGGGTTGGAGATCGGGTAGGGAATTTTATGAATGGTGCATAAAGGGGAATCAAAGTGGAATTTTTGTGGTTTTATTTTAATGAAAACATTTTTCTGATACTTTAATAATAAAAGAGCATTTTTAATAATATAAAAACTATTAAAATATAATTATACAAAGTTAAAACAATGTCCATGTGTGTTGGCATGTCAGAGCATATTGCTCGTGTCCCATTGTGACATATGGTTTCTGTATCAAATTATCTTTCGGATGGTGATTGTTGTACCTAATTTGTCTAAACTTAAACCCAACCCACCACCGTGGGGTCGCCCATGTGGCCAGCAGGGTGGTTGTGAGGGTGCTGAGATGAAGGTCGTTGGATCAAAGAATGTGTTCGTACCTTTCAGAGGTGGGTCACGTAAAGCAGGTTGTTCAGACGTTTTTTGACTGGCAGACCTAGAGCCAGCTATTGAAACTTTGGCCTATCCGGACAATATATGAGAATTTTATGAAAGCGTTTAACAATGCTTGGAATGATTTTAGGAGTGGCGTATCTCCAAAAAAGTCCCAAATTGTTTCAAACTTTCTATTTTTTGGAATGAATATTTACAAAATCCCCATGAAGAGGATCAAGATCCATGGATTCATACATCTCGATCAGAAAAAATAATCAATAGAAAAAAAAGATGGGAATTGATAGTTTTTTTTCTAAACATTCTTATAACGAGAGCACCCCTCTGCTTGCTTGCCTAAGACCTCCGGAACCAGCAGGAGATCCCGAGGTTTTCCTCGCTTCGGCAAGGGCTCCTCTTCTCTTGGTCAAAAAACTTGAACCCAACCCCTTGACATCCCCGCATTGGCATTTAAATTAAGTTGGATATAAATGAAAATTTCAATGGCCAGATTCTTTCGTTGGAAAACAATAGTGAGAAGGTTTATCCGTGTCGCCAGATCTAGTATCATAAAGCTGGGTAAGAATAATTAAAATAATGGATGTTCAAACATGAGTCCGACATACTCCCGCAGGAAATTTCTTTCCCAGGGGATTGGGGGAACTACTTCAGTAAACGAGGACACAAATGAAATCCACAATTTCGCGTGGGATTGCATAACTTTCTCAAGGAATGATTAGTATGTGGAAAAGAAGTGGTTAAAGCAAAAGCCAAAAAAACTAACGGTGGGTCACCTGCCCATCATGGAAATCTCTCGTGGAAAGAAATGGAGAGGATGTGACCCTTTCTCTCGGTGTAAGATTACCTCTAGAATACTAAAAATTGGAATAAGATTTAAAAGCAGACAACAAAAGCGCCTGTAGCTCAGTGGATAGAGCGTCTGTTTCCTAAGCAGAAAGTCGTAGGTTCGACCCCTACCTGGCGCGTTACTGATTTCCTTTTTTTAACTTTTTATATTCATGTGGGTAAGAAGCTTTTTTTTAACCTTTTTATTTGTTTGCCCATAGAGAAAGAGTGCATAGGTTCGGAACAGGGACGGCCAAAATTTGCAAAATCACCATCCCAATCCGAACCGCTTGCAATCCTAGCTGAAGACCCCTCAAAGGTATGTCACATGGATACACCATTTTGGGTCTGTATCCTTCCTGACACGAGCGGACACTCTTGGACACATCAACATGACCACTGACACGTACAGCTATTATTTTAAATGTGTTAGATGTTTTAATATTATTTCATTAAAAAATGTATCGTTTATTATTCAAATATAAAAAAAACTTTATTGAACAAAAATTAATAACTTCATGCCCTCGTGTCATATTTTTTTCAAAAAAAAAAAAATCAAACTTGCGAGTCAGATCCACGTGATGCGTCCTCGTGTCCCTGTATCTTTGTGACATTGCTCCATGGTGATGAGGGACTCAAGAAGCCTCCTCCTCGTCCGGAAAATGGTCGATATGCTTCGGGTTAGGTGGCACGCCTCCATTTGTCATGAGTCACTAACCTAAAGCATTTCAATGCTGACATTCATATTTCATAAAACAGGACAAGATTGACTATAATGAAACATGTACCACAAGCGGGAGGCGCCACTGCCCAAAGGCCAGACCTAGCACCATTGGTCTTTCTCACGGTGAACAACGCCTTCCTATCAGACATTTTGTCCCTAATCCCAGAAACGAGTCTCACTTGTCTGAAATTACTGATATAGGCCATAGATTTTCTGAAAACTATCAAACAAGGATCTCAAGTTAACATCCATCATCTTGGAAATAGTAATTCCTTTTTCCTCTATTGTCTTAAATTTAAAAAATACTAATTGATCCCCTTAAAAAAAGGGTAAATAATTTGGCCATTTGATCAGTGTTGTGAGAGGCATACGCCTCACTACCTGAAGCGTACACCTCAGAGGTGAGGCGCACGCTCAAGGTACTGAAATGTACGGCGCCTCCTCCTTTTTGGTGTCACATTTGAACACCCTTTCTGTTGTGTGACTGCATCATGGAAGATGATCCCAACTGCACAAACCATCCCCCGACTTCCCTTCTATGTTGCACCCTTTGATTCTCATCCATCACACACTTGTCGTATCCTTAATAGTTCTCGCTGCTTCCACAAGGCTTCCAAATATGTTTTTAGGCCAGCCCCCTCTTCAACCTTTGGATCCTCTGTGCTTCTGGGAATCGACTGTTGTTAACCCTTGACTTACAGACAATGAGGTTCAGGTTGTTAGCCCCACATGGTCGGTCACACATTGTATTATTCTTCCAAAATTAATATATCGTCATTTCTCATAAGTTCAATCCCCTTGCCTTGGCTTTGATTTTTCAATCTTCATTATTTTATTAATATTATATATTTTATTATTTTGATCATGAAGCTTACGCTTCAACGCCTCGAGGCTTACACCTCGCTTCATAACATGCTCAACGCCTTACTTTGCCTCATCGCATTTAACAACCTTGCATTTGAATATGAATATTTTTTAAGTTACAAGAAAAACAAAAGCCCTGAGGCCCATTTTTGGACTCCTAAATGTAAGTTTTTCAAAAAATGATCTAAAACAAGAGAGAGAGAGAGAGAGAGAGAGAGAGAGAGAGAGAGAGAGAGAGAGAGAGAAAGGTTGTTAAATGCGATGAGGCAAAGCGAGGCATTGAGCATGTTATGAAGCAATGCGTAAGCCTCGAGGTGTTGAAGCGTAAGCTTCATAATCAAAATAATAAA
This sequence comes from Nuphar pumila, assembly GCF_984573655.1. Taxonomy (NCBI): domain Eukaryota; kingdom Viridiplantae; phylum Streptophyta; class Magnoliopsida; order Nymphaeales; family Nymphaeaceae; genus Nuphar; species Nuphar pumila. Next base: position 127,573,108 of record NC_143256.1, read on the forward strand.
ATATATAATATTAATAAAATAATGAAAATTGATAAAATAATAAAATATATAATATAATCAAAATAATGAAAATAATCAAAATAATAAAATATATAATATTAATAAAATATATAATATTAACAAAATAATAAAATCGATTCCCAGAAGCACAGAGGATCCAAAGGTTGAAGAGGGGGCTGGCCTAAAAACATATTTGGAAGCCTTGTGGAAGCAGCGAGAACTATTAAGGATACGAGACAAGTGTATGATGGATGAGAATCAAAAGGTGCAACATAGAAGGGAAATCGGGGGATGGTTTGTGCAGTTGAGATCATCTTCCATGATGCAGTCACACAACAGAAAGGGTGTTCAAATGTGGCACCAGAAAGGAGGTGCCGTACATTCCAGTACGTTTCAGGTACTGAGTGTGCACCTCAGTACCTTGAGTGTGCGCCTCGCCTCTGAAGCGTACGCTTCAGGTACTGAGTGTGCACCTCAGTACCTTGAGTGTGCGCCTCGCCTCTGAAGCGTATGCTTCAGGTACTGAGGCGTACACCTCTCACAACACTGTGAGAGAGAGAGAGACCGAACAAAGCGTTCCAACTAATGCTCAGAATTGATTCGAATCAGCCTCCTACTCCTTCGGATACGGGGATTGATTAAAGAGCGATCTAGAACAATTTTTTATTTGAATCGGCTGTATCAGACCAAACGGCTCTACTTATTTTTTCCTTTTCCCTTTTTGTGTGCATGAATGCATAACAAGTAAAAAAACCTGATATTTATCGTGATCATATTGTTTATGTTGTGACCCCACACTTGGATTCCCCTCTATAACTTGTTTTTTAATTTATTTTCTATACAATTCTCTGAATTTTCTGTTTCTTTTCCGCGATTTTTAATAAAAATCGTTTTTAAATTATCCAATTCAAATCGATTCAATTCTATTTTTTCAAATCTATTTGATAACCAAATTTTCTCATGAAGACAGTTTGGCACAAGCACACCCTTCTATATATATAAAAGAAAAGTATTTGGTCCAGTAGCCAAGGCCCCCTCCACTGCACCAAAGCCCACGGCGCTTCACAATAGGAAGTTGTTTTGACCAAATCTAACCCTATGGCTGTGTCCGCACTGTCCGGCATGGTAAAAAAATAGTAGGAATTGACTCTTTGGGCGTACTTTTCAACATAAAAATATGATTTGTGAGTTGAAATTTTGGTACATTGTAAGCTGATTTTTCAATGGCTGTAAAATCTTACATACACGATAGAATGACATGATCTAAGAACCGATTTCTATATACACATCTGGAGGATCGGATGCGCAGAAAACATTAAAAATTTATAAATATTGCAGTTTTTTACTAGGAGGTTTCTTACCCAAGAGGGTAGCAAACATTAACACACATATATAGAGAGAGAGAGGGAGAGAGGAAGAGAGAAGGTGGTAGCTGCTAACCACTATTCTAACTAACTGAGCTTTCGAAGAGTTTTTTCATGTTTTACTTAAATCTGACCGTACAGATGTGTTCTAGATGCTTGACTTTATAAGAATCAATACTTTGATCATCTGATTCCAATATGCAGGTAGGTTTTTATAAGGTTTAAAAAATTGATGGTCTAAGATTTTTCTAAATATTCAAAGCTTAAAAATCATGCTTTTTATTGAAAAATATGATCCAAATATCGTTTCCTAGTAAATTGACTATGCTGAACACATCTGTACGGTCAGATTTAAGTTAAACATGAAAAAAACCTTCGAAAGCCCGGTTAGCTGAGCGTTTAGCTAGAAAAGTGGTTAGCAGCTCTCTCTCTCTCTCTCTATATATATATATATATATATATATATATATATATATAACCAAAAGTTTTCTCATCCAATTATATTATGCATTTAACTTTAGAATTGCAGAGGAGCTTGTACTCTTGCAGCCGAGATTGAAAATCAACTGCTATTCCTTAGAAAAGCTCCATTGTTTCAGTCTTTTTCATTGGAAGGATCTTTTGTGCCTAAATATAACGGATTGAACTTAGTTGATGCAGGTGTGCAGTACCGTGTAATTTCATAGACTGATCCAAGTTGAGGCAACACATGGTAAATTCAAAAGTCAGCATGCTGTTTTACTATACAAAAAATTTGACCTCTTTTATGTCAATAATTTAATAAAAAAATACATGAGAAAAGAATAAATTTTCAAACTTGAAGGTTTTATTCCGAAACCAAAACTGTTGATTTGAGAAGCACTAACCTGTTTTTCGTCAGTGTGATCTTCTCTTCTGCCTCAACTGCCTTTTCCTTCACCCCACGAACAACCGCCTCTGGAGCTTTCTCCACAAACTGCAAAAGTCGAGACTGTTAATGGGGCAAGTCCACCCAAATAATCAACTATGAACTTACTAGACGATCACAGGCAATCACCCTAACCAACCACATACAAGCAAGAGAGAGAGAGAGAGAGAGAGAGAGAGAGAGAGAGAGAGAGAGAGAGAGAGAGAGAGAGAGACGACCTGAGGAGAGTTGAGGCGAGCAACAAGTGAGTCATATTCAGATTGCATCTTGGAAAGGCGCTTAGAAAGACGCTGAACTTCAGTGGCGATATCGACCATATCTGCAAGAGGGAGGTAAGCCTCCAAGCCTTCCCCAGCAACGACATGAACTGATTGATTTACATATTCTGAATGATCAGTGGAGAAAATAAACAGGTAAATTAGAGCATAATAAATACACCATGCCAAATACAAGAGCATGTTAATTCTGAAGAAAAAAAAAGTATCTCCATTCACCTCCAAGCCCAAAAGCTGTGCAAATATAAAATACAAAGAACCGATGGTTTTTCTTCAAAAGACATTTGGAATAAGAACTCCCACCTTATGATTAGGACCAGAACCTTTAGGCATTTCCTAAGTAACCTAAGGATAAAGGTGAATTGGGCAATGAGAGAAAGCCAATCAGAATCTCAAAGTCTAGTCTAGTTTTATATTTGTGTGACAACCGAATCAAGTTGAGTTGTCAACTCACTCGCATGTTTAGCACTGGATTAAACTGAATACACATACCAGGAAGGGTATTTGTGAATTGAACATTTTGAATATCAAGCCTGGACAAAAGTGCCAATACTTCTTTCTCCATCTGCAAAAGAATAGATTGTCATTAAAACCTTATAAATAAATAAATAAACTTATCCTTAAGACTATTCTCTCTCTCCCTCGCGACAATATAGGTGAGTTTTTCTAAGGATAATTTTAAAATAAGTGGTTGTTTGAACAATAGAGAAATTTAAAAGTAATTTTTTGAGGGAAATGTTGTAATGTAAATGATATTTGATTGCACCACGCACGTCGTGAGAGAGAGAGAGTTGTTATCATCAATGGCTTTTAAAAACAATATAACAAGCTTGTTGCTCCCCTAATAAACTTTAAGTATCATTGTATGATTCATAAAAGTAGAGTATAAAAAATGAAAAAGGGGAAACAAAAAACAGAACCAAATGATACAATTGAGGGAGACTTTGTTTGCACCATAGTGACAAATCTCGAGAGAAATTACCCGAAAGTTAAAATGGTAATTTCTCGCAAGTTTTTCGTCAAAAACATAAATGGTGTGTTTTAAACGTGATGTTTATGATTTTAACGGCTATTTTCATGAAATTTTTTTTTTTATTTTCAAATAAATTTAATTATATTTAATTACAAAATATTTTATATATTTTAATATTTCTTATTGCCAAGATTTTCCCGAAAAAAACATGAACTTTTCAAAACATTTTCAATTTCTCATGAGGGTTTTGCTGCGGACATTTTGCCATTTTAGCTTTTGTCACTATGGTTTGCATTACATGTAAAATTACTTGGTTATGCATAATCATGCCAAATTTAAGCAGCAGTGTGGCATTTTAAATTTGTGAGTGAAAAACTTCATGAATTCCTCAATGAGTCGATATCTACCATAAGCAATGGAATGAGCAATGATGTAATATATCAGCTCTAAAAAATTATGTGTCACTTGGAGCATATGAACTTGGCATCACCAAGGGTATCTAGTGGTTCCATAAAATCAAATCACTTGAAAATTTGTAATGGTAAGAATTCAAAAGAAAAAAGAAAAAAATAAGGGGTGAAACTTTTAGTTTAAAAAAATAAAATGTGAAACTTTTTAGAGAATTTATTTATAAGTGCCCTATCTGTTACCAATCAAGACATGTCCATTGAATATGGCAGGTGGCTTGATGGTCATAATATCTTAAATTAGGAATGTTGAGTTCATCTCATCAAGAGTGATTCCAGGCTATCCAAAACGACTAGAAACTTGAGAGTAGAAAGAAGAACAAACTCGCTCTCTCTCTCTCTCTCTCTCTCTCTCTCTCTCTCTCTACACACACACACATTTTGAACGGAATACTCGGTTGCTTTAGTTGCTCTTGAAAATTCTTTGAAAGAGGAGAAAATGAAAATTGGCACATAACTTCTTCAGAGTGGACACATTCAAAATTTCAAATTATATATATGGGAAGTCAAAATATTCCAGGGAAGAAGCTTACAGAGATGCTATGGAGGACCTCAGGACTAGCAAGAACAGTTGCAGATATTCTCTTTGCAGGTTCAACAGAATACTCAGCTCGAACATTCCTAATTGCTTTTGTCTATCCAACAGCATAGCATAGGTGGCACAATATTGACGCAATAATAAGATAATTACAGGAGATCAAATCTTGAAGGGCAGAGGAATGAAAAAGAGGCAGAAGGATGTCCAAAACTAACCAAAGACTGCAAAGTCTCAAAACTTTTCACGGATTTGATATCCCTTGGAAGTGATGTGCAGGGCCATGGTGACACCATAAGTGATGCTTTCCGATGAGGTAATGCCTACATAAAGAATAGCATAGTCACCCAAGCAAAATATTAAGACATTAAAAAAGACAGAACACAATCACCACACTGACATTTTCCAGCACTTCAAAAAATAATACAAGTTTATTGTATTGATTACATCATCGATGCCATGATGCCCAGACAGGCTAATGTGAAAGTTAGGGATGTCAACAGGTCGGACCTTTACAGGAACTGGGTGGTACCAGAAAGAATCAAACCCTGAGGTGCTGATACCAGGTCCAGGTTCAGATGGACCTAGCATGGAAAGGAATCATACCTGGGTCCGGGCATGGATCACATAAACCAGACCTGGTAAAATCATATCTTCTATATGTTTTTACATAGAAAAATTGCAGACGAACCTGGGTCTGGTATGGAATTTCAAAAACCATACCTAGGTCCAGAAACTAGATGGACCCTGTGGGTCTGAACCAAATAGCTAATCAGGGCTATTTCATGATTACCAAGCTTGAAGCATATTGAATCTCATCTGGGTCAGAATCGAGTCAACCTGATCCGTTGACAGGCCTAATACAATCACCAGAAGCATGAAATTTTCTCAAAATTCCCAAAAGCATAAAATAGGAGTTTTGTACAGGGTCTGTCATGTTTTCTTAGAACTCAAGAGTCAAAGTTTATGCAGTAACTCCCAGGCAAGGCCATGCGCTCTAAAATTTGTCACAGAACCACCATGCAACCAAGTAAAAGTCCAGATATCATCTTAAACCAATTGAACCAACGATAAAAATCAAACCAACCATCGTTAAATGTTTCTACTCTGCAAATAACATCAGTTTTTACCTGCCATAGTTGTTCAGTGACGTATGGCATAAAAGGATGTAGCAACTTCAGTACATTTTCAAAAGCATAGAGAAGCACTGCTCTTGCTACAGCAGCAACCGAAGGATCCTCAGCATTGTAAACACGAGCCTTACTGGCTTCAATATACCTAGAGAGGAAGTAAACAAAATCAATGTGTTCACAAATGCAAGACGATCCAACTATTCCCCGAAGAAAAATGTGTATGAAACTCGAGTTATGTTAATATATATAATATATATATGTACAGTTTTGCAGTTTTGTAATTTGTCACATCCACTAGGGGCATTTTGGTCATTTACTGCATGTAATAGTTACTGATCACTAAGAACAATTTTCTGTTTTTTATTATTTTTTTCCTTTTTTGTCTTTTTTGTCTGTTGTAATAGAGCATGGGCTCTATGGTCAAAAGACCATACCCAACGACTCTATTGGGAGCTCCCCAATAGAGCCCAATGATCACTAAAGTGTATATATATGGGTTGATCCCCTCTCGTGTATTCAATGCTTTTCTAAGCATTTTCTCAATACATTATTAATTAATTTTATGTGTTCCTGTTCTTCTTTCTGAGCATTTTGCTTAGCCCTTTATGGCTCTTTGTATCTTACTCATTAGTGGCTTCTTACTTGTGTGGTTGTGCACTCTTTATAGCCCCCCGTGGCATCTCTCTAGTGCACTTGACTTTCATTACATGGTATCAGAGCTCATTAGGTTCTTTTGATCTTGGAGGCTTTGTTCGTGGTGATCGTGAATCATGTGTTTGTAGTTAAAGCTTTTGGTGCTCTCTCTCTCTCTCTCTTTTTATTTATTCATTTCTCTTGTTCGTCATGGAGCATGAATCAAGAGTCAAGCTCGCCTTCAAACTCAATGAATCCAACTATATGATGTGGTCATCGGCAGAAGGTGTTGAAAAGACCCTTGAAGGAGATGATCATATTAAAGCTATCCATGAACATCAATTAAAGGTAGAAGATTGAAAAAACAATCGTGCTAAGATTTTAGCATGATTTATGAACAATGTTGACATAAAAATATGTGTCAATATTGCTAAGTTTAGAAAAGTCAATAAGACATGGTTCTTTCTTAAGGGTATGTATACCCCAAAAAAACCTTTGCTCAACAATATTTTTTACAAGACAAAATTAGAACCACTAAACAAGGGGACATGAATGTCCGTGATTATTTTAGTAATTTGTCTCTTCTTTGCGACAAATTAGCACTCCTTAAGCCAAAATAGGCGGTCACCGAAGATATTGATCTTAAAAGAGAGCAAGTTGAGAAGACACTTCTTTCAATTTCTTCATGGCCTAAGACCAAAATTTGAACAAATTAGGTCATCTCTTCTTCATAGGACTTCGGTTATGCCTCTAGAAGATGCTTTTACCGAGATATGCCAAGAGGAGACTCGTCTTGGTATGACTATTAAGGGTGAAGATGTTTTGGCAGTTACTAAGTTGGGTAACAATGTAAGGGCTTATAAGCCCCTGCACTTTGTAAGGCAAAATAACTATAATAGTGGATATAGGAAAGGTGTTATTTGTCATTTTTGTAATGAACCCGAACATATTAAACCGGTTTGCCCAAAGCTTAAAGGCAAAGTTACTTTCATTGAAGAAATTACAACAAAAAAGGAAGAATCTAGCATGGATGGAGGAAATATTAAAGACACTCTTAGTCAAATACCGGAGGCACTACATCAACTCCTCAAATCATCTTCTACTTCGGGTGGCACCATTGCATCTTCATCTCCAACAGGTATGCGGATTCTTGACAGTGGTGCTTTCTTTCATATGACCCCTTAAGAATTTCCCTTTTCAAAGTTTGCAATAATTTTATTTCATCTTATGTCTCAATCGTCAATGAAACCTCTTTAAAAATAAATAGTATAGAAACTCTTGATTCAAAATCTTCTAAAAGAATTTTTGTTCCAAAAATAAGGGTTATTCCAAAATTAAATTTAAATCTTTTCTCCGTCTCTCAAATTTTCAACCACGGATGTAAAGTCTTCTTCTCATCTAAAGATTGCACCATGCGGGATCTCCAGTCAGGGAAGCTGATTGGGCAAGGCCATAGGAGGGGCGATCTTTACTTCATGAACTTTTTGACTCTTCCACCTAACTCATTTTGTAATTATGTTAAAAACAAAAATATTGATACTTGGTATAAGAGACTTGGGCATCCTAATTTTTCAAAGATGCATCTCTTTTCTTTTTTGAAAAATATTTGTAATGAAAAGGATATATCTTGTAAAAATTGCATTTTTGAAAAATAAAAGCTATTACTTTTCCCCATAGATCATTTGTTTCTACTCGTCGAATTAGTGCATTCAGATGTATGGGACCCTTCACCGGTCATATCAAAAGGAAATTACTCTTATTACGCTATTTTTGTTAATGATTTCACTAAATATACATGGGTTTATTTTCTAAATTTTGAATCTGAAGTGTTCTCTTTTTTAGGGAATTTCATATAATGATTAAAAATCAATTTCTTAGCAACATGTCTATTCTCAGATCTAATTCAGTAAGGAAAATATGTCATGATTTTAAAAAATATTTGAAACAAAATGGCATTTATCATCAAAAGTCTTACGCTAGAACACCTCAACCAAATGGGTTAGCAGAAAGAAAACACACACACACACACACACACATATATATATATATATAATCATTTATGTCTATGGGGTATTTCAGTAATTTCATATAGTAGCCCAACAACTAGTTGGGCTGCCCCCACTCTCCTTGCTTATAAAGAGGGGGTTTCCCCTTGTATTTCTCAATGCTTTTTACAAGCATTTCAGGTGAATAAACACACTTTATATTTTATGTTCTCTTATGAGTTGTGATCTCTTTTATGAGATTGTAATTGGTCCATTAGAGACCCTATTGTGTTTGTGCACTTATGTAGCCCTTTGTTGGCATTGTGATTGTACACATCTTGTTTCATTACATGGTATCAGAGCCTATGGCTCTTGTATTTGAAAAGCATCTTGATGTGATCTTTGTGTGGTGGTGATCATCTTCTAGTCCTCCTCCTCAACGTGATTATCATCATGGGCGAAAGAGAATCCTCTTTTGTTATCTCCTACAAGCTCAACGAAAGCAACTATTTGATGTGCGCTACCGCCATGAAAAATCATTTGATGTGGGCTACCTCAATAGAAAATCACATCAAGGGAAAAAAGTTATGGGGTCTCGTTGGTGGAAACACTAATGAGCCCCAACTAAAGCTAGCAAGAAGAGGAGACCAAATCAAAGCTCTTTACGAACAAGAAAATGAGAAAGCTATGCAATAATAACAAGAAAAAATGGAGGATTGGAAGGTTAATAATGCCCAAATACTCTCATGGATTATGAATACCATGGAATTCAAAATTGCCACCAATATTATCAAATTCAAAAAGGCATGTAATGCATGGGTATTCCTAAAGAGCATGTTCATTCAAAAGGACATGGCTCTTTCTAGATCCGGTGCCACCGTCTCTTCCTCTTCTCCTTGTTAAGATTAATGTACCCTTTGTATATATGTATATATTTAAATATACATAAAATATATTATATAATATATATATAAAGTAAGTCAACTAAAGTTGACTTCTAATTGTTGGGAACTAAGCCCAACGGCTAGCATTTCTAGTCGTTGCTAGCCATTACTCTCTCTATCCTCTTTTTCCTATATTTTTTCCTCTTCTTTTCTCTATAAATTGGGATGGGTGTGTGCTTTGTAAGGCGAGAGAGTGATGGGTAGCATTAGGTATTTTATGTGTGTTTTGAAAGTTATGTAGTGAGGAATTTATGTAATTTCTTTTTTTTATCTTATTTATGTTCTTTATTAATGAAGATATTCATTCATGTTCAATGTGCATCACCTTTGTTGTTATGGCCTTGTTCAAATGCATTATGTTTCAACACTCGCGCTATTTCGTGACATGGTATCAGAGCTTGGCATCTTGGTCTTGGAATCTTGTTTGTGTTTGTTCTTTCAAAGAAAACTCATAATTGATATATGGCTTGGACTTGATGATCTCACATTCCGGTATGAGTTGCATATTTTGGTAAAGTGTCTGGTAAAAATCCAAAAAATGTTTTTTTGGTATTTTATGTTAAAAAATTGAACGTGTTTTTCAAATTAATTAAAACTAAGGCTTCCTTTTAAATCGCTTTTTAAATATATTATTGTTTTGTTGACTCGTGTGAGCATGTTGATTCAAAGTATATTTTGAGCATGCTAGTACTTTTGTTTTATCAAAGTATATTAAAAATTATGTACTAAGTAAATATGTGATTTCTTAAGGATCTTAAAATTATGATTACATGTTTTTCATATTTCTTGCACTTTAATGAATGAATAAAATATTTTTGTAATTGAGCCTAGTTGTGTATGCCCTTTTGTGGGCTTTGTTGGTGTGTCCTTCAACACTTGTTGTGTTTGTTCATTTAGAGCATTGGTGGACATTTTTGTTCTTGATTAAAGGCTCTTGATTTATTGCATTCTTATTAATTATAAATTACTTTATTGTACCCTCTTTGGTATGCACTCTTAGTGATTTTCATGTATCCCTAGAGGCCTTTGTGATCATCTCTTGACAAATACTTATATCATGTATCAAATGCCTCTTGCATGTATTGAGATAAATAAAAATATTATTTTTTATCCCTTGTTGTTATCCCCTTTTTGTGGGTGTTTGTGAGTGAACCCATTTGTGGTTCCTTGAGTGTTCATTTTGGTATTTTGGTGGAACTCTCTTGAGTGTCCACGTTGGGTGATTTAGTGAACATCTTTGAAGGAACTCATTTTCTTGTTTCTTTTCATGTTAAAACTTGTTTTTGAAAATTTTTTGCCGTTGAGTCTTTAGTGACTTTATATGTTTTGCCCATTGATGATTTATTGACTTTGGTACTTATGTCCTCTTGCAACTCTTAGTGGTTTATTTCTTTGATATTTCATATCATGATTCTTAGAGATTTTATACTTGTTGCATTGTGATAAAATTTCTTGTATGACATATGTGAGTTCATGATTAGAGATAATTCTGTATTAAACATCTATATGAAAGATCTTCATGAATCAGTACATGTATGCCTTAATTGTCTCATAGTAGATCCATGATTTCGATTAGCTTTTTAAAACTATTATTTTTGTCTCCATTGATTGGATCTTTGTGCATTGGTGCACGTGTTCTTTGATTGGTGAATTTATGAAAGGTAATCTAAAAATTTCATCTTCTCTACTGCATAAATTGAGAAATGATCCGTGTTGATTGCATGCTTGTTCAAATTTGTGAAATGGGCATGAGACATCATGTACTGCATATAATTTTGTCAAAAGACATATTGTCATGCATATGATTACACAAGGTTTTTACTTAACTTTATTGGACTTGATTTGAAACTTGCTTTTTCAAATTAGATATTTGATATGAACTCACCTATTTGGATTTGTCTTTGTTGTAATAGAGCATGGGCTCTATAGTCAAAATACCATAGAGTCGTAGGGAGCTCCCCAATGGAGCTCAATACTCTCTAAAGTGTATAAATAGGGATTGATCCCCTCTTTTGTATTAATGTTTTTCTAAGCATTTTCTCGATACATTATTGATTATTTTTTTATGTGTTTCTTGTTCTTCTTTGTGAGTATTGTGCTTAGCCCTTTGTGGCTCTTTATATCTTGCCCATTAGTGGCTTCTTACTTGTGTGGTTGTGCACTCTTTATAGCCCCTTGAGGCATCTTTCTTGTGCACTTGAGTTTCATTACAATTTAGCACAGCAATTTTTCAATCTTTAATCAAAGCAAAAAAATAAATAAGATGTTGAAGAGATTCAGGGTATAAAGATCCACATGAAGATAACGGGAGATAACTTCATTGAGTGGTGCAGACAATCCATTTAAAATGAGTCAGTTAAACAATATAGAAAAAATATAGAGATGCATTTAGGGCTACTAGTAGAGAAACTAACAGCTTGCACCCTCAAACTGCAAGTAACCAACCAAAACTAAAAGAAAGGCACAACTAGTTCAGCATAGCCTCCATGCATCTGTGAAAGAAGCCAGCATGAAGCTGATCTACAAAACCCATTTGTAGAGGTGGACACCCCTATAGGTATTGGAAATTTGGAATGAGAACTTTCAAAACTCTGCGAAAAAATGGAGAAAGATGTAAGCCAGTTTAGGAAAAAAAAAATTCCTTGACTGGTAACATCTCGTGTGTAATGAAACACTAATGAAAAGAGGCAATGTCACTAAGTGACTAAGAGATGCACAAGCATACAAGCAAAAGGCCACTAATGGGCAAAAATACAATAGGCCCCAAAGTGGCAATTGACAAAAGAGCTCTAAAAAATAGATAGAAATATTATTGAGAAAAGCTTAAACAAGCTTACAATAAGGTGGGGGAAAGCACCTTATTTATACACAAAAAGGAACCAAAAGGAGCTCCCATAGAGTTGGTGGGAGCCCCTCCAACCGTCATATTTATGACCGTTGGAGGGGTCCAACGACTCTATGGTGCACCCCATTTTACAAAAAAAGAAGAAAGAAATAAAAAAAATACGAAAATAAGAAGAAAGAGAAAAACATATCCCTAATGGATATGCGTATTTACAAGTGAAAAGACCAATTTACCCCTAGTGGGTATTACAATATATATAGACACATAGACATACCAGTCTGCAAAGTCACTCCAAAAGAAATCGTATATTGATCTTCCAACATCTCCAAAGAAAAAGCGGTCGTAACTTGAGGTTACAGTGTCAATTAGCTCATGAAGATTCGAAACCTGTTGATTATGCACATCCCAGAATCAGGCTGTTTGTATAGAGTAAGACATAAATTGATATATTTCATCACAAATTAGACTTACCACCCAACGTTCCGGTAAAGGCAGTCGGGTGAAGACATCCTCCACATCAAACTGAAAGATCATATAATGAACTAAGATTCGAGTATTTAGACTTCAACATTTATGACAAAAACTACAATAGAACATATGCCTGGACATACTCTACCGAGGGTCATTGCATTAGGAAACAGTTGGAGGAGTACCCTCCAAAGAAACTCATTAAACATCATGAACCTTAAATGTGAACAGCTACAGAAACCACAGGTCCAAAAGTAGAACGTAAGACCGTCTTGAGCAATGCTAACTCAAGCAACTATAACAGACCTAAATGACAAACATTTTGATGAACTTCAAGGACAAAAGAAGTGAGAACTATGCAAAAGGAACATATATTGAAATCCAACAATGAACAGTGCAAAACATTCAACCATGTAAGCAAAAAGGCAGTGAGCTGATATATAACAGTACCATGAAGCTTCCAATGTTACACATTCAACAATCACAACAGCTCATGCTATAAGTAATTGAGAATACATACACCTGGAGAAATAAAATCTACATATGTGGAGCAGTTAAACATAAGAAAGTAATCTATTTAGTACCAAGTAATCTATTTAGTACCTCCCACATAGCAACAAGAACAATGATAATGCTGACAATTATGATGATGATGATGATGCCAATGTTAAGGATTATATTAGTAACAGTAAAAGTAATGATAATAACTCGTAAATTTGAAAATTAATAAACAATTAAAATCATGAAAGGAAAAGAAATAAGGAACACTTCCAAGCATTTCTGATCAAAGAATTCAAGAAGAAAAACACATCCTTTATGTAATTACGGAGACAAGAAGAAGAAATATCTGGCAAAAGTTTTTTTGTTTTAGGTTTAAAAGGTGCATCACAATCTGGCAAATGACCCCAAGTTCAGTTGATTCTCACAGAAGCCCAAAACAACAGCACTGTTCCATAAAGCAAGGACTGAATGTGCCTATGGTTCCTAGGTCTACATAACATTATGAGACAAGCATATGAATATATGTAACAGGATTTCAAGCAAATTCGAGTAGTCTTGTTACTATTTTTTGGAAAATGAAAATCTCCATGGAAATCATATCCTTAGGGCTTGCCGCTTGACCCAAGCATTCAAGTTTTCATTGATTTAATAGCAAATCAAGAAAATAGCAACATAGTGATAATGATTTCAAATGCCAAGGGTACCTTATGTCATTCATTAAAGATGGTAGCACTTCAAGGTATATGCATAGGTCAATATCCATTTTACCAATGAATCATGTTATCAAAAAATTCAGAGAAACCAAATATCTTTTCATATATCTAGTCTAATGCAAATTTAACTAGAAGTAAATTTTCATGCAACTAAACAAAAATAGAACCTTGAAGCCCCACAAATTTTGCCAAGCAGAAAGGTCACTTTCTGAGGGTAAATTCTGAAGAACAAACTTTCCAGCATTCCAGAGTTTGTTTGTGAATGCCTTGTTTGAAGTCAACCTTTCAACTGATAGATTAAGGTCCTGAAATGGTAGAAACAATTTTTACATAGCAGAACAAGATTCCTGCACTGCAGTTGCAATTACTAAATTCCTGAATCATAACTCACCTGACCAGAAGTTCCAGATGCTAGAGTGAACCGTAAAGCATCTGCACCATACTCCTTGATACTGTCAATTGGATCTATGACATTTCCCAAAGTTTTGGACATTTTACGCCCCTGAGACATCCATATAGATAATAAAAAATTGCACGTCTATCCCCCAAAAAAGAAAAAAAAATGCAATAAAACCTAGATGACAAATAAAACATTGAAAATGCATATTTAAACGAAATAAAAGGTAGCACCTATGTGTATTGGCAGAACATATACACAGTAATAGTTTAGAACAGTAGCAAGAAGCAACACTGACAAACAGAGCATATCTGACAAGTGACAAATAATTTATATATTTATCTCTCAGAATATATTTAACAAAAAAGTTCATTCTTTGCATATATGCTTTAAGGAAAAATCATCATGGACTTCTAAAGATGGAAAGTTCCAAGATTCCTTTTGCAAGTGGCTGCCAGGATACACTACCACAGAAATACAAAATGGGTTGAACTCGTTGGAGCATATGCAATTGCACCCTTCAATGTGTCTCAATAGCACAAATCCTTAGGAGAAAGTAATGAACTGAAGCTTCTGTATCAACTTGGAGAAAATACAGTTCATAAATAAGGCAGGAACTTGATTTAAGTACATTAAGATCATTAAACTGTTGGTTGAACGTTTCACCTGGTCAATACACATACCTCAGAGTCACGAATCAGACCATGAAGGTATACATAAGAGAAGGGAACTTTGCCTGTAAACTCAATCCCCATCATAACCATCCGAGCCACCCAAAAGAACAAAATATCGTGCCTGCATTGCAAGAGAAAAATAAACTAGTTGAGGTGTTGAGGTCCTATAACAATAAAAATAGACACATGCACACATGTCCATGCTTGCATGCACAAACACGTTCAAGAGAAACTGAATGGCCCACATTGTTAGCACCAAATCATCCTATCCTGTGAATCAAGTCCAAATTTTCTATGCATTTCAGTGAGCTTATAAAGAAAAAATAAGCAGTTCCATTATGCATCACGCACTAAAACAAAAACATACCCAGTCTCAAGGACGGTAGTTGGATAAAAACGCCGAAAATCATCTGCCAATACATTGGGCCACCCAAGGGTGCTGAAGGGCCATAGTGAACTACAATGAAAGAAAAAGGTATAGAAATAAGTAATTTACCATAAGCAAGGGCAATTTAAAAAATAGAAGCTCCTTTTGTAAAGTAGACAACTAGACACGTTGTATATGTAAGCAGTGACTGAATACATAAGCACTTGCTGATCATCTATATCTGAATGGAGAAAGTATTTGCAGACAGTGGGAATTGAGGGAAAATATTCTACAATTTAGTGATATACAAAGTTAACTATTTGACAGTGGGAGCCGAGGATCAACTTAGGGTACATTTGAATACAAAGGAATTCTGAAGAAAGAGAATTCTAATTACTTATTCCTACCTGACACATCAGATTCATTTGTTTGGATCTGTTTTTAGGATTGATAATTAGATTTCTAAAGTGGGAACTCAAATTCTCTCCTTAGTCGGGACATTGAGGGCTCTCTCATCGTGTGACTCGAGTACCTACTCCTCTTTCTTCTTCTTCTTCTTCTTCTTCTTCTTCTTCTTCTTCTTCTTCTTCTTCTCTCAGCCTCTCTTTTAGCAAGCAAAAACCTAACTTGTCTATTTTCTGCTTTTTCTGTAGCTACTTGGGCTTTTTTGTTGAAATATTTGGTCGAATCATGGGAACATGCTCTGATTCTGATTCTTGAAGTTGAATCAGCGAGGATTTCTTCTCTGATCCAGAAATTTGTAAAGAATGATGTTTAATCTTATAACTAGTGTTCAGATTTTGAATAATTATAGATTCTGTTTATGAGATCATTTGTGCCATGGGGATGATGTTCTTGTCATTTTTTGTGGTGATTTCATTGTTCTGATGGGGGTTTGGATTTTGTTTCAGCAAGCAAGATTAAGAGTTCAGAAGATCCGGTTAATTTTCTGCCAAATTCTGGCTCAAAGTTGACCGGAAAACATTATCCCTCATTTGGTTTTCTAGCTAGAACAGAGAGTGAAGTTTGATGTTAACCACCTGAAAAGTGTACCAAAGAATTCCGCTGGTACCAGTGTTAAAAAATCGCTTTGAGGCAGAAAAATCATGCCTCGAAGCGAGGCGCGGGTATATTTGCCTTGAGGCCCACCTAGAAAGCGCAAGAGGGGCTGAGGTGTGCAACTCATGTGCATTAAGGCACGCTTTTGCCTCGAGGCTGTTAAATTGTGTGTGTGTGTGTGTGTGTATACTTTTTCTATTCTTTATCTTTCTTTCTTTTTATTTTATTTTATCTGATTCACTTTGAACTAGAACATTTTTCTATTTCTTTTTTTGAACTAGAGTTTGACTAGTCAACACAAGGTTGACTAGTTAAAAGAGACATTGGAGATTGCTCCAACAACTCTTTTGAGCTCTCCTCCTCTCCCTTGTATTTGTAATATAAATAGGGGTGATCCCCTCTCATTGTATTCAAGAATGTTTCTTGCATTTTTGTGAGGTTTCAATAAATTATTATTTTTACATATTGTGTTTGTCCCTTGTGGCATTTGGGAATGTGCCCATTAGTGGCTTTTGTGATTGTGCACCTTGTAACCCTTTAGTGGCATTGTATTTTGTGCACACTTCATTTTATTACATGGTATCAGAGCTTGGATGCTCTTGAATCCTTGAAGATTGCTGTCCTGTTTTCCGTGTTTATGAGAACAAGAAAGTATCTCTTACTCTTTGGTGATTTAAGTGATCGTGTGATCGTGCATTTGAAGACAAGAGTGGTTCATGGTTCTTGTTTGTGGTGTAGTGCATGTGTTTGTGCTCCTTTCCTCTATTCTCTTCTCTTTTCTCATCTCCTCTATATCTCTCTATCTCTTTAATCCCTTGTAAGAATGGATGACAATGAAAAAGTCATCATCATACCCATAAAACTCAACGATACTAATTTGTAACGTGGTCTTCAATTGTAAAGCACCATCTTTGGGGAAAGGGGTTGTGAGGACTAGCGGATGTCCAAACTAGTTCTCACCAAGGTAAAAAGCGAAAAAAGAATATCTCTCATGGATGATGAAAAAACCAAGGCTTTAGCCACTTATGAGAGAAAGTAGAAAGAATGGAGAATAGGACATGGAAAGATTATGGCTTGCCTAGTCAATAGCGTGGATCTTAATAAATGCTCTAGCCTTGTCAAATTTGAGCACGCGGATAAGGCTTGGGAATACCTTAAGAATATGTATTCCCTTAAAGATATTGCACATGTGTAATTTACAAAACAAAGTTCGTACTATGACCAAAAAAGATAAAGAGTATTATAGAATACTATAATGCATTGTCCGAACTTTGGGAAGAGCTATGTCACAGGGACTCGGCAAAATAGATGCTGCACCCGCGTCGACGCGACGCGGGTTCGCGTGCGGGTGCGGCACCGGGTGCGGTCAACGCACCCATGGTCATTTTTGTCCATAATTTGGGCGTAAAAAAATCCCCTGATGAAAAGGAGGAGGATTAGGGCAAAAAAAATTTTTTTGCCCTAATCTCTCCTCTCTCTCCCCCTGAGCTCGAGCTCTCCCATCGCCGCCCCAGCTCCGCCTCCCAGGCTCCTCCTCTCGGCCCCTCCTCTCTTTTCGCAGGTATGTCTTCTTGGGTCGGCTGGGGAGGGGCCGAGCACCCCCCCCCCCCCCCCTCTCTCGGTCTCTTGTTGGGTCGGCAGGGGAGGGGCTGAGCCTCCCCTGCTCCCTCGTTTTTTGGCACAGGAGGGGCCGAGCCCCTCCCCCATCTAGCTC
This sequence comes from Nuphar pumila, assembly GCF_984573655.1. Lineage (NCBI taxonomy): Eukaryota > Viridiplantae > Streptophyta > Magnoliopsida > Nymphaeales > Nymphaeaceae > Nuphar > Nuphar pumila. The sequence continues at coordinate 127,591,062 of NC_143256.1, forward strand.
TTTATTTGGGTCGACAGGGGAGGGGCCGAGCCCCTCCCCTTTATGTTTTTCTTTTTTGGGTCGACAAGGGAGGGGCTGAGCCCTTCTTGAATGACGCCTGCAAGCTATCTGCAGTGTATCATCAGATCAGTATACCCTGATCATGGCCTACATTTCTCGAGTTTCTCTCAAGTCATCACTTCCGCTGCCATTCGATTTACTAATCTCTCGTTCCATCTCCACATCCCCTCAATTTCTCCAATGTAAGAGAGAAGTAAAGAACGACCCATCTGCTTCCATCTCTAACTCGTAGAATGAGGAGTTGATCGTGTCTCACCAAACTGATTCAGTTGGTTTCTCTGAGTCTCTCCCGTAATGAGTAAGCTCAGGATTTTCCTGTTGATTTAAATCACCTTCAGGAACTAAAGATGATCTGATTCATATCAGATTCAGCTCAGCAACATGACCGATATGGTCATACCCCCTCTTCTGTGTATAGGAGCCGCAGAAGTCAATTTTACTGCTTAAATTCCGAAAGTCTGATGTCAGAGTCTGATTCGCTGATCAATCTATTGTTTGAATTTTGAAAATCTGATATCTGCTAATCAGTTTATTACACTGGGTTTGAAGGACCGGTGTCTGCAATTGATTTACTATATGAAATATAATAACCTGAGCTATCACTGATTTCATTCGGGTCATCCAAAACATGAAAGTTTGTGTTGCTGTTCTAAAATCTTAGATTAGTTTAACTAATACCTGGTCCTAAAAGTGATCTGATCAAACTTTTGGAGAATTTTGTGTGCATTCTCCATTTCAATAGGGTATACATTTACTTAGGTTACTTAGGCATTCCTAGATTACTCATATATAACCTATTAGGCAATCTTAGGTGTCTACATTTAGTCCATGTTATAGCCATTTCCACTTTTGTGTTAGTGTTATTTATATATATCCCCGCATATCTCCTCATTAAACATGGGCACGACCTCTCTTCATTGAATATATACATTACCTTAGATAGATGTATATGTATTTAAATATACCTATTCTCATGCATTAAGAGAAAAGGCAAATTTTCATTTAATTGAAGCATTGCATTCAGGCATTCTCATGTGTATTCCAATCACACTTTATAAACTATGTTTTCATGTATAGATATATTTCCATCACAATTTAGGCATAATCATCTGTTCATTGGAGTCAATCTGAGATTTCCGATTTCTCTTTTTTGGGTCGATTTATGTAATTGCTTTACTTATTTGATTGATAATTTGATATTTAGGTTGATATACTGCATGCATGATGAATCATATTATGAGTTTATGACAGTGGTGGGCACTGAAAGGAGCTAAACAAGGAATGTTTGTAGAGCAGGTAGTTAAGGAAGTTGATTGGTGTCTCGAGGAGGATTCAGAATCAATGTGGAATAAGATAGCGGGTGGTATGAGAAAAGTAGCTAAGGAGGTATTGGGTGAGTCTAAAGGCGGTGCACCACTAGGTAAGGATACATCATGGTGGAACGAGGATGTCAAATTAGCTATTAAGGTTAAAAGAGAGTGTTATAGAAATCTAAGTAAGAGTCGTGATAATGAGAATTTGGAGAAGTATATGATAGCAAAGAAGGAAGCTAAAAAAGTTGTTCGAAACGCGAGGGCTAAGGTATATAAGGAGGTTTATGACAAGTTGGATACCAAAGAAGGCGAGAAGGATATTTATAGGCTTGCAAAGATGAGAGATAGGAAATCGAAGGATTTGGGTATGGTTAGATGTATCAAAGATGAAACGCAAAGGGTTTTAGTCAAAGATGAGGAGATTAAGGAGAGATGGAAAGATTATTTTGATAAGCTATTTAATGATAGTCATGCTCAAGATCTTGGAGACTTCTCCATTCCTTTTCATGAGATAAATCGTGACTTCATGCGCAAGATTCAAAAGAAAGAAATTGCAGAGGCTTTGAAGAAAATGAAGTCAAGAAGGGCAGTTGGCCCAGATGGTATACCTATCGAGGCTTGGAAATGCTTGGGAGAGAAAGGTTTAGAATGGTTGACAAATCTTTTTAACTTGATTTGGCGAACAAATAAGATGCCTAATGAGTGGAGGAAGAGTACTTTGGTGCCTTTATATAAGAATAAGGGTGATATACAAGATTGCACAAACTATCGTGGTATAAAACTCATGAGTCATACTATGAAACTTTGGGAGAGGGTGATTGAGTCTAGGTTGAGGAAGGTTGTCATGATATCGGAGAATCAATTTGGTTTTATGCCTGGAAGATCAACTATGGAAGCTATACATCTTCTTAGACAACTTATTGAAAGATATAGAGAGAGGAACAAAGATTTGCATATGGTTTTTATTGATTTAGAGAAGGCATACGATAGAGTACCTAGGGACGTTCTCTGGTGGACAATGATGAAGAAAGGTGTTTCTCTCAAGTACATTAGTATAATTAAAGATATGTATGAAGGAGTAGTAACCAATGTCCGCACTTGTGGAGGGGTGACAACCAATTTTCCGATAACGGTTGGGTTACATCAAGGATCTGCTTTAAGCCCTTTCCTATTTGCGATAGTGATGGATGAGCTTACGAGATCAATTCAAGAAAATGTACCGTGGTGTATGTTGTTTGCTGATGATATTGTTTTGATTGATGAGTCTAGAGCTGGGGTTAATGCTAAGTTAGAATTATGGAGACAGACATTGGAAGCTAGAGGTTTTAAGTTGAGTAAGAGTAAGACTGAATATATGGAATGTCGGTTTAGTAAGCAACGAAGTAGTGATGGGAGTGTAGTGAAGCTTGGTGAGCAAGATATACCGGTGAATGATTATTTCAAATATTTGGGATCTATCATTCAAAAGTATGGAGAAATTGATGGAGATGTAAATCATAGGATAAAGGTTGGGTGGATGAAATGGAAAAGTGCTACTGGAGTGCTGTGCGATCGTAGAATGCCATTGCGGTTGAAGGGAAAGTTTTATAGGACGACTATTAGACCCGCTTTACTATATGATACGGAATGTTGGGCTGCCAAGAGACATCATATTCAAAAAATGAGTGTAGCTGAGATGCGGATGCTTAGATGGATGTGTGGAAATACAATAAAAGATAAGATTCGGAACGAAGAGATACGTAAGAAGGTAGGTGTTGCACCCATTGAGAATAAGATGCGAGAGAATCGTTTACGGTGGTTTGGACATATTCGGCGAAGGCCTAATGATGCTCCAGTTAGAAGGTTGGAGAAATGGGAAAATATATTAGTTAAAAGAGGTAGGGGTAGGCCTAGGAAGACTTGGATGGAGATGATAGGAAAGGATATGAATGCTTTGAACCTCACCGAGGACATGGCGTTGGATAGAAATGATTGGAGGAAAAGGATTCATGTGGAAGACCCAAAATGAATTTCTTTTTTGGTTCATATCGCTGACCCCAATTGTTTTGGGATGAAGGCGTAGTTGTTGTTGTTGTTGTTGTTAAACTGTTAAAACTTCAAAATTATATATATATATAATTGTTTTTTACATTTTTTCCCCTGCCGCACCCCCGCACCCGGGTTTTTTGGAAGTGCCGAATCCCCGCACCCGCACCCGCACCCGCTCCCGCACCCGCACCCGCACCCGCTCCCGCACCCGCACCCGCACCCATGTGACATAGGGGAAGAGTCATCTCTTCTTGAGCCTAAGTGGTATTCTCCCAAAGACATTGAGCTCCGCCAAAAACAAATTTATGTGAAGCAGTGTTGTGAAAAGCGTCGAGGCATAGTGAGGCGCTCAACCAAAAACCGAGGCGAGGCGTAAAGCGTAAGCCTAAAAAAAAAATTTGAAAACTTTTAAAAAATTATAAAAAAATATCTAAAAATACAAATAAATAAAGAAATGCTTTATTGATGAAATAACAACCAATAAGAAATAGAAAATCTCAAAAAAGTACTAAAAAATATGAGATTAACATATAAAAGTAACTAAAAACTGATTTTATAATTGGAAAATATATGCAATTAACCAAAAAAAGTTAAAATATACTAAGAAACTTATTACATAACTGAAAAATATATGAGATTAACCTACAAAAGTTAAAACTATATGAGATTAGCATATAAAAGTAACTAAAAACTGATTACATAACTGAAAATTATATGAGATTAACCAACCAAAGTTAAAATATACTAAAAAACTAATTACATAACTGACATAACTGGAAAATATATGAGATTAACCTACAAAAGTTAAAATATATGAGATTATTCTTAAAAATATGAGATTAACATATAAAAGTAACTAAAAACTGATTACATAACTGGAAAATATATGAGATTAACCAACAAAAGTTAAAATATACTAAGAAACTGATTACATAACTGAAATAACTGAAAAATATTTGAGATTAACCTACAAAAGTTAAAATATATGAGATTATTCTAAAAAATATGAAATTAACATATAAAAGTAACTAAAAAACTGATTACATAACTGAAAATTTTATAAAATTAACCAACAAAAGTTAAAATATATTAAGAAACTAATTACATGACTGAAATAACTGAAAAATATACGAGATTAACCAACAAAAGTTAAAATATAGTAATATACTAAAAAACTTATTACATAACTGAAATAACTGGAAAATATATGAGATTAACCTACAAAAATCTTTTTGATTATGTCTCGGAAGTCTTGTTGTAAAAAAAAAAATCACACCTCAGGCTTGCGCCTTGAGGCACAGAGGGCCACTCCTCAAGGCGCGTTTTTTGATAACACTGATGTGGAGCATTTCTATCAATTCATAAATTGATTGAGACTGGAATTTGAAAGTACAAATTGGCACTCCTACATAGAAGAAAATTTTCTTCTATTGTTGACATTATTGAAGAGTTAACTATGAAGGAGAATAAACTTAAAGGGCATACTTTGAAAAATAAAGATGACTCTGTTCTTGGCACCTCTATACCAGACAATTATATGCGCACCTATAAACCACCTCAATGGAAACAAGTAAATGAGTATGAAAATATGCCTTATTGGAAATAAAGCAATGAGTATGACAAGAAAAAGATTATATGTCACCATTGCCATGAAGGGGGTCACATTAGACCTCAATATCTAAAGTATAGAAGAAGGGAATAAAAGAAGGTGGCTTCGCTTGGCTCTCCTCAAGAATCCAATGGCAAGGCTCATGATGCACCTGTATCTATGTCTCAACTAATGAAAATTCTCCAACCACTACTCAAAGGGGCATTTTCTTCAAATGAAGCATCAATTGGTGCCACAGTCTCATCCTTCACCAACCCTAGTAAAATTCTTTGGCTTCTTGACTTTGGTGTTTTTTTTTCATATGACCCCCAATAGTAATATTTTATCTAAATATCATATTCACTCAAGCATGTCAAATGTTTTTACAACTCATGGTACATCTCTTGAAATAAAAAGAGTAGAAAATTTTGAAAATATTTTGTAAAATTTCAAAAGGTTTATTATTCCAAAAGTTGGATATATTCCCAAATTAAGTTTAAATCTCTTATCAGTTTCTCAAATTGTTGACCATGGATGTAAGGTCTCCTCTTCTAATGATTGTTGGGTGCAGAATCGCCAGTCAAGAAAGCTTATTAGGGAAGGCCATAGAGAATGAAGTCTCTACTATATGGATTTTTTGGAAATACCCAAGGATATTTTTTGTTATAATGTTAAGAAATTAAATTTGGATTTATGGCACAAAAGACTTGGTCACCTTCATGTATCTAAAATCCAATATTTTCCAAGTTTGAGAAAATTTTGTAATTCTGAAAATTTTACTTATAAGGATTGTATTCTTGGTAAAATGAGAGATTATCATTTCATGAAAGAACATTTGTTTCTTCTAAACCGCTTGAGTTAATACATTCGAATGTACGGGGCCAGTCTTATCAAAAGGTGATTATGCATACTATGTGATTTTTGTTGACGATTTCTCTAGGCATACTTGGATTTACTTCAACAACAACAACTACGCCTTCATCCCAAAACAATTGGGGTTGGCAATATGAACAAAAAATAAAAATCATTCTGGGTCTTCCACATGAATCCTTCTCCTCCAATCATTTCTATCCAATGTCATGTCCTCAGTGAGGTTCAAAGCATTCATATCTTTTCCTATCACCTCCATCCATGTCTTCCTAGGCCTACCCCGACCTCTTTTAACTAATATATTTTCCCATTTCTCCAACCTTCTAACTGGAGCATCATTAGGCCTTCGTCGAATATGGCCAAACCACCGTAAACGATTCTCTCTCATCTTATTTTCAATGGGTGCAACGCCTACCTTCTTACGTATCTCCTCGTTCTGAATCTTATCTTTTATTATATTTCCACACATCCATCTCAGCATACACATCTCAGCTATACTCATTTTTTGAATATAATGTCTCTTGGCAGCCCAACATTTTGTACCATATAGTAAAGTGGGCCTAATAGTCGTACTATAAAACTTTCCCTTCAACCGCAATGGCATTCTACGATCGCACAACACTCCAATTGCACTCTTCCATTTCATCCACCCAACCTTTATCCTATGATTTACATCCCCATCAATTTCTCCATACTTTTGAATAATAGATCCCAAATATTTGAAACAATCATCCACCGGTATTTCTTGCTCACCAAGCTTCACTACACTCCCATCACTACTTCGTTACTTACTAAACCGACATTCCATGTATTCTGTCTTACTCTTACTCAACTTAAAACGTCTTGCTTCCAATGTTTGTCTCCATAATTCTAACTTAGCATTTACCCCAGCTTTAGATTCATCAATCAAAACAATATCATCAGCAAACAGCATACACCACGGCACATTTTACTTGGATTTACTTCCTTAAATATAAATCTAAAGTTTTTACACGTTTCTAAATACTTCATAACCTAGTTACAAATAAGTTTGGAAATGAGATTTTTATCTTTCGTACTGATTCAAGGGGAGAATTTTTATCAAAAGAATTTAAGGATTATTTAAATTTGCATGGCATCATATATCAAAGATCTTGTCCACACACATCATAACAACATAGTCTCGCTGAACGAAAACACAAAACCTTGCTAGTAGCAAATAAAGTACCTAAAGATTTGTGGGTTGAAGTTGCATTAATTGTTGTATATCTCATTAATAGAATGCCATCTTCTTCCTTGCAAAACACAATACCAATTGAATTTTTTTTTAATTAGTTCTTGATTATTTTAGACTAAAAGTGTTTGGATGCAAATATTTTGTTTTTACTGATAAAAATGATAAACTTTCTTCTTGTGCCATCCCTTGTGCCTTCTTAGGTTATGCATATAACCAAAAAAGCTATAGGTGCTTTGATTTTAAACATAAAAAATTATATATTTCGAGAAATATATCTGTCCTAGAAAATGAAAAATTCTTTGATGTTGAAAATACTAAGAAAGTAATTGAGTATTTTTTTTTATTTGGCTTAGTTTCAGAACATAATGACAATGATCATGAATGTGACCTTGATAATGGTCGTATAATGGTCGAAATATAACAAAAGGCGACCTTGACAATGGTCATGATGATGTGATTGATGAAGAGCAAACCCATAGGGATAATAACTATTTGCAATACGCTAGGCGTAGAGATTCAAATCACCCATGTGCACTAGAAAAATATTTTGATCAGTCTCAAGAACAAACCAGAATATCGTCTATGATTTTTAAACCACCTTAGAAGTTTGTGTCTTTTGACTCCTTTTCTCTCAAATACAAGACATTCATTGCATTAATTCATTCATATATAAAACCATCAACCTATGCTCAAGCCAAAGAACATTCTGAGTGGGTTTAAGCCATAAGAGTAGAATTGAAAGCTTTACAGAAGGCTAGATATTGGACCATTCAAGCTATACCATAAGGAAAAAAACCTATGTAGGTGGGTAATATAAGATTAAAACCAAGGGTGATGAAACGCTTTAAAGATATACAGTCAGATTAATTGCCAAAGGATATTCCAAAGAATACGGCATAGACTGCGAAGAAACCTTCGCCCCTGTTGCTAGAATGACCATTGTTAGGACCCTAATTGTCTAAGCCTCAATTAGAAAATGGCCTATTTTTCAAATGGATGTTAAAAATGCTTTTCTTAATGGAAACCTAGTTGAAGAAATTTATATGGAGGCACCACCTGGTATAAATATCCCTAAAGGTAAAGTTCTTTGTCTAGATAAAACATTTTGAAATGACTGATTTGGGGTTTTTAAAACATTTCTTAGGAATTGAAGTTGCTTACTCTCCTAAAGGGTATCTGTTATATCAGTCTAAATTTGCTTTTGATATTGTTTTCAGGTCTAGCATCACGGATGATAAAAAAGTTGACACCCTTGAAATTGTCAACACCAAGATGCGAATTGACAATGAAGAATCTCTTGAAGATCCTACTCTTTACAAACAACTTATTGGAACTCTCTCTTACCTTTTAATTAGTAGACCTGATATAGCACACGTTGTATACACAGTTAGTCAATTTCAGCACGCTCTCACTTCTGTTCACATAGGAGCATTCTTGCGTATTATTATATATATATTAAGACCTCTCTTTCTCGAGGCCGCTTTCTGTCTGCTTCTTCTATATTAAATTTAATTATTTATACTGATGCTGACAAGAGAGATGATCCAAATAACAGACACTCAACCACTGGTTTTTGTGTTTTTCTAGGTGAATCTTTAATTTTATGGCGATACAAGAAGCAGCAGAAGGTTTCACTTTTGTCATCTGAAGCTGAGTATAAGGTCATGGCAACCACCACGATGGATGTGGTCTGGCTCAGGAGATTGCTGGCAGATATGAGAGTTCAAGTGACCAAAGCATCAAGGATGTGCTGTGACAACAAAAGTGCAATTTACATTGTCAGCAATTAGAATTTTCACCAACACACAAAGCACATAGAAATGGATTGTCACAATGTTCGAGAGGAGTATCTACATGGGACTATTGATCTGCCTTATATTACTTCAGAATACCAAATAAGAGATTTATTCACAAATGTAATATCGTGTATTTTTCTATAATTTTAAATTTTGAAATTTTTGAAAATTTGTCTAAGAATTTTGTAAAGTTGATAATATCTTCAATTTTTAGGTGACGTCAGTTGGGTCTAGGCGTGTCCCAGGACCCATTGACAAGACCTAAACGAAGCAAATAAGATTTGGTAAAATTTTTTGTTTTTTACCTTTAAAATCAAGTAAAATTTGGGTTAAATTCAGGCAAAATTCGGAGGCGAAAATGAGGTAGTATGTCATTAGATGCGTCTTGTAATTCTGAAAACATTGATATTTTATTTTTCTGAATTTGGGCTACAGTTGACCTGAAAATTGCATTTTTTCAAAAATGACCTGCTTCGATGTGATGAGTTCTCGATCAGATCGGATTTGATCCGTTTGATCCAAGTTGATATGGATCTGGACCCAGTCCAAGACCCATATTAATTAAGATCTGGTCCAGGTTGAGATCCATATGAATTTTGAATTTTTATTTGGATCTTGAATCCAAATCCAAATATGAAATCTAAGTCTAACCAATTTAAAGTTTTAAATTCAATTAAGAAGTTAAATTGAGTAAATTCCATGTTAAGAAGACTCTCAGAGGGGTGAGATACCCTTTGGAACATTCTTAAAAATTTATTATTTAATAATTAATAAATTATATTAATTAATAAATTATGAATTTTAATTATCGAGATAAGGGAGAAATTCCACGTTTGGTAGAACTCTACCTAAATAGTTCTAGATAGATCCCAAATTAGTTAAAAAAGAAATAAAATAAAATAAGAGATAATAAGAGGATAAATAGTAGTTAGAGAGAGATAGAGTTCTACATTTTGTAGAACTCTATCCTCTATAGAAGGACTCTAGAGCGGACATCATCCTCTCTCTAGAAGATCAAAAATTTTAAAAATAAAATAAAAGGTCTAATTCGTCACTCTCTCTAGATTTCATTTTCTAGAGAGAGAGAGCAAGGGAGAGAGAGGAGGAAGGGAAAAGAAAAAAAGAGAGAAGAGAGAAAAAGGAAAGAAGAAGGAAAGGAGGATCCCTTTCCGTTCCGATCGCCCAACGTAGATTTTCCGATCTTTTTTCGTCTTCGATCGAAGGTACGGGTTTCTCTCTTGATTCGAATGGGGAGAAACAGTATAAATCAAGTTTATGTAAGATTTTTAGTGGAAAAAGAAAAATCTGTACTTGAATGCAAATATATACATATATATATATATGGGTCGATTTCTCTTTCTTTCGGTCTGTATATATGTACTTATATATATATGTTGTTAGATTACCATTGATTTGTTTTGGCATGAACATGATTTCTGATTGCGTGATTATAGTTTTCGTGTTTAAAAAAAACTATAAAATCTGACCTGCGTGTTATTTTCTGCATGTTTCTCAGTTATAAATATGTTCTGCACATTTTAAAAACTATAAAATCTGATATGCATGTTATATTGTGCATGTTTCTCAGTTATAAATATGTTCTGCACATTTTAAAAACTATAAAATCTGATATGCATGTTATATTGTGCATGTTTCTCAGTTATAAATATGTTATGCACATTTTAACCACAGCAAATCAGATCCGCGTGGCATGTTAAAACAGCAAATCAGATTTGCATGTATTCATGTTTGAAACAGCAAATCTGGTTTGGCGTGGTTGATATTTTAAAACACAGCAAATTAAATTTGTGTGATATGTTAAAACAACAAATCTGAATTTGTGTGTCTTCGTGTTAGAAACCCCAAACCTGGTCTGAGTGTTTGCATGTTTTAAAACATTCAAACAAGCCTGCCGCAGGAACCTACATTATATATATATATATATATATATAGATGGGATTGACCATGCATTGGCTAATGTAATGTAGTCTGATTTGGATCAGATCTGATCCAAACCAGACCTGTCACCGATTTCCAGCATGCTGTCATTAATGTCATATTGAATGTGTTTTAAGACTGCCATGTTGAATGTGTTTTTAAGACCGTCAGTAAGAGGTGTCTATATATATGCTGAAATTGGTCACTGTTAAAAATAATAGAAGGTCCAATTTTTGGTAACATATATATAGCAGACTTATATGTCCAGCATTCTCGTAAGTCTCACAGTAATGTGGTTGTGAGGCTGCCATGGCTGTAATTTATTACAGTTGTATTGGACCGTGATAGGCTGTTCAAAACTGGCATGGACATCGACACGATCCGTTAAAATTATGTTTTGATTCTAGACATTCCCAAACTGTTATGACTGTGCAATATATTGTATTTTTAGCATGTGATTTTTCTGCATAAACATGCATAGCCATGTATTTCCAGCATGTTATTTTTTTGCATTTGATTGTTGGTATATATATATGCATCGGTCGTGCATTTTCAGCACGTTGTCTCCTACAATTGGATGCTGTCAAAGTTATCATTGAGCAACTAACATTCATAACCATTATGCTGAAATTTTGTTGGTCGTACAACAGCTTTTGAGGGCAGATTGTGTGTATATATATATATATATATATATATATATATATATATATATATATATATATATATATATATATATATATATATATATATATATATACACATGGGGCAGGATCGGCTATGTGCACCTACAGATCTAAACCGATCTGCCAATGCAAATAGTGTGGACAGATTTGGTTCAGATCTATCCAGGCCACTTTAAGTGTGTTGGCCGACTGCTCAATCAACTTTTTGGATTCTTGGCCTTTGGTCTGACTCGTGTAAGGTTTGCCCCGCATCTCTATACTGGTGATTTAATTGTTTTCGGTGGGTTGTTGTAGGGCAGAACTGCACATTTATGTGCAGCATTGTCCGTTGTCCACTGCTTTTGGCTGCATGTTTTTGCATGAGAAACATGCTGCCAAACACACGCTAATGTTGTCATGTGCATTGTGGCAGCATAGTTATGTCTCGGTGGTCATGTTATGTATCCCGAGCATGCCCAGTTGTATTGCATGTGAATGGCAAAAGTGGTTATTGGTTATGACATGCATTAGATTATTATGCTCATGTTTTATGCAAGGAAACTCATGAAATTTATAACATGCATGAATATGATCATGTGCTTATTTGAGAGTTTATACATACGATGGATCATGAAAAATGAATGTTAGCAAGCATTTGTTCGTATGCATATGTAATTTGTTTTATATGTACATTCTTGTTGTGTATGAATGAATGTGCATTGTGAACATGTTTGAATAATTGTATGTTTGAATGATCACTGAGGATTTTGCATAAGATGCATCAGTTGTCAGATGTGAACCACTGTAGGCCATGTGGGCCAGGAGCATGTGTTGCTCCAAGATCCGTATTTATGCATTGCAAAATTCACTCTTGAAATTATTGGCTTTCAAATTTAATTATACTGTTAAAATTATAGCGGGCCAGGTCCCGTGTTGGGTTTTGCATGTTGATTTGCAAAATGGTTCTTGGGTAAAAAACTTGACTTTTGTTAAAAAGATAAGAGATAAACAGTGTAATTAATTTTCTTTCTGGATGTCATTTCCACAGTATGAGAATCCTGGATGACGGTTTTAGGAAAACCGCGAGGATACTAAAACTTCGTGTGTATTTGTGCCCCTTAACCCCATATGGTGGTTCATCTCTCGACCACGATTTTAGAAAGTTTTCTGTCACTTTGCCTAGAGGTGGTGTTATAGACACAACTATTGTTATTGGTATACCAAGAAAGTGGCATCAGTGGATGTTGATTTCCCTGATGTCCCGACATCATATGTTGATTTCTAATGTTCTGATGGATGGTGTTGATTCTTGATATCGATCGAGAAACAAGTGCGAAACCCAGCAATAAAATACAAATTGTGTGTTAAGCTATAACTAGGAACCTAACATGGACTACGAGAATTGTTGTTTTCGTTTTGAGTATCTGCAGGTTTAATAAAAAGTGAAACTAAACTTGTATACATTTAATAAGGACATGATTGTAAAAGAGAACTCTGATAATAACTTAATAAATTATTCATGCATGTGCATTAAATCATGCATATTTATTGTTTTACATTACTTTATGCATTATTACGTGTTCTGTTTTATGTGAAAAAATGTTATTGCATGATACTTTCTTTTAGATGCTTGAATGGTAAATGAATTACGAGATTGTTATTCTTATATTCTTTTGAATGTCTTACATGAATTTGATTTACGCTCTTTCTTGCCCATTTAGATTTTTAGCGAAATTCGTACAAAGAATCTTTGATTTTTACCCAGTATTTCAAATGTTTTTCTCAGGACTTGGAACTCAGTGATGGGGATGACTGCCACAAGGAGCCTGCAAGATCGCGTGACTCACTTCTGTTATTTCTGGACAGTGTGTCTCAGTGATTTCACATTTTAATTTAATGTTGTTCTCAGATATTGATTTATTGATTAATAAAGTTAGTTTTTTGATTGGTTGGTTCAATGTAAAGATCACTTGTGGTTTGAAAGTTGTTAAGTCTGTGAAGCCCCAGATCCTTTGGTTTTGGTTTCCGCAATTGTTTAAAAAAATCACTTTTCACGAGAATGAGTTGGGGTCCTTTCAACAAAACCTCTTGTTGCTCTCAGGTTTCACTTCCTTTTAGACAAACTTTCGGTTGTTACACCGTAAGTTTGAGGGGAGTGTTATATATATATATATACTTTTTCTATTCTTTGTCTTTATGACGGTTGGAGCTTGCTTCAACAACTTTTTTGAGCTCTCCTCCTCTCCCTTGTATTTGTATATAAATAGGGGTGATCCCCTCTCATTATATTCAAGAATGCTTCTTGTATTTTTGTGAGATTTCAATAAATTATTATTTTTACATATTGTGTTTGCTCTTTGTGGCATTTGTGAGTGTGCCCATTGTAATGAAATGGTGGTCTTCCACGAACGCCCTTGGAATGATCGAACAAAGTGTCTAAAAGACACTTTAAGCAAAGCCCTTAAAAAGGGTAAAATGGGAATAACACACACATAAATAAATAATTTTATTTATGTAAAAAGGATGCTTGAAAAGCATTACAAGAAGTGCTTTTACAAGAGGGGGCTGAACCCCTATTTATACAAGAGCAAAGGGGAGAGCTCATTCTAGTCGTTGGACTAGTTCCAACGACTAGATAGTTTGGTTAAGTTCCGGTTGGAACTTAACCAAACTATATTATCTAGTTCAATATGAACTAGATAATATAAATAACATAAAAAATGAAAGAAAAATAAATATAGAAAATAGAAAAAATATATAATATATATTATTATTATTATTATTATTATTATATATGTATATATATATATGTTACATTTTAACACTCCCCCTCAAACTTACGGTACAATGAGCGAAAGTTTGTCTAAAAGGAAGTGGAATCTGGGAGTTGCAAGAGGTTTAGTGAAGAAATCTGCTAATTGGTATTCTGATGTAACATACGACAGATCAATGGTGCCATGCAGGAGCTCCTCTCAGACATAGTGACAATCTATCTCTATGTGTTTGGTGCGTTCATGAAAGGTCCGGTTGCTTGCGATGTAGATTGCACTCTTATTGTCACAGCACATGCGCGAGGCCTGTGTTGCTTCAGCTCCCATGTCAGCTAACAGTCTTCGGAGTCAAACAACCTCCAATGTGGTAGTTGTCATGGCTCTATATTCGGCTTTAGTGGAGGAAAGATAAACCTTCTGTTGCTTCTTGAACCTCCATGATATGAGAGATTCACCTAAAAACACACAAAACCTAGTGGTTGAGTGCCTATTATTAGGATCACCCCCCAATCAGCATCAGTATAAGCAATTAAATCTAAAGAGGATGATGTGGACAAGAAGAGTCCTCGTGAAAGACAACTCTTTAAATATCTAATAATATGTAAGACTGCTCCCATGTGAACAAAGGTAGGGGCATGTTGAAATTGACTAGCCGTGTGGACGGCATATGCAATGTATGGCCGAGTGATAGAAAGGTAGGAAAGAGCTCCAACAAGTTGTCTAAATGGAGTAGGATCTTCAAGTCGTTCTCCATCATCAATTTTCATCTTAACATTAACTACTTCTGGAGTATCTACTTTCTTTTCATCTGAGATGCCAGACCTGCAAACAATGTCAGAAGCAAATTTAGATTGAGGTATCAAATACCCTCCTGGGGAATAAGCAACTTTTATTCCTAAGAAATATTGTAATAGTCCTAGATCAGACATCTCAAAATGAGTTTTAAGAAGAGTTTTGATATTAGCAACTCCCTGTTTTTCACCTCCGGTGATGATCATATCATTCACATAAAGAAGAAAAATGATGATACCTGCATCAGATTGCTGAATAAACAAGGCAGTGTCAGTCAAACAAGAACGAAAACCAATATCAGTCATAACATGACTAAACCTGTCATACCAGGATTTTGGTGTATGTTTAAGACCATAAAGCGCTTTTTCAAGACAAAGAATTTTACCCTTAGGAAGACTAATACCAAGAGGAGCTTTCATGTACACTTCTTCAACAAGACTCCCATTTAAGAAAGCATTTTTAACGTCCATTTGAAATATAGGTCATTTCTTAATAGAGGCTAAGGCAATTAAAGTTCGAATTGTGGTCATTCGAGCCACAGGAGCAAAGGTTTTTTCGTCATCAATGCTATACTCTAGAGCATAGCCTTTGGCTACAAGTCGTGCCTTATATCTTTCTAGAGTCCCATCACTTTTGGTTTTGACTTTATAGACCCATCGACAACCTATAAGTTTCTTTCCAAGAGGTAGATCTTAGATGGACCAAGTATTGGCCTTTTCTAAAGCATCTAGCTCTAATTTCATAGCTTTAATACATTCTGCATGATTTTTGGCTTCAAGATATGAGGAAGGTTAAACATAGGATTGAAATAAGGCAAGAGCTGCCCTATATGAGGGTGAAAATGACTCATAAGACACAAACTTCCCGATGGGTCTAGAGATTCTAGAAGTCCTACAAGGAGGAACTTCAGAAAATCTTTCTAACGTACATGGAGGGTGTTGCTCTCAAATTCTTCGTCTTGAATACTGAAGACTAACATCCCTACTAGTTTGATCTTCAATATCATGTTCATAGCTAGTAGGGCTTTGGGCATTGTCAAAAATACATTCAAAATCCACTTCATCGGATTTGGAAGTTAAGTCAATTAAAAAGGAATATTCAGTAATATCCTTGGGTTTTTCACTTTAAAAAAAATCTTTTTCAAAGACGGTCACATTCCTTGACACATATAGCTTATTATTTTGAACATCGTAACATTTGTACCCTTTTTTATTTTCGGCATATCATAAAAAGGCACATGGAATAGCACGAGGAGAGAACTTATCATTTTTGTCTGTAAATACAAAACATTTGCAACCAAATACTCTTAACGTGGAGTAGTCTAGAGCTAAGGTATAAAGTTTTTCAATCGGAGATATGTTTTCTAAAGAAGAAGATGGCATTTGATTTATAAGATAAGTAGCAGTTAAAGTTGCTTCAGCCCAAAATCTTTTGGGCACTTGACTTGCTATTAGCAAGATCTGAGTGGTCTCCATAATGTGACGATGTTTGCGTTCTGCAAGACCATTCTGTTGCGGGGTATTTGAGCAGGATCATTAATGAATAATGCCATATGAATTAAGATAGTTTTTAAACTCTCCAGACATAAATTCTCCCCCTGAATCAGTGCAAAAAATGGAGACATTAGTTGAAATTTGTTTGTGACCATTTTATGAAATATTTGAAAGTGAGTAAAAACTTCGGATTTATGTTGAAGAAAATAAATCCAAGTATGTCTAGTAAAATCATCTATAAAAATGACATAATATGCGAAATCACCTTTAGAAATCACTGGTGCGGGTCCCCAAACGTCCGAATGTATTAACTCAAGAGGTTTTGAAGAGACAAAAGTTCTATTAGAGAAAGGTAATCTTTGAAATGAAATGGGGATCTTCGAAACACGAGCTTTGATTAACAAGAGCAAGTGTCAAGAATGACACTAAAGCATAACCCTTAAAAAGGGTATAACTGGAAACAAAATAAAAATAAAAATGTATTCTTTATTGATATGAAAAACCAATTGCTTAAGAAGCATTGGAGTGAAATACAAGAGGGGCTGCACCCCTTTATATACACAGCTGAAAGAGGACTCAATAGAGCTGTTGGGCACAGTCCAACAGCTCTATTTAGAGCTGTTGGAATGTGTCAGTCCAACAGCTCTATTAAGAGCTGTTGGACTGTGTCAGTCCAACAGCTCTATTGCTAGTCAAGTCTGGACAGGACTTGACTAGCAACAGTCATTCTAGTTCAAACTGAACTAGATGACATAAAGACAAAAAATAAAAATAAAGGAAAAAAAATACAGAAAAGAAAGAAATTAAAAATGTATTTATATATATATATATATATAATAATATAATATTATTATATATACATATATGTACAGTTTTACATTTTAACACTCCCCCTCAAACTTACGGTACAATGAGCGAAAGTTTGTCTAAGAGAAAGTGAAATCGGGGAGCAGCGAGAGGCTTTGTAAAGAGGTCTGCTAACTGATATTCTGAAGTGACATATGGCAGATCAATTATGTGTAGATATTCCTCTCTGACGTAGTGACAATCCATTTCGATGTGTTTGGTGCGTTCGTGGAATGTTCTGGTACTGGCAATGTAGATCGCACTTTTGTTGTCACAACACATTTGTGAAGCCTTTGTTGCTTCAACTCCCATGTCAGCAAGCAGTCGTCGGAGCCAAACTACTTCCATGGTCGTGGTTGCCATGGCTCTGTATTCAGCTTCGGTGGATGAGAGAGATACCTTCTGCTGCTTTTTACACCTCCACGAGATTAATTATTCCCCTAAAAAGACACAAAAGCCAGTGGTTGAGTGTCTGTTATTGGGATCACCTCCCCAATCAGCATCAGTATATGCAATTAAATCAAGAGAAGAGGAGGAAGATAAGAAAAGTCCTCGTGAAAGAGAGGACTTGATGTATCTGATAATACGCATGACTGCTCCCATATGAACAGAAGTAGGAGCATGTTGAAATTGACTTGTTGTATGAACAGCATGTGCTATATCTGGTCTGGTAATGGATAGATAGGAAAGTGCCCCGACAAGTTGTCTGTAAGGAGTAGGGTCTGCAAGAAGTTCTCCATCATCAATCTTCATTTTAACATTAACAACTTCTGGAGTGTCAACTTTCTTATCATCAGTAATACCAGACCTGAAAACAATATCAAAAGCAAATTTAGTCTGAGATAATAAATATCCTCAAGGAGAATAAGCAACTTCAATGCCTAAAAAATATCTCAACAAGCCCAAATCAGTCATTTCAAAATGAGATTTAAGAAGTGTTTTGATTGTTTCAACTCCCTGTTTATCGCTTCCGGTGATGATCATATCATCCACATAGAGAAGAAGCACAATGATCCCTGCATCAGAATTCTTAATAAACAAAGCAGTGTCAGTTAAACAGAATTGAAAACCAATATCAATCATAACACGACTAAACCTATCATACCAAGCTTTTGGTGCTTGTTTAAGTCCATAAAGAGCTTTTTCTAAGCGAAGGACTTTACCCTTAGGAATACTTAGACCAGGAGGGGGTTCCATATATACTTCTTCAACTAGCTTTCCATTTAAAAAAGCATTTTTGACATCCATTTGAAAAATAGACCATTTTTTGATAGAAGCTAAGGCAATTAAGGTTCGGACAGTAGTCATACGAGCCACCGGAGCAAAGGTTTCTTCATAATCAATCCCATATTCTTGAGCATAACCTTTGGCTACTAAACGGGCTTTATATCTTTCAAGAGTACCATCACTCTTGGTTTTAATTTTATAAACCCATCGACATCCTATAGTTTTCTTCCCTGGAGGAAGATCTTGAATATTCCATGTAGAAGCCTTTTCAAGTGCATCTAATTCAACTTTTATGGCTTCTATCCATTTGATATCATTTTTTGCTTGAAAATATGTGGATGGTTCTTCATATGAGTGAATTAATGCAATAACTGCCCTATATGTGGGTGAGAAAGACTCGTATGATACAAACTTTTCTGGAGGCCTCGAGATTCGGGATGATTGTCTAGTTGGAATGTTAGAATATTTCTCAAGTGCACATGGAGTATTAGACTCTTGTCGCCTGGAATATTGAATACTAGTATCTCTATGAACTTCTTCATTTTCAACATTAAGATCAATAATTCTTGGATCATCATCAAAGTTACAATCAAGGTCATATTCATCAGATGTTGATGTTAGATCTAGCAAAAAGGAGTACTCAGTGACGTCTTTTAATTTTCTAAAATCAAAGAAGCTCTCCTTTTCAAGAAAGGAAACATTTCTAGACACATATAGTTTATTATTTTTGAAGTCAAAACATCTATAACCTTTCTGGTTTTCAGCATATCCTAAAAAGGCACAGGGAATCGCACGAGGGGAAAGTTTATCATTTTTGTCAGTAAATATGAAACATTTGCACCCAAATATTCTTAATCTAGAGTAGTCTGGAGAAATGTTCATAAGTTTTTCAATGGGAGTGATATTTTGTAACGAAGAAGATGGCATCCTATTAATGAGATAGGTGGCAGTTAAGGCAGCTTCTGCCCAAAAGTCTTTAGGGACTTGATTTGCTATTAATAAAGTTCTAGTGGTTTCTATAATATGGCGATGTTTTCGTTCTGCCAGTCCATTTTGTTGAGGTGTATAAGGACAAGATCTTTGATGTGTGATGCCATGCAATTTAAGATAATTTTGAAAATCTGTGGATAAAAACTCTCCCCCTGAATCTGTGCGAAAAATAGTAATATCATTTTGAAATTTGTTTTTAACCATATTATGAAAAGTTTGAAAGTATGAAAATACTTCAGACTTATGTTTGAGAAAGTACATCCACGTATGTCGGGAGAAATCATCGACAAAAATAACATAGTAAACAAATCCTCCTTTAGAAATTACTGGTGCAGGACCCCAAACATCCGAGTGTATTAATTCAAGTGGTCTTGAAGAGAAAAAGGTTCTGTTCTGAAATGGTAATCTTTTCATTTTGCCGAGAATACAATCTTTACAATCAAATGATTCAGAGTTACAAAATTTCCCTAGATTTGGAAAATGTTGGATTTTGGCTATATGTGGGTGACCAAGTCTCTTATGCCACAGTTCCAACTCTATTTTTTGAATATTATAACAAAAAGCTTTCTTCGGCATTTCCAAAAAATCCATGTAATAGAGTCCTCCTTCTCTATGGCCTTCCCCAATCAGCTTGCCTGACTGGCGATCCTGTACCCAACAACCATGAGAAGAAAAAGAAATATTACACCCATAATCAGAAATTTGAGATACAGATAAAAGATTTAAATTTAATTTGGGAACATGTCTAATTTCTGGAATAAAAAAATTTTTTGTTTTATAAATTTTTTCAAAATCTCCTATTCCTTCTATTTCAAGAGAAGTCCCATCAGCAGTAAAGACCTTTGACACACTTGTTTTATTTTTAACACATTTGGATAGACTTTGATTATTTGGGGTCATATGAAAAGATGCACCAGAGTCAAGAAGCCAAGAAATTTTACCTAAATCAGAAAAAGATGAGGCTGCTGCGCCGGTTGAAGCTTCAGATGAGGAAGAGGCACCTTTGATGAGAGGCTGAAGGATCTCCATTAGTTGGGCCAGGGAAACTGGTGCATCCTGATCTTTAGGCTCCGATCCAGCAATTGCAGCTCTTTTTTCTCTCAGCTCCTTAAGTTTGGGACATTGTGGCCTGTAGTGTCCCGGTTCATGACAGTGATGACAAATAACTTTCTTCTTATCATAGTCACCATTTTGTCGGTTAAAGTAAGGAGGCCTATATGATCGAACATGATTCCCTGGTCTAGACACGGCTAAAACGGAATCATCTTCAATTTTTAAAGAACCTTTCCGGAGACGATTTTCTTCCATTGTTAACTCTTCAATAGTTTCAACAATAGAAGGAATTTTTCCCCGGTGAAGTAGGGCCGATTTAGTGGTTTCAAATTCCGGCCTTAATCCAGTGATAAACTGGTAAAAATGTTCAACATCGAGTTGTTTCTGACGAAGCTCGATGTCTTCGGCACAATGCCACTTTGGTTCTAAAAGGGAAAGTTCTTCCCAAAGTTCGGACAACCCATTGTAATATTCACGAATAGTTTTGTCTCCTTGTGTCATCATTCGAACTTTTTCTTGGAGGTTGCACACGTGTGCAATATCTTTAAGGGAATACATATTCTTAAGGTATTCCCATGCCTTATCGGCATGATCAAATTTGGCAAGACTTGAGCATTTTTTAATGTCAACGCTATTGATAAGCCATGACATTATCTTCGCATGAGATATTCTCCATTCTTTCCATTTCTTCTCGTATGAGGCAATAGCCTTGATTTTCTCTTCTTCCGATAGAGGGACGTCTTTATCTCCCTCCTTTTTAGTAAGAGATAGCTTAGGTTCCGAATCGAAACCATTCACAATCCCCCATAAGCCTTTTCCCCATATATGGTGCTTCATGATTGAAGCCCATGTTACATAGTTCGTATCGCTTAGTTTCATAGGCATGATGGTGACTTTATCATTGTCATCCATCGATTACAAGGAGAGAAAGAATAGGGATAGAAGAGAAACAAGAAGGAAAATGAGAAACAACAACTACTACGCCTTCATCCCAAAACAATTGGGGTCAGCGATATGAACCAAAAAAGAAATTCATTTTGGGTCTTCCACATGAATCCTTTTCCTCCAATCATTTCTATCCAACGCCATGTCCTCGGTGAGGTTCAAAGCATTCATATCCTTTCCTATCATCTCCATCCAAGTCTTCCTAGGCCTACCCCGACCTCTTTTAACTAATATATTTTCCCATTTCTCCAACCTTCTAACTGGAGCATCATTAGGCCTTCGCCGAATATGTCCAAACCACCGTAAACGATTCTCTCGCATCTTATTTTCAATGGGTGCAACACCTACCTTCTTACGTATCTCTTCGTTCCGAATCTTATCTTTTATTGTATTTCCACACATCCATCTAAGCATCCGCATCTCAGCTACACTCATTTTTTGAATATGATGTCTCTTGGCAGCCCAACATTCCGTACCATATAGTAAAGCGGGTCTAATAGTCGTCCTATAAAACTTTCCCTTCAACCGCAATGGCATTCTACGATCGCACAGCACTCCAGTAGCACTTTTCCATTTCATCCACCCAACCTTTATCCTAAGAAGGAAAATGAGAAAGAAAGAAAAAAAAAAACAATACAACAAGATGTGAAATCTTCTCCAATGAAGTGATAAAACACTTCTCTTCAAGTGGCGAACACTTTTGCAAACGGGCACGGAAACCGAGGCAGCTTTTCCTTAAGATTTAGTACTTCCGCGGCTCTGATACCATGAAATGAAATGGGGATCTTCGAAACACGAGCTTTGATTAACAAGAGCAAGTGTCAAGAATGACACGAAAGCATAACCCTTAAAAAGGGTATAACTGGAAACAAAATAAAAATAAAAATGTATTCTTTATTGATATGAAAAACCAATTGCTTAAGAAGCATTGGAGTGAAATACAAGAGGGGCTGCACCCCTTTATATACACAGCTGAAAGAGGACTCAATAGAGCTGTTGGGCACAGTCCAACAGCTCTATTTAGAGCTGTTGGAATGTGTCAGTCCAACAACTCTATTAAGAGCTGTTGGACTGTGTCAGTCCAACAGCTCTATTGCTAGTCAAGTCTGGACAGGACTTGACTAGCAACAGTCATTCTAGTTCAAACTGAACTAGATGACATAAAGACAAAAAATAAAAATAAAGGAAAAAAATACAGAAAAGAAAGAAATTAAAAATGTATTTATATATATATATAATAATATAATATTATTATATATACATATATGTACAGTTTTACATTTTAACAATCTTTTCATTTTTCCCAGAATGCAGTCTTTACAAGCAAAATTTTCATATTTACAAAACTTTCCCAAACTTAAAAAATATTAGATTTAGACATATGAGGATGGCCAAGTCTTTTGTGACATAAGCATGTTTCCAATTTCTGAACATTTAAACAAAAAACATCCTTGGGTAGTTCCAAAAAGTCCATGTAATACAGTCCTCCTTCTCTATGGCCTTCCCCAATCAACTTCCCTGACTGACGATCATGTATCCAGCAACCATCAGAGAAGAAGGATATATTACATCCATAATTAGAAATTTGAGAAACAGATAAGATATTCAAATTAAGTTTTGGGATATATCTAACTTCTGGAACACAAAAAGTTTTGGTTTTTTCAAAACACCCAATTCCCTTTATTTCAAGAGATGTTTCATCTGTTGTAAAGACTTTTGAAATACTTGAATTATTTTTAAAACATTCAGATAAGCATTTATAATGCGGGGTCATATGAAATGAGGCACCAAAATCTAAAAGCCAAGGAAAGTTACCTGGACCGGAAACAGATGCAACTGCCGCTCCAGTTGAGGCTTCAGGGGAAGAAAAGGCCTTTTGAAGAAGAGGCTGAAGAATCTCTAAAAGTTGAGCCATAGAAACAGATACATCTTGGTCTTTTGATTATTCAAATGATGCAACCTTCTTTTCATCTCTTTTCTTTAATTTTGGACATTGAGGCCTATAGTGCCCCGGTTCATGACAGTGATGACAAATCACTTTTCTTTTATCAAACTCGTCATTTTGCCTCCCAAAATGAGGTGGCCTGTAAGTGCAAGTATGATTCTCAGGCCTAGACACAGCTAGGACAGAATCATCAACTTTAGAGAAACCTTTCCGGAGACGATTTTCCTCCATTGTTAATTCTTTAATAGTTTCAACAACAGACGAAATTTTTTGCCGGTGAAGAAGGGCCGATTTGGTGGTTTCGAATTCCGGCCTTAATCCAGTTATAAACTGGTAAAAGTGTTCAGCATCTAGTTGCTTTTGACGAAGCTCGATGTCTTCGACAAAATGCCACTTTGGTTCTAAGAGAGAAAGTTCCTCCCAAAGTTCTGACAACCCATTGTAGTATTTACGAATCATTTTATCTCCTTGGGTCATTATTCGAACATTTTTTTGGAGGTTGCACACATGTGCAATATCTTTAAGGGAATACATATTTTTAAGGTATTCCCATGCCTTATCGGCATGATCAAACTTGGCAAGACTTTAGCACTTTTTAATGTTAACGCTATTGATAAGACATGACATTATTTTTGCATGAGTCATTCTCCACTCCTATTTTTTCTCATAATAGGCTAGGGCCTTGATTTTCTCCTCTTCCGATAGAGGAACCTCTTTATCTCCCTCTTTTTTGGTAAGAGATAGTTTAGGTTCCGACTCGGAACCATCCACAATCTCCCAAAGACCTTTTCCCCATATATGGTGCTTCATGATTGAAGCTCATGTTACATAGTTCGTATCACTTAGTTTCATGGGAATGATGGTGACTTTATCATTGTCATCCATCGATTACAAAGGAAGAGAAAGAATAGGGATAGAAGAGAAGAACAATAAAAGAATGAAAAAGAAGGAGATACAGATGTAGAAACTCTTCCAATGAAGTGATAAAACACTTCTCTTCAAGTGGTGAAATGCTTTTGCAAAGGGAACAAAAACCGAGGCTGCTTTTCTCCAAGATCTAATATTCTCGTAGCTCTAATACCATCTAATGAAATGGTGGCCTTCCACGAACGCCCTTGGAATGATCGAACAAAGTGTCTAAAAGACACTTTAAGCAAAGTCCTTAAAAAGGGTAAAATGAGAACAACACACACATAAATAAATAATTTTATTTATGTAAAAAGAATGCTTGAAAAGCATTACAAGAAGTGCGTTTACAAGAGGGAGCTGAACCCCTATTTATACAAGAGCAAAGGGGAGAGCTCATAAGGAGCTCTCCCTTCTAGTCGTTGGACTAGTCCAACGGCTAGAAATCTAGCCGTTGGACTAGTTCCAATGACTAGATAGTTTGGTTAGGTTCCGGTTGGAACTTAACCAAACTATATTATCTAGTTCAATATGAACTAGATAATATAAATAACATAAAAATGAAACAAAAATAAAAATAAAAAATAGAAAAAAATATAACATATAATATTATTATTATTATATTATATTATTATATATATGTTACATTTTAACACCCATTAGTGGCTTTTGTGATTGTGCACCTTGTAGCCATTTTGTGGCATTATATTTGCGCACACTTTGTTTCATTACAGAGGCGTGCCTTAAACATAAGGCACACACCTTATACTCTGGTTAAATGGGGTTAAAGGCCCCATTTGACCTTTGTAAGTCATTAGAAAAAAAAAACAAAAGCAACGTGAAAGGGAATGGGGGTTCCGATTGATTAGGGCAAACCCATCTTTTTCTTCCTCCACCTCCCTTCAACCAACAGCAACATTCAGGCAATTGACAAATGGTACTCTCTCTCTCTCTCCACCTTCTTCTTCTTCTCTTTCAATTTTTTTCTTCTATTGAGTCCTTTGTTCTTCTTCTTTTCTTTATTTCATTCTTCGTCTTCGTCTTCGTCTTCGTCTTCGTCTTCGTCTTCGTCTTCGTCTTCTTCTTCCTTTTCTTCTTCTATTTTTACCCATCTTTTCCCTTTCTTTCTTTTCTTTTTTCCCCTTCTTTTTCTGTTTTCTTTTCTTTTCGTTTCTTTTCTTTCTTTCTTTCTTTCTTTCTTTCTTTTCTTCTTATATGTTCTTTTTTTCTATCTTTCTTCTTCATTTTTTTTCTTTTTTGTCGTTGTGTGTGATGAATGCCATGCATATACGCATATGTGTGCTTTATGATGAGGGCATATGATGTGTGTAGGTGAACATGTGGTGTGTGTGTGTGTGTGCTCTTTTTGTAAGCATTGTTTATGCATTTGTATGTGGATGAGTGATTGCGTGTGTATTACTTAAGTGTATATGTAAATGTAGTTGAGTGTGTGATATATATATATATATATATATATATATATATATATGTGTGTAGGTGAACATACAGTGCTTATGAAGGTGAGTGGCATGTTGTGTGTATTGTGTAATTGTATTTTTTATATGTAATTATGTGTTGTGTGTGTAGGTGGACATATAGTGTCTTCCCTCCTACTTTTTCTTCTCCTTCTTCCCCCCTTCTTCCCTCCTCATTTTTCTTCTTCCCTTCCTCTGTCTTCTTCTTCCCTCCGTTTTCTTCTTCTCTTCCAATGTTCTTCCTCTTCACTTCTTCCCTACCTTTGAACAATCGAGCCTGTTAATTAGAAAATTACTTTGTTCTTGTTAATTAACTAACTAATTAATTGTATATATTTGATTTGTAAAAGTGTGTTAACGGTTATGTTTAATAACTCTAGTTGTTGATATTTTATTAATTTTTAGTTCACAATTCACACATTTATTTCTTTATGTTGTATTTATATTAATTGTCTCTTGTTCCTTGGTTAAATAATCATATCTTCTTTGTTGGATCAGTTAAATTATTGTGTTGTGGTCATTGCTTGGAATTCGCTTTATAATTTAGTTTAGATTCTCCACTTAATATCCAATTATTTATTAATAGTACATAAATGATGCATCTTTATTTTTGTTTTTTATTTGGTCGATTTTTTAATATTTTTTGTGAAGCTTACGCCTTACGCCTCACTTCACGAGCGGGTCTTACGCCTCGCTTCATGAGCGGGTCGTACGCCTCGCTACACCTTAACGCTATTCACAACATTGCCTGGTACACTTGACTTACCCAAACAATGGATCTCTAGAGATCGAGAATTCTCATTGTCAAATATCTCCATGAATGAGAATTCACTGTGCTATGAAAATTCTCTTCCAGAGTGTCCAAGCATGCTCTTATTCTCTTTGGTGAACAAAGCAAATAACCTGTAATGCTCATGAAATAGCAAAAGCATAAAGCTGAAAAAGTTAACAAATGGAGAAGAAGCTGCAGTTCTCAAAACAGGAGCTTAATTTGCAACATAGCTAAAGAAAAAGATGTCATAACTTAAAACAGAATAACAAGCACAAAAGGATGGTATTAAAAGTTTTAAAAACACGGGTTAAATTTGAAAAAATGAATTTCCTTATCATACCTGCAGTTGCCATTTCATGATAGGCACAAAAGCAAATAACATTACATAATCTTACTAGGGATTTTGGATTGACATGAGATATAAAATGAGTCCAATATGTAAAGCTAGTGGTAAATACTTGGTACCAGTATTATTAAAAACGTGCCTCAAGGCGCAAAAAGTGTGCGCCCTTTGTGCCTTGAGGCGTAGGCATATAACATAAAATCCCTAAAGCATACGCCTTAGGGCAAGGCGTGCCTCATTTAATCCAAGTATTTTGGGGGGGTAGGGTCGGGCCTCTCTCTCTCTCTCTCTCTCTCTCTCTCTCTCTCTCTCTCTCTCTCTCTCTCTCTCTCTCTCTCTCTCTCTCTGCATCTCGACTCCCCCTCTCTCGTGTCTCGTCTCTAAGCAGAAGAAGAAGACCTATAGGTACCTCCCCCTCTTCATTTTTCTCTTCTGCTTCCTCTGCCTCCTCTTCCCCCATTGTTTCTTCCTCTTCATACCCCATTGTTTCTTCATGTTGTCCCTTGTTCTTCTCGCATGTTCTTCTTCTTTTCCGCTGTTCTTCCTCCTTTTGCTCGCCTCTACCCCTTTTTTATTGTTATTTGTATGTTTTATTTTTTCGAATTTTTATTAGTTGGATTTTTATTTTCCTGTGAAAGCATACAGTTAATTTTGTTGATTATTTTTTTCTATAAAAGCCCAAAAGCATGTTAATTTTGTTGATATATGCATAGTTATTAGTTTCTGACTACGTCACATGGGTGCGGGTGCGGGTGCGACACGAGTGCAACGCAATTTCAAAAAATTTTGGACATGGGGACTTGGCTATATATATATATATATAACAATAAATTAATAAAATAGCACTGGGAACGATCAAAGTAATAAGATAGCACTGGCCATGTGACTCTCTGCATAGTCACAGACTGTGCACACAATCTGGCTATATATATATATATATATATATATATATATATATATATATATATATATATATATATTAAAAATATATAAAAAATATTTTATTTTTTGCTCTAAAAATGGATGAATATAGACTCGGTCAAAGTTGACCGAGTCTATAAAGTGGACAGACTCGGCCCAGGTGTGTTGACTGAGTCTGCCTCGCATCGGGGCGTGTCGACGCAGGTGCGTCGACCCCCTAGCCGAGTCCGTGTGACATAGGTCTCTGAATTTTATTTGTTTATGTGAATTTTTATATAAAATCTCGAAAGCATGCATATTTAATTTTGTTGATTAATTTTTTCTATAAAAGCCCAAAAGCATGTTAATTTTGTTGATGTATGCATAGTTATTACTTGCTGAATTTTATTTGTTTCTATGAATTTTTCTATAAAATCCCAAAAGCATGTTTGTGTGTTACTGTTCTTTAGTAATTGAATATATAATTATATGTATATACCTATGTCACTCGGGTACGGGTGCAGGTGCGGGTATGGGTACAAAAGGTACGACATGGCAATTACAAAAAATGTGAGTATGGGGACAGCTATATATATTTAATATCACATAAATACAAAATAAATTCAAAATAAACTGAATATAATCTACATATATATGCTATATTAAAAATATAAAGTTATAAACTGAAAATATAATTATAAATTATAAATTGAATAAAAAATTGTAATTATGTAAAATGGTGTGTCCAAGTGTCGATGCAGGTAGACACGGGGACACACGTGTCGACATGGGTACGAAGGGCAAAATGGAGTGTCCTTGTGGCATAGGTATATACAGTTATATATATGTAATCATGTATACAATTAATGCTAATATGCATTTTATGATGATGATATGATGTTGAAAATTTTGATTGTTAGTGATTTTGTTACTTAATTTTTTATTGAATGTTCAAATTTTATTTCTTAGATGCTTACATTGATCAAGTTGTTGCATTAATATTACTTTTACATGTTAATCTCATATTTTTTGGTAATTATTTGAGATTTTCTATTTTTATTGGTTGTTGCTTCATCAATAAAGCATTTCTTTTATTTTTTTGTATTTGTAGATATTTTTAAATGTTTTTTTAGTTTTTTTTAAGGCTTACGCTTTACGCCTCGCTTTAGTTTTTGGTGGAGCGCTACGATACGCCTCAATGCTTTTCACAACATTGCTTGGTACTAATGAAGGTACGGAACTATTGAGAAGGAAACATAGGTGCAAGTTGTCTAGACTCAATCTGACTACATAATTAAGCATAACTTTTTTTCATGACAATCAGACTTTACATCATGGCTTCTGGCATAAGAATACAATTTTTTGAGTCATCACATTTTGGTACATTGTTGGGCCATTGATTTTTTGATCCCTTGAAAAGCCTGCCTACATGTTAGGCTATGTCACATAGGTGCAGGTGCAGAAAGTGCGACACGGCAATGTTGAAAAACTTGGATGCGGGGTGAAAAATATATCAATATATACATATATATATAGTTTTCATGTGCGTGTGTGTGTATTTATGTATTAAATATAGATAATACTGGACTTGACTTTCGAATAAAAATGGGCATCAGTATTGTTGACTTCACCTGACACAATAGAAGTTGTGTCCAAGTGTCGCACCAACATCGGTGCGGGTGCGACACGGGTGAGTTGCTCTTTTAGAAATGTCCATGTTACATAGATGTTACGGTTACATGATTCAAAAGTCAAAAGTCACTTCCTACTAAGCAAACAATGTTGATTACATTTGTAAGGTTTAATCTACAAATAAAATATAAAAATTGTGATTATATATAGAGAGAGAGGGGGGAGAGAAAGAGAGAGAGTCACTAGAATATGAATGAGAACTACAGTGTAAGCTGGGTATTTCCAACACTTTTTTGCAAATCCAACCCATGTAGATGTGTTTGGTATGGTGAATTTGCTAGGAATCAACTGTCAGATCGTGTATTTTCGATGAAAAAAAATACAATTTTTTGGGTGCTTGAATATTTATGAAGATTATGAGTCGTTGATTTTAAAGTCTTAAAAATTCTTGTTTATGCATCATAATCGGATGATTCAAGAGCTGGCCCTTATAAAACCAAGCATGTAGATTACATATATATGGTTAGATTGAAGAGAACAGAACAACAAATCCATGAAAATCGCAGTTTACACAGTGTGTGCATGCGTGTGTGTGCCCCACGAGTTTGCCTCACTTCCAGCATAAAGGGAATGTTCTCTGCCCTACCTCCATTATGGGTTCTCATGATTCATCCAAAAACTCCACCAGACCCTCCAGAATGTTTCCTCCCCTCGGCCCCAGGACCTCCATCCTCTCAACCCTCGTGAAGTCTTCGTGGCCTCCTTCCTTTGAGCCCTCAAGTTCAATGCTCATTAGAAACCTAAAGCTGTGGATCTCAAAAAGTTCTTCCCTCTCAAACTGATTAATTGAAGGTCCCAAAAAGTTCAGCCCATTCACAATGAAAATGAAGTGTCTCTACAGTAATTGTACAAGTTCAAGAAAGGTGATATTTGCATATAGTATTTCTTTATCGTATTTATCATCACTAGATTCACTACTGGTGTGATCAATGGTAGGTCAATATCCTTTCTCAATTCATTAATTTATTTAAATTCTTTATTGACTGCTATTGCTATAATTTTGTGAAAGAACACAAACAAGCAGAATGGTATTCTGAAGCATATCAGAACACAAAAATAAGCACAATTGATGTTTTTGAGTGCTCATAAAAAGATCTAACCCTAATCAGCTTTCTTAGATTGACTGAAAAGTCTCAAGGTTCCTGAAAAGGAGAGCGAAAGGCATATACTAACCTTGAAAACCAGGTATCGAGAACATCTGGATCTTGGTATATTTCCACATCATGTCCATATTTTTCACATGCCTTTTCAAGTGCTTCCTTCGCATTCCTTGCAACAATATAATCTTCCTCACAGTCTTTACCTTTAATATACCAAACAGGTATCCGATGTCCCCACCACAACTGCCTACTTATGCACCAGTCCTTAATATTTGACAGCCAATGCTTGTATATCTAAAAGCAATGAGAAAAGACCATATATTTTAATACTAACTGCTGTGCTAGTTATATGGATGATAATAAGATGCACTGAGCAAAAGGAAACAGATTACTTGTTTTTGAATTCTTGTTACAAAATAAGCAACAACGTTTTCCAGCTTTGAAAAGACAAACTACTACTACAGCCAAAAGATAACACCTGACAACTACCTAAAACAGTTGTAAGAGATGGCAATCTAATTATAGAATGGAAGCCATAGCTTTAGATTTTAACTCCACAAGAGATTTATAGACGATAATAAGAAGCAATGATGAAAAGAAAAAAGTACTTTTCTTTAGATGTTTCAAAATAAGCAACAATATTTTCAAGCATTGAAAAGAAATAACTGTTATAACAAAAAGCTTACACATGGAAACTACCAAAAACATCTGTGAATAATTATTTTACAATGACTCAGATAAGTTAAACTTGGTTCTCCAAGCAATGCAACTACAGCCTAAGAAAGGCATGAACACTATAAGACCTTGGCAAAATATTACACTAATAGGAAGAAATACAACATAAGTCTAGACGACAGCAAAAAGTTCTGCAAACAATGTACATACTTTTTCAAACCTTTCAGGGATGATGGATAAATCTCCCTTCTCTAGTGCATTAAGGGCCTTGTCAGCCATTGGCTCCATGACTACAAACCACTGCTTACTGACAAGTGGCTCTATCACCTACAATATACAAGTATTTCCACTGAATTTGACTAGAAATTTTTTGTCAAGGAACTAATCTTCACATCTTATCATCTACGGAGAAAAATTTTCTCACCTCCCCACCACGCTGAGATCTTGGCACTCGTGATGTATATGATTCCTTCTTGACAGCAAGACCTGTTGCTTCAAGATCTGACCATAACTTTTTGCGAGCTTCAAACCGATCAAGTCCACTAACATTAAAATATAGAAAAGTCAACCATAGTACAAGAACAACAATACCATGCTAGAGAATTGGCACTCTTATGTTTGAAATGCTCAAGCCAAAAGCTGTTACCTGTAAAGTCCTGCAACCTCATTTAAAGTTCCATCCTTGTTCATTACATTAAGTATTGGCAGACCAAGCTTTCTTGCGAGAATATAGTCATTATGATCATGTCCAGGGCTTATCTTTAATACTCCAGTTCCAAACTCTTTGTCAACATACTGCTTAATAGAACTTCAATGAATTAGCTTTTCTATAAGAATATTTTAAAACCATCCTACAAACAAAGGATAAAGATGTACAATATAACATTCAACTACATGATATGCAGCGAGAGACATAAGGAAGATCTATTTACTTCAGCATGAATTCAAAACTAGTATCTCATGGAAGTACATTGTGCCTAGAAAGGGAAAAAGAAAAGGTGACTCCAGTTAAAGAAATTTGAAAAAACAAGACTGCTAATTGTGGGCAAGAAATACACTGAACATGCTATCCATAGATATGAAATCAATCAATAATGTCAGTAAAATATCATTTTAATCACTTTATAGCATCAGTATTGGTAATTATAAAACAGTCAGCAAATGATGCAGTCTTACTATATACAAAATGACATGCATAGGTTTGTGACAGCACATAGTTTCCTCTTCTTCTGGTAAGTCAAGATGGGAGTGTGTGCCTCATGGATTACCATGATATATGATGGCATTCTAGAACTCAGAGTATGCGTAACTGGGATAAAAAAACATAAATTGAAACAGATTGATTTTGTAATTAACATAGAGAGAAATATAAGATATAAGTTTTAGATCCAAAAATGACACAAAAGGCTGAGTCCAAAATCAGACCAGATAGAGATGCAAAAACAGACCGTACTGGCTAAAACAACAAAGTACAGATATAGACATGTAATTGACCATCGCATCCACATGGGGGCAGTTACACAAACGTTTGTGCATCAGTGCACGCATGTCTATGGATAAAGGTAGCTATATGTTCCATTCCTAAGATATAACCATTGCCAATGAAGGCAAACGCTTCTCTCAAGAATCGAATTTCTGGTGCACAATTCACCTAACCTGGAGCACCAGAACCTATGTTACATGGACACTTCACCTAGGCTGAAGTGTTGGTGTCGGACACTTCCCGACACTGACACTCCGAGACACGGCACCGACACTGCTTTCAAAATTAGGAGTGTCCAAAAATTTGGACATGCGTGTCGAGTGTCTGAAACCTTAAAGGTATCTCGACACGTCGTTCTTGTAAGCCCATAAGAGAATCTTGTTAGCTTTTGTTCTTATTTCATTACATGGTATCAAAGCCTTGGTGCTCTTGGGTTATGATTTATTCAGAAAGGCCAAGAGGAGGATCATGAGATTGGTGGAGCATCGGTTCGTGGGATCGTTGCATCGGGAAGCGCACGACCAAAGTTCTCTTCAACAAATTTCTTGATATCTTCTTTTTTCTTCTCTTCTATCTCTATCTCTATCTCTATCTCTCATTATTGTAAAAATGGAGGATAAAAGAGAAGTGATTGTCTTCATTCCCGTGAGACTCAATGATACTCTAACTATGTGATGTAGGCATCCATAGTAAAACATAAAATATGGGGAAATGGTCTATGAGGTTTGGTTGATGGCATCGAAAAAGAGCCTAAACTTATACTTACCAAGATGGAAGATGAAAAGGAAGTGACTCTTCAAGGAAAAGAGATGTCTAAGGCCGTTGTTGAATGCAAGAAAAAATGGAAAGAACGGAGGATGGGTCATTCCAAGATAATTGGATGGTTCATCAATAGTGTTGACATAAAAAAAAAGATCTAGCTTAGCAAAAATTTATTTTGCTAGTAATGCATGAAAGTATCTTAAAGATATGTATAGTATCAAAGATATAGCTTACATATGCAATTATTGATATGTGATGGGTTTGAATCCAGATTCAATACTAGATCCAGATCACAGCTCTACATCATGTCCCAGAGCACGGTTGGAACCCAATCTTCTCGCTCAGGTACGTCTGGAAATATCTGATTTACTTCCTCTCTCCTTGATATTTTATTCCCTTCTAATTCTTAGTGTTTTCTTGTTTCTGATCTTTTATTCCCTTTTCATTCTTATTGTTTTCTCCTTGTCGATTTGGGTCCCAGAAAACCAACATCGATTTCTCTTTGTGTTTCTTGTTCCAATCAATATCAGTCTCTTTTTTGTTTTACGAAAAAAAATCAATTTACTTCCTTTCCCTAATTTCTAAAAATCGATTTGGGTTTTAGCTATCGATCCTACTTATTGTTTCTCTTGGCTCAGATCTGATTCAAACTTAAATCAGATCTGATTATTGTTGTTCTCAAATTTGTTATTTTGTCTCTTGATTCATGTTTCTCCTAGGTTTAAATGCAATCATCATTGAAATTTTGGGTTCTCATCAAATTTCAGTTCTATTTGCGTGTAATATTTTATATTGATTTCAAGTCCTGCTGACTGCATATTGCATATTATTGTCGTGACATTATCTATTCTGAAAAAAAGAAAGGCAGACAAATTTACGCTTGAAGTATTTGGGTTGACTGCAACAATTTGTGTGCACACCTACTTTTGTGTTCTCATTTGATAAGGATTTCCAGTCTTCTTCAACTATTCCAGCTAGTTTTCTAAAATGGCAAATTCTACCTTTCATCCGTAGTCATGATCTTTCTGGGCACCTGGATGGGTTGATTAAGATCCCACCAGAATTCATTTTGCGGGAAGAAAAAGACGAAAAAGGGGTTGTCATCACTACAGTATCTATTCGAAATCCAGATTATGTTTCCTGGATGAAGCGTGATCAATCACTGGTGGCTTATATCATGTCCAATCTGTCACAAGAGGTTTTAGTGAGCATTCCCGATGATTGCACGTCTATAGAGCTATGGGCTAGGCTGGTGCAAACCTATGCACTGGTTTTAGAGGCAAAGATTATGTTTTTAAAGAATGAATTCTTGAATCTTAAAAAAAGCACTGTCAATCATGGAGTACCTTAATAAGATGAAAGAAAATTACAGATCAGTTAGCCATGGTTGGATATGAGGTTCCTGATACAGACAAGGTGTAACAAACTCTCAATGGATTAGGACCTGATTATAATGTTTTCTACACTAGCCTATCATGCTTTGATGAGATGCCTACCCTTGAGGCTTTGCACCCAAAATTGCTTCAGTTTGAGATGAATCCGACAGGATGGACCGAACATTATCATTAACCACAGCGGATAGTTATAATGTGCTTATGTTGAATACTCAGTATGAAAGAGGCAGAGGAGGCATATGCGGAGGACAGGAAAGAGGATGAGGAGGTAACCAAGGAGGTTGTGGGTTGCTTCCACTGCCTAATACTCCTCCCATTCCTTATCAGGGCAAGAAAATACACATGTGCTACATTTGCAAGAAACCAGAGCATGTTAAGCCAAATTGTTGGTATAAGAACGATCAAAGATATGTTGGAGAACAGAGTTACCAAAATAAAAGTGCACCAAATGCGGCTGGAAAATCAGGGACAGAACCAGTGGTCAGGGACATAACCAGTTGATGAATAACTTTTATTAGCAGCGTTAGCAGGATTGAATCTAAAATAGAATGATTAGAGAGTTTGGTATATTGATTCCGGGGTGGCAAATCATATCACTGGGGATGAAGATAAGCTTAAAAACTTATCTCCTTATTTTGGTAGAGATAGTCATTACTGGAGATGACACTTGTCAACCCATCACGCACATTGGAAAAGCTTCCATTCCCTTGTCCAATTCGAGTCTTCAATTGTCAAATATCTTTTTTGTTCCAAACATTAAGAAAAATCCTGTGTCAGTCTCTAAGCTTGTTGATAACACCAATTCCTTTATTGTTTTTACTCATGTTTATGTGAAGGATCTTCACTTGAAGAGGACGTTCGCTGAAAGAGAAAGGTGAGGCAACATGTATCTCTTTAGGGAGAATCCATTGGGGCGTATTCCTGTCCAAGATGCTGAAAAGTCACGTTGTTTGGTCAATCAATTAGAGTCAAATAAGTCAAATGTCTGGCATAATCGTTTAGCCCATTGTAATAAAGCCTTTATTGAGAAGCTCGTTTCTAGTGAGTTGATTCCAGCTTCCGGTTTGAGTCATAAAATAGATAAAATTTGTCCTATTTGTCAAGTGTCAAAGAGTCGTGTACTTCCTTTTGTTTCGAATAATGAAAGAGTTTCTAGATTTTTTGAAATCATTCATTCTTATGTATGGGATCGGCCCCAATCAATTCTCCTTTTGGGAGCCGCTATTATGTAATCTTTATTGACAACAATTCTCGATACACTTGGATATTCTTTATGAAACATAAGCATGAAGTCTTTTCAATTTTTTAAAATTTTCATGCCATGGTTCAAAATCAATTGTCTTTATCTATTCTCAAATTTCAATGTGATGGTGGGGGTGAGTACTCTTCAAATGATTTTATTCAATACCTTAAGGAGAAGGGAATTAATAGAAGGGTATCTTGTCCCTAGACATCTTAGCAAAATGGACTTGCCGAAAGGAAACAAAGACACATTGTTGAGAGTGTATTGGCC